>NW_021940534.1:6396709-6922040 GCF_001715985.3 Manacus vitellinus
TACAACAACCAAACTACAACTCTTCTCTTCCGTTTGCTTGTGGTATGTTTACATTTCGCAGGAGCGCCCACTGGACAAAACTTCAAAACTTCCAGGGGTTACCACCCCTTGGGGGTTACCACTTTTTCTTAGCTTCAGGGGGAAAAACAAGGGTCAAACCACTACACACCACAACTCCGTGACTAGATGACACCTTTCTCAGAAAATTTATTTCACTGTTCTGTGACACTTTTTACAGGGAAGTAAGTAATTGTTAATGCAAAGAGCTCTGAGAAGACTTCATTTTTCTATCCTCACATATGTGGGGACTGCTGAACAAATTACTAACAGGGTCTTGAATGAGTGCCTGGAAGGAAAGGAAGAAAAATCATTGGAAATGTTTTGGGTTTTTTTTTCATCCACAGCCCATTTAATACCTTCTCAGTGCTGGGACTTGGTGTTTGACTGAGGGCTCCTTGCCAAAAATAAGGATAGCATAGATGGGGTTCACACAAGCATAAGTGCAAAGATTACCACAAATGAAATAAAAAAAATTAAATTTGGCACCACTGAACACCTTTGTTTTTGCAAAATCTTTCAAAAAATGCACTTCATTAAACAGAAGATGCACTGGTTTCTTGAATATTTGGTAGGAGTTACGTGATAGTCAAACTGCAGCGGTTCTTATAGATTCAAGTAAGGTAAACGAGTAAAAAGAAAACAGCTTTATATCAAAGTTCAAAAATTGATCTAATCCAAAGCTTTCAAACAAAACATTTTCACTTAAATATACCTCTGCAAGAGAGTTGCTTAAACTTAAAGTCCAACCTCTAAAAAAATAAAGCAAAAAACCCCAAATCCTACATCAGGAAATTTTCATATTTATAATTTATTTTTATAATTTATAATTTTATTTTTTAAAATTATTTTCATATATCATAGACCTTAGTATGTCTGGAATGCTTACTATATTCACTTCTACGGGTTAAAATACAGTGTATATTAGGGCAGTCAAAACACCACTTTTGTCTGGCCTCAACAGCTATAAATTATTAGAAAAAGGATTAGCTAAGAACTTTCATCCTCTCCATCAAGTACCAGTTCCTCACTGTATAACAATATATATGTGTATTTTAATTGTGAAGTTGAATTTGATTCTCAAATGGAGCAAAGCGAATCTGAGATCTAACACAGAACAAGATGTGAATGACTGGTTGAGTAAGAGCATCAGACAGATGTCCCAAGTGGTCAACAATGAGGTCTTTGCCTCTTATCTGTTTCCTTGGAAAGGCAGTTCTTACAAATGAAACCTCTGAAAATACACCCTCTTGTACCACTGGACTCTGGACTGACAGAAGTGGGGAAGCAGAGGGGCAGGCACTGCTTCCTTCTCTGTGATGACCAGTGAAGGACCCAAGGGAATGGTGTGAAGCTGTGCCAGAGTAGGTTTAGGTTATAGGAAATAGTTCTTCACCCAGAGGGTAACTGGGCACTGGAACAAGTACCCCAGGGAAGTGATCAAAGCACCATGCCTGACAGAGTTCAAGAAACATTTGGACAATGATCTCAAGCACATGGTGTGATTCTTGGCAAATGATTCCTGTGTAGGGCCAAAAGCTGGACTTTGATGATCCTTGTGGGTCCCTTCCAACTCAGGATATTCTATGATTCTATGAAGTCTTCGAGTTACTGAAAACTTCAGAAACACCAGCTACACCAGGATGGAAGAGAATCTCTACACCTTAATCAGATGAAAGCGCTGGCGACTACTATGAGAAGGTCAGACCTTTAATATCCCCTTTTCATTGTCCATTTCCCAGACTCTAGGCTTATCTTTTCCCTATTACATGCCCCTCTTCATATTTTATTACTGTAACAACCACCTGTTGTAGACTACCTATGAAGCATTGCCTTGTCCTGCAACTGTGATGGACTACGAAATGGAAGAACTGCTGCATTGTATGGCAAATCATGTCTTACTCAAATTCAGGAAATGTTGTTTCTGCTTTTTACTTATTTTGCTGTACTCTTTAGTACTATACTGTCCTGTACAGTTTCATTGTGACTATTTTCAATGAAAATTAATATGAATTAAGTGCACAGAAAGAATTAAGGAAATGCTTACCAGTAATTACTGTTCATATATGACAGATGTCAATAGTAGCTTTGCTGCTGATAAAGTCCGAGCAAGCTCTCTGAAAACAGATATTAAAATTGTGAAGCAAGAGAATCATCACATTCGCCTTGATAATCTAAAGACTTTCCAGAACAGAAATTTCCTAGAACAAACTCAACAATCATCTGCAGTATGAAAGTACAAACAGCTTAATAATTAGGAACACTTCTGTGCACAAAAGTACTTCACTAGTAAAACAGTCCACATTTCCTCTTTGCAGTTTCTTCATAGTTCTTTCCTTGATGTAACAATCTACTCGCTGTGCTCTAGATACAGACACAAAACAGACAAAGAATGTTTCCTCTGGACAAGAGTTGTTGTATTTCAGTTCATGACTCTGTGGACATAAATAGATCTAGTTTAAATGCACAGTGAAGTAAAATAGATTTGATATGTTAGGATTCATCAGTCATAATGAGAGGTGCATAATAAACAAAGCAGCTCCAGAAACATCCACTCTGTTGTGCAAGTGCAGTGACTGTGTGATGCATGCAGTTCACCCAGTGCTTTCTAAGACTTGGTGCACAAGGCTGTTCTGCAGAGAGTTCATGCACATTAACTATAACCAACCTGTCATGTCCAAGATACTCACATCAACAGTAGCACAGAGAGATTCATCCTGCCTGTCAGAGTAGAATACTTGAAAATACACCGAATCTATGACATCCTGAGGCACAGATTAATCCCAGGTCTAGGCAACAGGGATTTGTGGTCTACTGTTTGAAGTCCATAAAATTCATCAATTAGATAAATGCATTTGCAGGTAACAGGACCCTCCACCATCATACTACAGAGTGTAATTATGGTCACTGCCTAGTCAAAAATACTGAGTTTGCTTATTGTCAGTTACATAGGTTGCTGTTGACTATAGGTAGAAAAAGCAAAAAAGAATTTTTTAATGTTTATGGCAAAGAATAATGGAATTTGCAAATTTGCTCCAATACAGTAAGCTCTTGAAAATTCACATATTCCTTTGTAGAAGGAAAGAAATCCACCTCTCATCCATTTCTGTACATTTAAGTCATGTCTAATGCAATGGGACATAAATATTCCTCATTAATCCCCAACAACTCCAAGAGTTGAAGTGCCATTTATGAGCATATGCTTTGCCAGAGATAGCCTTACTTCATTTATTTCCTCTTACATCTTCACAGATAGACACCAGGAAGGAAATTACCTTCCTGGTATACTCTAAACAGTTTCCCCTTTTAACTCTTCCATAAAGAAGCAGGAGCTTTTTAGGAGCAAGAAACAAGAGCCTCTTTAAGTAGGGTTAACTAATGAGCTGGATGATACCCTTCAATCCATAAAGAAGAGTTCAGCCAACCTGTAATATAGTTACATCTCTACTTCTGAAGAATACACTTTCAGTTGCACAGCATATTTGCATAGCAAATGCTAGCAGAAGCAATAACAAAGAAGGAGAGTAGAGGTAATAACAGGAAAACTAGTCAGATATATAGTTTCTGCCACAATGTGTGTTCTACTTATTAAAAACTACTTAATAATAAATAAAAACATCCAAAGGGATTCATAAGGCTGAGCAGCAATCTAGAGAACAGAAACAAGAAATGTTGTATAAAGTACCACAAAAGAATATTTCACAAAGCCTCTTCTCATAGGTACTGTCCACTCAACTCCCTCTTCTCTCACAAAATGCCTCATAATAAAAAGGACAGGAACAAATACTGCCTCGGGACATAGATTACCCATTATGTGCTATTTCAGGTAATAGGACACAACATTTCATAGGGACATTAGCAAGTGCAATTGCCAGTCTAGAAGGGACTTTGCACTCAAAAGGCAGGATGTGGAATTTTAGGAAGTACCTGACTTGCAAATCCAGCTGAGCGCTCTTAAACATTCATAGAGGCCCCTCTTCTGATGTCTGTCCCTTAACCCTTTCTCTAGCTATCAATAGTCATAAAGAATCATTATATCAGAATTCTTTCAATATCAGATAGAAAAAAAGTCTATTGGGCATTTTATAATGCAAATATGTCTTTTTAGGACTTGCAGAGAAAATGAATACAGGAGTTATTGTCCATTCATTCCTTTGACCTCTCATCTTCCAAAGCCTCTGGCACATTTATCATTTTCCTTATGTATTAGCTATTAAGGAGCAGACTTCAGAACCACTTTTCAGGGAAACTCACATTCGATGCCCCACTTGTAATAGAGATTTACAATTTAGTTATCTATTGTGAATAATTAGTCTCCTAGAAATTGCTTTGGTAACATTTAACGTGACACGGGTTCTCTGCTCTGCTCTCATTCCATATTTCAACATTTTATATTGTAGCTCCCTTTTGACAAACCCTATTAACCAAACCTTCCAGGCCTTACTGAAAATGTCAGGCTATAGAAAACAGATAAGAATTGTCATTCTGCGGTGCCAACAGAGGCCTGCTGACTTGAATCTGGCAGTGCTTTACTAAAGCTATAACTCACAGGGCAAGAGAAGTAACAGCACCAATTGCTAGGGCAATGGAAAAGTGAATATGGCAAGATGTTTTACAGTTTGCTATGTTCTGTGGTCAGCTGCTATCTTCTTTTTCTCTGAAAATCTACTTAAATTACAACCTTTAAACAAGACAATGATGAATTCAGTAAGATTAAAGAAGTATCTGTGTTGCAGTGCTGTGACCAGTGCATGACACAGCATTTAAAAACACATTTGATCTCAGAATCACTTGCTAAACCAGTAATTTAAAGAATGCATTCAAATTCCCGTGACCTTTTATTTGGAAGTGGTTTTAATTTTATTGATAAGCAAGATGAATTAGGGAATTCGGATGCATTTAGTGCATATAATCTCACTTCAATATTTTAAGGACTCCGTATCAAGACTAGAAGGTTTTTTTCCCCTGTAATTTGAAAATTCATGATCCTTTTGGGAAAGGAAAAATGTGTTTTCTACTTGCAGATGAAGAATCAGAATTTATCATTTTTTCCATTTGCAACAGCTGCTTCACATCGTTCCGCTCACGAGAGCAGGTTTTGGAAAGAGAGCTCCTGGAACACATTATTGTCTATAAGGATGTTCCACACTGAGATCCTGAGCAGCAATGGCCTCTTTTTTTAACTTCCAAATTTAAAAAGGAAGACAGCTAGTACATCAACTAATCCAAGCCATATTCAAAACATCTTGCAGGAAGAGCCTATCTTGCCCAAGCACGCACCACGGCAGGCAGGCAGATAGACTCCTCATCGAATATTGAAAACCACAGATATTGGTTCAAGTCTCTCACTCTCAATTCCCATTCATTTCACTGCTGTAATATGCTGTGGTGAATCCTAGGTATCGAGTTGCATCCCCAGGCACCAAAAAGAAGTTTTAGGAACAAATGTCAAATTATGCAGAACACCACCATCACCTACTTTACCCATGCTGAAAAGCCAAGGTGGAGCAATCACAGTGTGTGTCTTGGGAAGGAGATCTAAAAAATTTACCAAGGCTTCTCTTCCTACAAATTCCACCTTGCTCATAGCTGGGTACATTAGATCCATCTAATGAAATCAGAATCTCACATTTAAATGTTACTATGAATGAGATACCTCTTTTTAAAGGCTCAAAAGGAAGAAAAGAAAGTTTTTGCTCACATCATTACAGTTATATCACTTGTGACCTGATGAGCTAGGACAGGTGATCAAAACCAAAAGTCCTTATCTTTCTTGAAAGGTAATATCAGTAGCTGCACTCACTGATAAGGGCTGCCACCTATTGCTTGTGATGGTAAATGATTATAGGCAGATAAATCTACTGTTTCATTTTAATCAGTTACTTAATCAGCTTCCTCGGAATGAACTGGTTTGGCTCAACAGACTGAGTGACAAAACATGTCAAAGCTGAGGGTATAATAAAAATGTACTGATAAATCACGGAAAAGTGATACCATCATTCTTTTTATTTACCCTTTTGTTTCTTTCTGAGCAAGTTACCCTCAGCTCCTTTCATTCATCTTTTGTTGTTATTGCTGGGAAATTTAGTATTTAGCTCAAGATGTTTTGCATGATGAATTATTAAAAATCTTTAACTGTTGGACAACCTTCTAGAGGTATAAGATTTTTTAAGAAAAAAATTATCCCTTGTTTTGCTGTAAGGGGAGACAGCTAATGAAAAATGGTCCAGAATTATTGTGAAACAATTGTCTGTAGTGTAATCAAGTCTGCTTCTGCCCTCCAACTACTCCAAGATATAATGATACATGTATCATTAAGCAGCTGCTATGGATGCCTGAGGAAACTGGTAGAAATTTGTACCTATTGTTTTTCTTTCTCCACTTCAATCTGCTCTGTTACACTCCTTCCACCCCCTTCCCACTGCACTTTTTAAATGCTATAGGTTTGGAGAACAGTTACTGGAAAACTGCCCAGCAAAAAAGGACCTGGGGGCATTGGCCAATAGCTGGCTGAACACGAGCCAGCAGTGTGCCCAGGTGGCTAAGACGGCCAAAGGCATCATGGCCTATATCAGCAACTGTGTGGCCAGCAGGACCAGGGCAGTGATCATCCCCCAGTATTCAGCACTGGTGAGAGCACACTTCGAATTTTGTCTCCAGTTTTGGGCCCCTCACTACGAGAAAGACATTGAGGTGCTGGATCGGGTCTTCAGAAGGGCAACGGAGCTGGTGAAGGGTCTGGAGCACAAGGCTGATGAGGAGCAGCTGAGGGAACTGCTTGTGTTTAGCCTGGAGAAAAGAAGGCTGTGGAGGGACCTCATCGCTTTCTACAACTACCTGAAAGGAGATTGTAGCCAGGTGAGAGTCGATCTCTTCTTCCAAGTTACGAGTAACAGAACAAGAGGAAATGTCCTCAAGATGAATTGGAGGCATTTAGATTGGATATTACAAAATAATTCTTCACTGAAAGGGTTGTCAGGCATTGAAACAGGCTGCCCAGGGAAGTGGTGTAATTACCATTCCCAGAAGTGCTGGGAGATGTGACACTCAGGGACATGGTTTAGAGGTGGACTTGGCAGTGAGGGCTAACAGTTGGACTCGATCTTAAAAGTCTTTTCCAACTGAAGAATTCTATGATTCTATATATGTTTAGCTGGACTCTAGCTGCACTGGTCTAACCCTTTACTTGAAGCTGTGTGTGCTGTCTCTGGGAAAGGATTTTGATGTTCCTGGACTAAGTGGCTGCTTAATTATGGAATCTTTTAGGATTGTGATTTTTAACATAGCAAATGGAGAGCAAGGGAGAGTGTGTGACTAATGTTCAACTAGAAGAGCTTTGAAATTAAACAACTGTTTGTTTAATAGTTGATAAATACTGTGCAATATTAAAGATTATAATTAGGTGTGGGGGATTGTCCTACCCTGTTCCCAGCCCCCACACACATGGTCTATGGTTGGTAAGTTATCCTATACAAAGGTACAAGGCATGCTTTTTGCAATAGGCTGTTTGTAGGAGACAAAAACACTCCTTATGGGTGACATTTCCCACACTGGTCTATTCTTAACATAACACATTTTGAGTACTTTAAATAATAACAATATTTAACATCAAGCTGAAATTTTGCCAATGAAAAAAGTAATTTATGTCCAATATCGTTCTGTTCAAGCCAGAGACCACCACACAAGATGTAGGAAGAAGCAAAATACTGGGAGTACTTACTGAAAGAGGGAACATAGACAAGAAGATTTTACTGAGCTCTTTAACAAAAAAAATCAAATCTGGTTTATAATTTTATTTTATTTTATTGAAATGAATAATCTGTCTCTAGGGTGCCTGCCAACAAAAATGTATGTCTGGCATGTGTTGCAGAATGATTGCCTACATTTTAGTCATCAACAAAGACACTAATGTGATCATGCCAGCACACAGGTATTCAAGAAGGTGGACTCTGATGAGTGGGTGTCATGGAAATGACTACTGAGAGACCTCTTTAATTTGTAGAGAAGCTTTATTTGTACATGGCAGAAATCCACAACAGCTTGATTTTCCTAAGAGAAAAAGAAAAAAGCTAAGCAGCTCTCAACTAAATTTCTGTGTGCTGGCAAAGAGGAGGTAATGGGGCAAAGCTGCATGAAATTTTACTGCTCAAACCTGAAATAATGCTAGATCAAAACCAAACCAGCCTCCAGGAGTCAGTGAAGCTCTGGAATACTTTCAACCAAGGAGACTTCTCCTAGATTTTGACTTTCTTTAAGAGCAGATAGTATGCAATATGCCTCCTATCCCACACTCCATGGTCAGACACCTGATCAAGAGCCTCAGTGACTGTAAGGTTTCCCAAGCAATTAGATTTACACTAAATCTCCTACATTTATTCAGTAACAGAAAGTTTTCAAAAAATTCCATTAAAAAAGGAAAAAATCTAGATCTTTCCACATCTAAAAAGATTAAGATTCGCTAAATATGAGTCAGCACAAGCATCCAGAAAATACGGGCAGGTCTACAGCACAAAAAAATCATTTTTCATAGACAACATCTCAGAAAAGTTGTGGAGGTTACTGCTTAAGGGGTTACCACCTCTAGCAGCCTACCTGGCTAGGTAGACTCCTTCCCCACTTATGCTTACTGTCCCAGGAGCACCAGCAAAAAAGAATATATATGCCGAGTTTGTTCAGCTAATTTTATTTAATATGATGATGAAAATGGGACTGCACTATCCTACCAAACTGAGAATGAGTCAGCTAGAGTGCAGGTACTTGTTACCTCCTTGGTTTGCCTTCAGAGGACACAGGGAAAGGCACAGGGAGACAAGGAACAACTGAAGTCAAGAACCACCCAGTGAGATTCATCACAGGATGTCAGACATCCTTCTATCCTGTCACAGGCAATTCTGACTGTTATTGAAGAAAGATAGAAGTTTTTTATGTGTTCAAGGTATCAGAAAAACTTTTACTAGCCAATGTATTCTGATAGAAATGCTTGATTTCAGCTTTGAAAAGATGTTTTTGCCAACTGGATGTTGGTACAAAATATTTTCCAAAACATAATTAATTAAAAAAAACCCAGAAGTAATCTGTAAAACATCAATAATGTGCAGGTCTTACAGTGTTCTTTTATTTTTTCATGAATTAGTAAAAAAAAGTCTATTTTTAAAATTATTATTGATTTTGCTTGTCCATATCACTTCAACTTTGACTCATGAGATTTGTCTCTTCTGTAAGATCAATACAAAGCACTGGACCTTATAAGATATAATTTTTCACATCCTTTAGATGACGTGCTATAGATTCATATTTTGGTCAGAACTTTCCCTTTGTAGCTGGACATTAAAGATTTTGAAAGCACTCATAATAATAAAAGAAAAAAACACAATTAAGACTAGATAACTGCACTCCTTATTGACTGAGAATGGAGAGAAGACATTGTAGTTCTCTGTTCTGTGTAAATTGGACAATCTACATACTATTGTAAAATTTCTGATAGAAAGAAGCCCCCCTAACCCAGAAAGCACATCTCTTCAACAAGGTCATCTACAAAACAGCTGAGGAAACAATGTAGGATTAGACAGTCACTTTTCCTGTAAGTGTGGAAGAGGGGAACAGAGGAATTGATAAGGTCTAACCCATCACAGGGATGATCTTCAATCATCAAAGCATCAGACAACATACCACATGCTTGCAGTCTATTCCTCACCCAGTCACTGAATTTTGAACACTTCTCAATGCCAATTCCCTATCAAATTCTCAGAACAGAGATGTTTACTCTTTCGCCTTTACAATAAGTACAGTAAGAGTCACCTGTTCATAGTTACAATTCAAAGTCAAAAGTGGGAGAAACCAGTAGATCACAAGTCCTTTCCTATTGCCCAGGCTAACCTTCTAGCATGGAGCAGCCTCTAAGCAGCACAACTCTTCTATTTGTGAATTCTGTGTTTATTTTCAGAATTTGTTAGAAAACAACATTAAACTGATGGCAGGATGCTTTTAAACCTCTTGCCCCTCAAACAGTAACCAGTCAAAAAGCTCTCCTCCCAGACAAACTATTTTCTTCTTTCAAGAAAGATTGCACAAGAATTTCAGTCTGAATTGTATAAGGAATCATGTGGGTTTTTTACTTTCTAAATAATCAATAAATGTTGTGGGAAGCATAACTTGGGACTGCATATTAATCTTGCATTCAGCCTTCCTTGCTAGTTTGCAACAGGACCTATTTATCTTGCTGAGTCTATAGGAGTGATTTGTTTCATCTGTACACTCCATGCACCACTAAATATAAAACCAACTTCTGTTTAACAAAGTGGATAGCAGCATGAGGCCCTTCCTGCTAGCCTGGGCCCTGGTAAGAGCAGTGCAAATGATGAGAAGTTGTCAGCCTGGGAAAGCAACTCGTTTATGGCACAAGCCACACTGGTGAGCAGATCAGTTTTGAAAAGAAACACTGTTGGTTTCTCCTCTTCGCAACTCCACAGATATCCTGTGGGCCTTCTGTGATTTGATGTAATTTGTAGGAAAGCATAGTAACACAGGAGCCTAAGACCAGCTGGACTGCATCAGGCCACAGGTCTGTTTAGCCCAGCACTCTATATCTGACAATGGCCAAAAATGGACGCTGAGAAAAACATGTAATAGGAAAAGCTATATATAAGGTAGTTTCCCAAAATTCTCTTCCAATGAAGCATCTGCAGTTCAACAGGTTTCTGTGTCTACCATAATCACCATGTTTTTTATCTATGAATTTATCCAGTTCTTGAACCCATGCTAACAATAGCATTCATAGCACCCTGCAGCAGGCAGTTTCAGTGCATTGCTGTGTCTTTTGTGAAGAAACACTGATTTTTTTTGACCTTTTTTTTTTTTTCTGAAATGGCCACTCTGGCTTCATCTGATACCTTGTAATTCTTCCACAAGTTAGGTAGATCTGTCTTGACCCACATCTCTCCCCTCCCCATTCTGGGCTGAAGCGTCTTGGCTTATACCTCAGTGTTCCTTGGGAAGAAAGGGCTCCATACCCTTGTCAGCACGCCCTTACTCTTTTTAGAAGCCAGGAGAGAAATGGTACATGATGCCCAACACATCAGTTCTGCAGAAGCCTGGGAGATAAATAGCTCATGCCCCACTGAGATAAAGAAGGACAGTTTCAGTGTCTCCATCTGAGGAGATGACCTGCAAGTGCAGTCCTGTGGTTTTCCCTTGGTTCTGTTCAGCTGTGACATAGGGCATCAGCAAGGAGAAGGAAAGACAGACTAGCAGTTACAGGACCCAAACACTACCCATCCCTTTTTTGAAAGGTTTAAGAGCATTGCCAATACATGCTTGTACTCTGATTCTTGCTGGTCAGCAGTGTTGTGAAAGACTTGGACATCTAGTTTCACCTGAGCCACTTTCCTTCTCACTGGGTATTTGAGCAGTGACTATCACAGAGCAACTCTGAACGTCTAGGGGGGCTAAGTGCACTCCTGCACCACAGTTATCCCCACAGTTTTCATCAGTAAAACCAGCCATGAGAGAAATTGTGAAGGTCTCAGAGATTTTCACTTGGAAATTTCATTTCTGAGGACTCAGCACTTTTGTTGCTCAGTCAGGCACACTGTTCAAACAGCACTGCAGAAAACACTGGTAGCAAAGGTATAGCAGGTGTAACTGGATGAGAGTGAAGTTCGGGAAAGTAGAGACTCAAAATGTCCAGCTTATTTTCTCTGCTTTTTGACCAGAAACTGCTGCAA
Source organism: Manacus vitellinus (assembly GCF_001715985.3). Lineage (NCBI taxonomy): Eukaryota > Metazoa > Chordata > Aves > Passeriformes > Pipridae > Manacus > Manacus vitellinus. The sequence continues at coordinate 6,408,490 of NW_021940534.1, forward strand.
GGAGGAGAAGAACATGACGTGGCACCACCACTCCACAAGTGATTGCACTGCATTTTGCACTGTGCAATTTTTTTGGAGACTACAGAATACAAATCAAGCAGCTTTTGGTGATCTGTGATGTCTGTGGTTTGTACTAATGCTATGAAACGTGATTAGAAATAATTAATGAAGAGTAGCATTGACCATATCTGGATGTTTTCTGAGCACAGTTTGACAAGTAGAATTTCCATCTCTTTGTTATCAAAACATACCAGTATAACATCACTTAACATGGTATCATGAGAAGGAAAATATCTGAGTCATTTTTTCGTATAAATTTATCTATATAGTCTTGTTAAGGTCTGATGTTCTGAAACAAAAATTAAATTACTCTTAATACTGGGGGTAGGATTACAGACTAGAGAAAAGGAAGAGGAATATGTTTAGATTCAGTGAGACACAAAAAAACATGCACATGGAAAGAGAAAATCTGAGAAAATAAAATCCTCTTCTTAATAAAGTTCTAAGATCAATTATCTAAATTTGAGGGTAGTTAGAGTACAGGAAATTTAACTCCTTACTTTTTCCTTCTGACTTCAAAGGAAAGACCTGATTTCTTATGCACAACATTAAACGAGTGTTTTATCAAAGAACAGCTATATGTATCCCACAGAACAGAGAAATTTAAATGTCTTTCTTCCCATAAGTTTTAGCTATACAAAATATTCTCTACAAGCTTTTCTAAACACTAAACAGAGCTGCTATTGACCATCCAAAATTTTCTGGTTTCTACTGTTTTCTAGTGGAGCAAAGAGGAAAGAATTTGTCTCTGTGGTCTGCATAATTAGCATTCACATTCTCAGGGCGCTTCCAGGCCTGCTTAGGAAGTTGAAAAACCCAGTAATATTCACTTCATATATCATCAAGAATCACTCAGGCATAATAGTATGTAACAATAGAGAAATCTGACTGCAGACCATAGCAATATTGACTATCAGCACTATACTGGTATAACAATTGCAAAAGTAATTAGCATGTCATCTTCTTTTCTGACAGCCAACTAATCAAATAACAGAAGCAGAGCATAACAAAAATAGAGAGCAACGCAAAGAGTTTTAAATAGCTTCTTCTAGGTCTTGGTGATATATGCTTATTGCTATTTTTCTTCAGAATCACTGATGAAAAACACAGAAGCATAAGAAAATCCAGGATCCTAAACAAGAGGCTTTAGTTTCAGACCTTCCATATACTCTGAGTAAGCTCCCAGCAGTGAGGTCTATTCCAGGTAGTATGTGTTTACACCTAAAAATCATGATAGTAGCTACAAGGGCTTCTCAGAAAGGTGCCACTCATATCAGGATAAGGAACCACAGCTCCTGAGGTAAAAAAAAGGCAGTCATTTTCTATAGAAAAGATTGTGCAGAGTGCTGAGCATTTTGGGCAAATTGTCCCAGTATTTGCTAATGTCGTGAGACACTGCAGTTGAAACACAGCCCCAGAGAAGCCAGTGGCAAAGCTCTTGTTTACATCAACTAAACACCACCCTCTTTATTTGCAGACAAAACCCTAAGTTGCTTCTATCATTTCTACATATCGAGTCCTTGGGAAAGGATTGACTTTGTTTTAGGGAGCAAAGAGCTGAAGGCTCTGCGCCCCAACAGCACTGGGTGAGCCATTCACATCCAGTGCCACAGCTCTGTTTCTCGCACTAGCCCAGGTAGGTGCCCCCTAGACTGAAGGAGAGGAGTTTGACAGATTAAATAAGCAGTGATTTAATGCTGGCTACACCTGCACTGTGAGGGGACTCTCACAGCTCCTTCCTAGAGATGGCTGCTGAGCTACCATAGATGCTGGAGTAGCTGACTGTTCTTCACTGCAACTACCACAGGACTTTTTGGGGGGACTTCCAGATGTGCAGCCCCTATGCAGTTTCAGTAACATAATTAGACCTGGGATTTATTTAGCACTATTCAACATGTTTTCAGCAGGGCTGATTATGTGCCGTTCCCTTAGGAGCCCTTTTATAATTTGGAGCTTCCTCAGAGCTGCAGGGATTTGAAGCTGGGGGGGGACTTAAATAGCATTACATTTGTATTGCTGAGGTATTCCCTTTCAGGCCAGAGGTAGCTTAGCTTCCTACCATGCCCACAAGATTTTTTTTCTGTCAGCACATCTACAGTTGATAATTTGAAGCATTTTCCAGGGAGCTGGATGGAGTTATGTCTCCCAATAGTTGTTATTCAAACACGTTACGGATATTTGGGCATTTTGGCAGAGAGTGGTTTGATGTAATTAGGATCAGTTTCTGGTTATGGCCATGCCAGGCCAGAGGCAGAGGGCACTTCTCAGAGTGGGAAGAGGAAAAGCCAAAGGCAACGATTAAAACAGATTATTATACACTTTTGAGCTCACATGTGGAATCAATAGCAAAACATTAGCAGCTGTGCTCAGCTGTAGAAAAGCCTGCAGTCTTACTGTAACCAATAAAAGTAAATTATGGACTGAAAGGGAGGAATGGAAAAAATGGTGGGGAAACCAGAGCAAAATTCAAAGAAAAAATGTAATATAAACATTGAAAATAATTTATAACCTGAAACAGTGGGTTTGTTTGGTTTGTGTTATGTTTGTTTATCTTTAAATTACATTAACAAGTCGAAAAGCATGTTTTAATTAGCAGGCTCCATGATAACCAGGGCAATAATGGTAACATCCCACAATCTCTGAAAGTAAAAACAGAGAAAGTGATAATCAAATTGGCAAATGTTAGATGTTGCACTGTATTTTCCCAATAAAGTGAAATGAGACCTTATCCTGACTTTTAGCTTGACAGAAATAGAAGGAAGGAAAACTCCAGACCTGAGAAGTTTGCTTGCCACAAAGGCACTGTACAGTGAATGAGCTGATAAATAGAAGGCATCTGGTGGTAACACAGAAAGAAGGTAGGGATCTTGTTGGTAGGTAGGTCTTGAAGGTAGGTAACCTGCTGGTTACAAGCAAAATCCAAGGATGTGATCTTTTTTTGTTAAGGTACAGAGCAAGGTTGATTCAGGGTTAAGGACCAAGTGCAAGATCTAGTTCCAAAACTGGAAAATTGCTGTAGTACAATCCTAAGTGTTAATGTATGTGATTTGTGCAAAAAATAAAGTTTGCTCAGGGCAATGTATTAACCATTAAGGCTAAGAAATTTTTGGGAAAAAATCTATTAATACATACTATAAGATAAAAAAGGTGTGAGTCTTCTGTGATACTTACTAAATTTCTGTCTTCTATTTAGACATGTTACCCAACCAAAGCAAAAAAAAGATTAACAGATTTAAGTTCTGGGGAAAAAAAAAAGTTGTGATTTTAGTAAAAATGAAAAAGCTAATTGTGCATCGTAATTTCCACTTAAATAAACTTGTGACTTCCAGTGATAATTTCAGCGTGACTGGTCAGAAATGAAGCTAACAAAAGTAACAAGTGTTAATTGACCCATATTTAATTTTAATCTAATCTGATGGTCAAGAGTGACTGATTAACTTTACAGAACAAATGAAGACTTTGTTAAATAGCTAATTTCTTCATCCCTTCAATTTTGATGCTAGAGCCCATGAGAAATCATCTCAGACATTGCCAAGGCATCTCAAAACAAAACAGAGAAGATTAGAATGCATATTCATAGACTTCATAAGGAAAAAAAGGAAAAGGAAGAAAAGGTAGAATAAAGGATTTAACCAAACAACAAAAAAAATTAGGTGATGATTACAGCATCACAGAATATCCTGGTTTGGAAGGGACCCACAATGATCATGGAGTCCAAACCTTAGCCCTGCACAGGACATCCCCAAGAGTCACACCATGTGCCTGAAAGCATCATCCAAACCTTGAACTCTGTCAGGCTTGGTGCTGTGATAGTTTCCCTGTTCCAGTGTCCAACCACCCTCTGGGTGAAGAACCTTTTTCTAATATCCAACTTAAACCTCCCCTGGTACAACTTCAGACCATTCCCTCGGGTCCTGTCTCTGGTCACCATAGAGAAGAGATCAGTGCCTGCCCCTCCTCTTCCCCTCCTGAGGAAGTTGTAGACTGCAATGAGATCTCCCCTTATCTCCTCTTCTCCAGGCTGAACAGACCAGGTGACCTCAGCTGCTCCTCATAAGGCTTCCCCTCAAGGCCCTTCACCATCTTTGTTGCCCTCCTTTGGACACTCTCTAATAGTTTAACATCTTTCTTATATTGTGCAGACTAAAACTGCACACAGGACTCAAGGTGAGGCTGCACCAGTGCAGAGTAGAATGGGACAATTTAACACTGCTCTGGATTCAACATACAGTCAACAATTTTTATACAAATAGGTTCTGTACTGATAAGATGAGGTAGGAGAATAGCACCAGATCTTTCTTAGAAAAAAAATACAGTCACAGATGATACACTCAATATCACAAAAAAATCTGAGGCAAAACCAGAGACTATACCCTTAGCAAAGCCAAGTCTTACGTTTTACCATACCACGGAAGGTTTTGAGTCTTCAAAATGATTCCATCCTTTTTTTGAACGAAACATTTCAAGTTTTTCAAGTCTACCAAAAATTCATGCAAGACAAGTGAGAAATTATCTTCATTGAATCATAATAGCTGCTAACCTGGAAGACAGGAGCCACAAATGCCAGGACTTTTCCTAGCTGATTCAGTAAACAGATACAAATCTCATTGCATCCTAGAGTGCACTTAATGGACAGTTTTTGCATTTTTTTTAAAGTGAATATGTCTCTGTAGTAGAATTTCTGCTTAAAAGGAGATACTTGCAAACCCCCAAATCTGGAGGTTTTTTTAACCTATGTTTTTCTTTTGTAGGATATTTTTGTTAGAAAATTTCTGCTGTAGTCACAGTCCAACCCCAGGATCAAAATCACACTGTCATTCCTTTCTCTAGTTCCCATGATTCCTTCCTTTTCTGATGTTGCATTAGAAACCTGTCAGAAAAAGTCAGACTTGGTGAATTAAGATATTCTATACTAACTGTAAAAATGTATATATTTCCTCTTATCCAGCAGAACATTAGTTAGCAAATGCCCCCATCAGAGAATCATAGCCCATTCTATATCAGCAAAGTTATCTGCTGGGTACTTAACACAAGCAGATGAACATAGCAGTGCAGGGGTGTGAGGCTGAAGCTTTTTGTGCTACAAAATGCAATAGAAGTCATTTTACAGCTGCAATCATCAAAGACAGTTTCTGTTGTATGGGCCTGGGCTGTCAGCTCTACCAAACAGTCTAGAGGAATCATCACAAGCTCAGAGGGACAAGGTAACTTTGCCTACCTCTGAAACTGTGGTTTCAGGGAGAGTAAATATTTCATCTGGGAGAATGAGACCACTGTGGAATCTCTCCCAGCAGAGGCTGAGAGCTTCCTTAATACAGTTTTCTCACTTTATTTCAAAACCAGTATCAACAGAGATACAGAAAATGCTTGTGGTCTGCATTTTACATTCCACATTCCCACCTTTCCCCCACATTTGCATATCCTGTGAGTTGTTCTCGTCAGCCTCCATGGAAGCAAGAAGCCTAGCATATGCAAAACAGAAGTTCCACTAAAACTCCATTATCAGCTATGTATATATGCATATTTTTGTGCCTCCCCATTGCAGGGGTAACTGACTTTTAGGGGAAACTGTACAGAAAACTTTGTTTAATTCTCACAGGAAGCATGTAACTAGATACCAACATCTCCATTCTAGCATGACTCCTAAGTGATTTGTTCAAAGTCTTACAGTAAATGAATGTCTAGCTCAAGGAACAAACTCCTGAATCCTTCATAACCTGCCTCAGAATATAATCCACTCCACCTCATTGTCTCAGTTTTCTTCTCTGAAAAATGGTCTTGATAACATACTGCATGTTTTCAACTGTAGTTCTAAAGTACAATTTATAGTGCCTGAATGCATAAACAGTCACTCTGAGGTAATAAAATTAACTCATCCATGATACCTGAAAATCTGTTCTCCACCTGTTCAATTCACTACTTGTTTTTTGTTTTATCAGTTTTTAATAATTGTCTATGTCTGTACCCCTCCATCTCCATCCATCTTCATGTTGGTTGAACTGAAAAACCCAGATTCCTCTAGCTGCAAGAACAGAGTGATCCAGAATAATATGAAGATTTCATGTTGCAATGTAATATGTTTGTAACTTAGTAAGAACATGCATTCCTTTTATGAATGTGATTATTATCTTTAAGTGTTCTTCTTTGCATTCCCTATTAATTCCTTAACTGCTATATTCTTTCACCTTTCATTAATTATACCTAAAAGTCTCTCATTTAGGCTCACGCATTGCTAAAACCTTTTCAATATTTTATCTGGAGACTGACTAAAAACTACCCAACTGCAGAAACAATGTAACTGATGACACAGATACTGATATGATGACATGATGACATGATACTGATATGCTGGGACATAGAATCTGGCATTGCAATGAAAATCAACTTACTTAACATGCCATACTCAGTTTAGCCACTTTCATGAAAGCAGTTGAATAATCCCTACAACTAGAATAAAAACTTCTGGAAAAGTAAAACCAACAGCCAGTCAGAAGTAATGTGAGTTAGCATGTTGGGCACATCTACTGGAAAACAAGAGAGGAAAAAAAGTCTTTCATCTTCTATTTGTTAAGCTGTTGCTTATTGCTTCATAAACCCCTCAGTTTCAGGTGGCAGTGGAAGTAGAGGTTTGATCTAACCACAATCCTAAAATACATAGAAATCCACAGAAAAGTTAATTACATACTTATGATTAAGAATACACTGATTTTCTTGATGAGAATTACAAGAAGACATAGAGATTATAGGATTTTGATCTCCTTCCTTTTTCAGCCTATTGATGTCTCAGGCTTAGACAATGGAATGACTTCAAATGACTTTATAAGAACAAATGTGAAATCCTGTGTATTTTTATGCCCAACTCTATTTATCTGAGATAATACGAAACTTGAAAAACATCAAAATCCAGAGCAAAGATGTTATCAATGTCTTCCTAGTCTTGGTTGTTGTCAAAATAATAAGAGAAACTGAGTACTGTTATTTTTGCCACGTTATCTACACTAATAACTCCATTAAAGACTAGGCTAGCCTCTCAGAAACTTCTTTTACTCAATCAATGACCTCGTTTCCATGGCAGGCTAACACAAGGTGCCATTGATGATGACTTGATTTCCTTTCGCATCTGAAGTGGAAAAGGAGAAGACAGACTAAATGAAATCCCATCCATCTTAATGAAATACAATTATATTCTCCTTATTAATCATTTAAAAATCAATATGTCTCTTCTTGGCAAACCCTGCCAGAATTTGTCATTCTGTGCCAGGCCTCAATACATCTTGTCCTGTAGTGATTTTTATAAGTTCAGTCACCTGTTTCCCAGGGTAAATAACAGTGTTTCTTTGTGTTGCGATGAGAGCACAAAGAATGACACTGGCAGGAAGGCTAAAAAGGCAGAACACACACTTTGATCAGTAAAAACAAGTATTTCCTCCCTGTGAACATTTTTAACTGAGTAGTGTTCATTAAAAAAAAAATGGTCTCAATAAAAAACAGACCACAGGTCAATTGATACGTACAGTTTCATACAGAGCATTATTTATCTTTTCAGCAATAGTGTTATTAGTTTCTACCTTAAATAATCTTACTTATTGCATGGGATAGTAACAGTTGTATGAACTTGCTTGCAAATCTCAAGGTCTGAAAAAAAACTGAGTTGGAATTCTTCCTATACCAGTTTCTACTGGTTTACAGACTTGTAGAAAGAATATTTCTCACTGTATCAAAAAATTTCCATTTTCTCTTTAACTAGATACAATTAAACTTGAAATGTTCAGCAATTACAGAATGCATTATAATTGAAATAAAATGGAAGTACTAATTGGAAAAAGTTTGTGAGAGGCTGTCCTAGTCATTTAATGATATTACCAGCAGTGGTATTCTCAGAAAGATGTTTATATCGCATAGGATACTGGAATACTTATTAAAACTTGTGTGAGGGGGAGTGAAATTTCAACCATTTTTTTCCCCTCAAAAAAGCCCCAAAACTCATGAATAAAGTTCAAAGAAAAACAATCATCAAGAAATCATTCCATTTTGAAAACAGCTATCTTACAGATGCTCCTTCAGTCAATCATTCACATATACAATCACTGATGTTCCCACAAAAGCGTGTCAGTACTGTGTTTCCAGTGGTTGAAAAAGGCAACTCACTGCAGCACCAGGATGAAACCTTGGTTCCACTGGCTCTGGCCGTAGTGTGGGGCAGCTGCAATCCTTGACAATCCTTACAGTCCCATTCTCCTTATATTGGTGTAGTTTGTGGGAAACCCTGAAGAGTGCATCAGCTTCTCAATGACATTTTATATTGGCAATGAAAAGTTGCAACAGGCAGGATTTCATCTCATGTATAACTGAGAAAAGAAAAAAAAAAAAAAGGAGGCCAAAATAGCAGACTTTTGCCTAAAAGAAAAATAACTAAACTGGCAGGGGAAAGGAACTGACAAACCAGTCTGACAAGATTACAAAAGCACCCTCCCAACTCCTATTCACCTCTTCGAGGCTTGTGATACTACGTAGTTTGCTTTGTATAACTATGCAAAACATGCACCACTTGCAAAGTCAGAAGGGGAGATACAGTAACGTGTGTGTTACCATTTGCCACTGGTGTTGATTTCTTCTCTTTGTTCTATTAACCTCCTCTGTATGTTCCAAAATGGAGTCAAATACCTCTCAAGACAATTCAATATTTACCTGCCCAAAGTAAACAAAAGATCCCTGAAGACCTACATTTGATATGTATTGAGTTCCTAATAAACCCTGTTTGCACATGGAAATACAGGACTTGCCAGGAAATACAGGACTTGCCAGGATAGATGACATTTCAAACCTATTTAGTCCAATATTCTGCCTTAGTAGACAACATCAAGGTGCTTCAGAGGAAGGTAAAAAAATCCAGCAATATACAGATATATAGAACTATATAATTCAATCCGTAAGGGACTTCTGGAGGGCATCTGGCCCAAACTCCACTCAAAGCAACACCCTTTTTCAGGTCATATTTGCTGTTTGCACAAAAACCATGCAGGTAAGGCCTGAGATGTGATGGGGGGGACAAGTTCTGGCGTGCCACCAGGTATACCAAGACAAGCGGTACGTGCAGGCCTGTGAGCCTTCATACTCTTCATACACACAAGGATGGTGAACTATGCAAGTGAGCATTAATATGGCACTTGCAACCACTTCTGAGACTGCTCTCAAGAGCTCTCAAGCACCTTTCTATGTTCCTTATAGTAAATAAAGTAAAATATCCGATCAAAGCGGTGTTACCACTTGGACAGCAGATGTAGTGGGCAGTAGCAAGGTACTGATACAGACACAATCCTCTGGCACACACTGCCACAAGTGGTCATGCAAAATCCAGAAACATCCTCTGCTACCTAATTTGTATCCCCTCTAAGTCTGTACTAGCTACCAATTACTTCTCACTCGATAACAGCATTTTAAAATTTTGCAATAAATAAAATAGAATAAAATAATGGGAAATTAAAGGGTTTTGTTCCCTTACAGCCTACTTGAAAGGTTTTGTTCTTGTCTCTTACTGCACATTACACAATTTGAACATCCTAATATCAATAGACAACATTTACTTTAGAGAAAACTGGCACAAACATTTCAAACAAATGTACTAAATATATATAGATTTGTTTGCCAACTCCTGTGGCCTCTTCTGTAGTCCATTTGAGTTTAAAATGGAAAGAATAAAAACCAGATAGATGTATTAGTTCTCAATTCCTGTTCTTGAAAAGGCTTTTCACCTGTGGTACACATGCGATTTTTGTTGGAATTTCTTGTTAAAACCCTAACCAGACACATCATCAAAACAAAAAGCTAATAACAGAAAGCTCATTTTTGTAAAGTCTACTACTCTGCAGTGCTGACTGCAAAGTCAAAACAGGCTTCTTTTACCAGTGCAAGTATTTTCTCAGCTCCATAGGCTTTAGCTTAGGGTTGAAATTTTACATCTTGTTATATAGGACCTGTATTTCATGCAGAACCTTCAGCAGCTGGAATAACTCTGGTGATCAGTAATTAGGAAAATGTTAATGCATCTGCTGATAACACCATCCAGAGGTAATTGCTGTCACAGAAGAGGGGATCACAAAAGACTGATATCAGTGACCAGTATAAATACTAGCTCAAATGGCCACCTTCACAGAATTCATCCCACCTCACAGATAGATATCTGAAAGTTTAGTAGCTCAGCCAATGCAGAAAGCAATGCAATGGGCATCTCCAGAGGACAAGTCATCCCATCCTAAGATAGGAACCTGGGCACCAGGCTTGGCCTCCTGCTTAGATGCTGAACTTATGCCAGAAAATATTAGTTTGTTCTCCTTTAGGAAATACTGACAATGATTCTTCCTGCAAATTGTGAGATCATCAGAGGAGAAGATGAAGGAACAGAAAGAAACAGTTGCAGCAATTGGGATGACTACTGGTCAGCACTGGATCCTTGAAAGCAGTAGGTATTATCACAGGCTGCATTCGCTTCAGTATTTCCTGAAGTAGAAAAAAAATCAACAGCCCCTGTTTAAGCATTTGTGCAGGGAGACTCACATGGACCACGAAGCACCATTGTGGTCAAACATGTTTCAGATCGATTAGTTTAAAGAGTAGGTACTGAACAGAAACAATTGACGGAAAGGAACACCTATTTTATTATAGGAGACCAACAGTGCACTGCATGTTTAACAGAGCAGAACAAAGGCTAAGAGGTGCCGTGATTGCTGTCTATAAACGTATCAGAGGGTAAGCAGCAGGGAGGAAGAAAGCTATTCACATTGAAGGACAGCCCTGACACAAAACAAATAGGTTTAAACCAGCCACAATTACTCTGGAAATTACAAGCGTATTTCTAACCATCAGAGCAGTGAAATATTTCCTAATAGGAATAGAGGGGAACAAAACCACAATGATTTTAACTTTGGACCATGGTGTGTTTATGGATGAGATTAGCGATGATGTGATTATCCTCCATATTCAAGGACTAGTTTAATGATTAAGGAAGTCACCTCCCTTCATTCACTCCATGTATTTAGCAGTTTGCTGCCTAAATACAATAGATTCATGGTCATTTGCATTTAGGCCATTGTTGCTCTCAGTCATCTACGCAAGTTTCACCTCAACATTTAATATTTACCGAATAATAAATTATAGTTACATATTTAGATAAGAAAAAACTCCACACAGAACCTATCATTTCCTCTTTTTCATGGTGTACTCTCATACATTTCTTCACATTAAGTACTTATCTTTAAGTTTCTACAGAAACACTAATATTTGTACAAGGAGAAACTACATGGAGATGCCACTACTTCCCTCCCGGTAAGCTTTTCTGTATAGTGTTTCAAAATGACAGAACATATTTACTTTCAAAAAAAATCTTTAATTTAGTCACACTGATCTATTACGCTCTCCTTTTTTTGGCCATTTTTTCATTTTTCACAGGAAATTTACATGAAATGCCCTGCTGTCTTTCTATTATCCCTCCACGCTTGTTGTCCATATTCAAAACCGGTGGGAAAAAAGTTAAAATGTTTAGGATAAAAAATAAAATCACTTTTCAAATGCCAAGGAAAGGGAAAGATTAATGCACTTTGATGTTAATACTGTGAGTTTTGTAGTTTTCCTGTTTGTTTGTTTTCATCTTCCCCTACTGTCAACAGTACACCAGATTTTATAGGCAGTCTAACACAGAGCAGATGCTGATTAAAGGAAATGCACTTTTCAGTGTGACATTTAAAAAAATATCACTCTCTCTAGTCTAAATGCTATATTCCTAATGAGTTTTATTTTATTAACTGTTGTGCGAAAATACAGTGAGCTTATATTTAATTGAAACAGAAGTTTTTACAGCTAACTTGATGGACTGTGACTAGGCAGTTAAGACTGACCAGAATACTCCTGCTGTCTACCCCGAGGGCTGAAATATAAGGTGCTGGCACACATGGCTGTTCAGTCCCATGCATCCATGTGGCTGGGCTACAGTGACTGCTTCACTCCCTGGCACGTGCTGACAGTCTCCCTGCTACTGCTCCCTTCTTACCTGAATCTTATCACCTTCCTTACCTCCTGGGTTCATCAATTCCAGCTCCACAAGGCAGAAGCTGGCTATTTTTAATTAAATGCGTATAAATCTTAGTTCCAACCTGAGTCATCATCTCAGCAGGCATTTGTAGATACAGTTGTATATATGGTATACCTGTAGATAACATTATGCCTTTCATATTTACAGAAGACATAAACTGCCTCAAATGCTGGTAGCCTAAAGAGACATTGAAAATGGAAGTCAAGGAGCAGGAAAAAAACTTACATGTGAGATAAAATTTAGTAGTAATGAAAAAAAATATTAATGCATGATTATTTTTATGACATTGTGAAACATGTCTGTTTACTTTGGTTTAAAATACAAATTAATTTTACCTGAGGTGCAGGTGGAAAATATAAGGGTATTTTTCATTATGCTTGAATTTTTGAAATAAGCTCCCATAATGTCACAATGTTGGGCAGACTGTTCATTGTTACAAACTTCAAAGGAACCAGAAGAACAGGTCACTTTAGGCACAATCCTGAAATGACTTAAATCAGTAAAACTGCTACTGAATTTAAGATGAACATGATCTGATTCTCCCACATGAAAAGGAGTGGCTCTTTCCTGACTTTTCTATAGTGAAACCTGATATGCTTTTCCCACTTTGTCATATAATTTGTACTGTGTACAGCAAATAGTGACAAAGGATTTTTTTCTTAGCATGAAATCTTTAACAACATCTGCATTCATAAAGCAATGAGCAAACACAGATGAAGTAATCCAGAGGTTAAATTACTGAATTTCTAAGTGTACCCATTGCTTTTGTTGAAAAACCAGGAAGCAGAGCCCCAACTTTACATATTATTTGCATCTCCAGTTAAGAACATTTGCAATACTGCACGCAGAATAAAAAGACATTCAGAATCCTTTAAAATCCAGAAACCTGTAAAATTCAAACTGCAGTTCACCTAACTTTCAAGTAATTTCCATCTTTTCGTTGCACAATTATAGTAACTCATATCTGACTTTCATCATTGCACACCAGATCAAGATGTAGCAGGCAGCTGACATGGGGTGATGGAAGCTTTTCAGTGAAATGGTATGCAAAATACTCTCACAATGAGCATACAATAAATAACTATTGGCTACAAATTAGTACCAGGCTATCATACTAAGCAGTTGGTTTAAGAACTCATTGCTTGGTAGGCCTTATTAGTGGAAAGTAACTGTTATTTCACTTAAAAAAAAAAAAAAAGAAAAGACAACAATCTAAATTTTCATCTCACTCTCACCCCTCGCACTCCTTCAACCCACAAACTCATTTTCAGAGGAAAACCTCAAGGAACAACAGGAAAATCATGTGAAACAGGTATTGGGGTAGGGAAAACAATTCAGAAGAGGGTAGAAAGGGCCATTCATTATACAAAATTCCTACAAGGGCTGGAAGACTAAACAGACCAGTCGGTAGAAGGTTGCGTAAAGATTTAACTACCAGACATGTTGTGGAGTAGAGGGATGAAAGGTGCTTAGAATAAGGCTTATAGGTCTCCCTTTCATTCTTATGTGAGGACATTTGTAATTTCCCATTGTGGTGATCCTTTCTCTTTAAGGTAAAACCCAACTAAGCAGCACGCGCACAACAGATATATGGTCTTTGGGAAGATCAGCCCAGTGCTTGAAATGGCCATCCCTTGTTCAGAAAGGAGACAGCTTTGAAGACTCAAATCAGTTATCTTTTCACCACCCCTCAGGATTCTCTTTCCTATTCCTATTCCTACAGCATTCCAGCCTTCAAACACCACCAGCACAATAACTCCAGGTGCCTCTGATCTTCCTCAAGGACCTTACCTTCTGGGACTGCAGCCGTACTACTCCACGGTAGACAGACAGACATTGGAAAGGGACAGCATGTAAAGTCAGAAATGTCTGTATTATTCACGCCATAGCTTCTGTTCAAACAGTGACAATGCCATGCTAAGGATTAACTGCTACAGACAACTCACTGAACACCTGATCAAGTGGGGCCAGGGTAGCCAGCACATGTAAAATCTTACCATCTCTCTAAAATCTTTCTGTAGTGTTTTACAATGTGTCCTTCACACAGTGACTCTAAGTACTACACAAGAATCAGTACAGATGAGTGAAGCAACTCTGAAAGACCTGCAGGACAACTGATGCGTTAGACACATTTGCAAGTTGCCTGCTTTCAGATTGCTCCACTGTCACACAAACAAACATGCATTGTGACTGATCAATGGGGAAGAGGGGTAAGGCATGGAACAGATGCCCAGAGAATGAAATTTCCTGACACATTTTCCTGTCATTGAAAAGAAAGTTATGCCTCACTCTTGGCATGGTGCTCATTTTGAAATTGGGACAGTTTCTGTTCACTGCTTTGTAGTCATTCCTAGAGCATTGTTGGATTTTTACCATGTCCTATGCAGTCAAGCCTGCCTTAGACTTGCAGCTGTATATCAAAAGGAAAACAAATGAAAACTGGTTCTCTTTAAATTATTAGCCATGCATCAACATACAACGAGCCATAGCAAGTTGTAATTCACATGGTTTTGGCCACAGCTGGCAGTTCATGATTATCAAAGGGCTTGGTCTCAACTTGTTCCATCTTCCCACCAAAAGCAGATATAGCTTCTATGAAATATATTTGTTTGCCTGACATCTTCTCATTCTCCAGATCCAAAATATAACTACTACTAGCTTCTTCACTATCCTTTGGGCTCCTTGGGATCTCACCTTCTCCACACTATTGTCAAAATTCTCTTTCTAACTGAAACCCCCAATAGGCAATTTAGCAGCTAATGTACGTGATTACAGCCACTGCAACTGCTGTCAACTCTCATCATGGCTGGCCTTCGCGAATGAAGATTTGGGAAGGGCTCTACCCACGTTTGTTGCAAGCGCGTTGAGTCAATTCTACAATTAAAGGAAATCTAACTTTTCTTTGTCTGAGGTTTCTGTTTTCTGAAGTTCCCTGGCAGGAAGGATGAGCACCACCAAAAAAACCATAACCACACAGGACATTAACAAGAGATAATAGCAGTTTGGGGGACAAATCCTGCAGCCCAGCAGATGAAAAGACAGATCTCATTTAGTTTAGATGTTTGCATATGGGGAAAAAAAGGCACTACCCACAGAAAGCTAGCAGAAGATAGAAGAAACCTTGTCTCAGGAGTCTCTCTAGATTTTTTGGATGTCCAAGTGACATAACATTGTCATAGCTTCTGCCTATAACAGCAGAGGGACAAGGGTTTATCCGACTGTGATTTCTTTTTGTCAGATATCCTCCATCTTGCTAGAGAGGAAGGTGCTACAGATAGACACATAAGACACCTGGTAAGCTGGTTTTGACAAAGAAAAGGTTATGCACTGTTCAGCTAGAAAAAATCAGGTTTCCTACAATCCAGGGAATAAATCTATATTCAAGCTATTATTGCCTAGCATGTAAGGAATTATTTCTAAATTTCTATATCCTGGACAAGGGCAATTAAAATATCAGATCCAGGCAAAATCTGGGTTGTGAATACAGTCTGCCCAGACTATGCCTAAGTTCTAGATATGTGATGACCCCTGTATTCCTCTTTCACATATCTCATCTCTCTATATACTTTGAGGGACCAAAGAAAGTACAATGTCAGGCTGCAGGGATAGTATGTACCTTGCTGCCCTGGGAGAACTTGTGGACCACATGCTGACTAACAAGGAGACTAGGGTAAAATACTTCAATAGACCTTCATAAAAATAAATTCAGCAGCTTTACTCAAAATACTCAAAAAGAGACTATTTGGTGCAAAAAATTTTGTTATCAGGGCTAATTATCGACTTCAAGACAAGTCCTTCGGCCTGGATATTTCCCTACTTCTAGGCTGTCATTTCTTAGACTCATGCTAATCCCATACACATATCCTTAGTTTATGTAAATAACTGCAGCACTGTTAATGTAGGCAAAGCTGTGTCAACTTAGACCAGCTGAGGATAAGATTGAAGCTCTGTATGACGTAAGACAGACAGGAGGAAGTAAAAGAAGGAAATACCCTTAACCACAAAACAATCAAAATAGTGCAAATCATTACAGTTCATACCTAAGCTTGCAGTCAAAATAAATGGCATCATACTGGATTTACAATGGGAATTTACGGGGAAAGGAGGCAGGCACCATCATTTTATTCCAGCTTTGTGCTCACAGTTTATAACACAGCAAAACTGGAGAAAAGATAAAGCAAGACACTAATGGAAACTAAAGTTTATGTAATTAATTTCTTCTCAGATTGCTCCTTAGTAGTTACTAAAAACACACCTCTCTGCAGCCTCTGGTTCTAGTTGTACAAACACAGTACATTCTTTTAGACTGGGGAAATCACATATATATAATTCTTCATTTGTGTTTGTGTCTGAGTCTCCAAGACTTTAAATACTGCAATCCAATTCCAACAAAGTCTGCCAGAAAGAATACAGGCTTGGATGTATTAGAGAACTGCATGTAATGAATTCAAATAAATGGATAGGGAAAGAGATCTAATAGGTGCCTCGACTAAGGTAAAGATGGCAACATTAGCAATCACTCTGTTAGCTACCAGAGTCCACACAGGACCTAATCACAGATTTCATAAATTCATTACTCATAGAACAATATCCTAGTTCTTTTCCTCTTATCTAGAGTGGATATCTTTTCCTCACCTGCTTCATAGAATTTTGTAATATTTCAAAATTTTGGTAGCAGAGAGGAAAGAGGACTTCAAAGCCCAAGTCATGTTCAGACTCATACTTTTCGGATAGACGTTATCTTTCTAACACACCATCTCCAGACTGGTAGGTGTGAAAAACCTCAAATTTTTAATTGTTTACAATCTAGATACAGCAGTCCAGACTGGGGATTTCTGCAGTCACAAAGACAAATAGCTAAAAAGTTCCTTAGCTTTTGCTATTGTGAAAATGGCAAGACTCAGCACATGCTGAAACAAAACCAATTGTGATGTATTGTAGGACTATGGAACTGATTTTCAGCTGCACCAGAAACAAGACTGAAATGAAACACTTTCACACACAGTTTTGGGAAAACAGTGGAAATTTTCTCATTCACTTATGCTCCATTTCACATGTGTACAACACTTCAGAGTATGTCATTCTTGTGCTTGTATCTTGGGATACTCTCTTGATACAGCTATTTGATTCTTATTTTCTTATTACAGATTAATAACAAGGAAATGTTAAGTAAAATTTGGTGGTTGGAAATGTAGTAAAGATTTTGGTCATGTTTCCTTGAAATCCACTGTAAAAGGAAAAAGTAAAGCTATACCACATGAACAAAACCAAATCCAAAACATTTCCCCCAGAACCAGACATCTTTCACAGTGTGACGTATCACACAGTAATACACTACAGTAATATAGACTTAAACTGAACCAAGAGGACTGAAAAGTAGTATTTATATTTCTTTTCAATGGTTGAAGGACCAAAGAGTCTGTGATTGAAAGCAGTGCTAAGAACACTGTTTTCTTTCCTAAGAATTGATCTTCTATTGTTTGCTTAGTCCAGCTTTGGTTTAACATGTAACACCTTGTGTTAAAGTCTTCCTCAGTCATGATTATCACTATCAGAGTGATTCAAAAGCTCTAACACAAGTGAGTTTATTGTTTTCAATATTTTCATTTAAGTGCTTTAATCAATATCTGCCAAGACAATTAAAGGGCTCAAATAGTTTCTGAGAGGAATTTTTCCCTTGCAATTGATCTCTTTTTTAATTATTATTATTTTTTATTTATTCCTCTATTTATTTTATTTTATTTTTAATGCTACCAAAAAAAAAAAGTTAACACCATTCCCCCAAATTCATCCACTATTCTGATTCTTGTTTTATAAAAGAAATGAAATTTGTCATGCTGCTATACATCATTTACACTGCAGTACAATGTCCCATCTGTGTGTCAAGTACAAAACAAAAGCATTTTGTGAAAAATTGCTAAAGTAGTAATGATTTTTGTCCTCAACTCTTTGTTTTGCCTTTCAATAAAGAAGGCGACATGTGCCACAAATGATATATTATTGTTTAAGTACAACCCTAGTAATACAGTGCATAACCAAAACCATGTTTCACAGCAGAGAAACTATAGTTTACTGCCCCTATGGCTCTGATGAGAATATAATGTTCTACAGTTTATAAATGCTTTGAGGTCAACACATGATTTACTTCAGCTTGTTCATCCAATGAGCAGGAGGTCCAAAAATATATCAAGCTATTAGACAGCCCACTGGAAGCTTGGCGGAGGCTCCCAGTGATGGAAAGCGTGCCATGGAAGCCTCTCTGTCAACTGGAGATGAGATAATTAGATCCAGGTAATACATTGGAGCCCCATCAGGGAACAGGACAGCAAACATGTCATCTTTATGATTTTTTCTCATCCTCCCCAGCAACACTGGCCTGAGATAGTAAAAAGTGTGAAGGATTCATCAGTTCCCAGCAAAAGCACAGCAGCAGGATAATCAAACTATCATCTCTCCATCATCCTCATTATCCAGAGACCTAGTGTTCTGTATAAACATCAAAACAACATCAACAATAGATTGAGAAGCCATGCTAGTTAGCTCTAGCTTTTGTTTTATATTCCATGGTAATGTCACACAACACTGGAATCTTGTAATATCCAAAAAAAAGTTCGAGAGCCTATATTTAATATCTCATGCAAAAGTCTGCTAATTAGAGAGCTGAGCTTCAACCTGATGACTTAATGTTCCCAAACTGCTGGTGGATCAGAACATGTATGAATGCTGGGGTAACATAGTGATTTTATACAGGATGTTCATCTAAAACCATAACACCCTGGCCTTTTCTCTCACACACATTGCTACATGCACTTTTTTTTTGGAAGATCCAGCTGTATTTGAAGTTGGATTGAAAGTGATGAGTTGCTATAAAGAGGATCCAAGTGCATTAGAGGAACACTCCCTTTGCATGAGAAGGGTAATTGAAAAACACCCATACATATGTTAGTGCAAAAAAAATGCATTTCAGACTCAAATCAACAACTTAGAAGATGCTTATGCTTTCCTTAGACTCATATGCACCCCTAAAAACTAGAACAAAAAAGAATTTAGAAAAATTGTGGTCAGAAAAAAAATAAATTTTAAATGTAGACAGTTTACACAAAATACATAATGTTTTCCGTTTTCCGGGCTTTTTTCGTAGAAAAAGCAAAAGGATAATTTCAATCATGACTGATCCTATGTTAAAAATTTGGTCTTCTTTGTGCTCACTGATTATTACTAACACCTAACTTTATTTATATAATTAAATAAATATATACACACTATATATATATACAGTAAAATTCCTTTTCCCAAAACATATAGATAACTTATGCTCCATTTCCTTTACTGGTAGCTGATATTTAAAAAAATCTTTCTTCTCCTTTCCTCTTTCTTTCATTCACACATTGCACATAGGTAAATGATGTAGCTTACAGGGGAAAAAAGGAAAATAAGAATCTCTTAACTGAGCTTCAGAAGTCTTAAGTCTCACTGCTAACAGAGACACAGCCCCTCCTTGGAGAAACTGGCGGACTACCTTCATATTCTTTATCCACATGTGCACTGTCTTCTTTTACTTTTCCTGAATATGTATATGTTCTGTCAACACATCAGGAAAAGAAAACAAGAAGTGGCTCTTGAATGTTGGGAATGGATTAACGCCATTTCACACTTCAGTCTTAAACAATCTTAAAACCTGAAGCCATGAAAATCCAGAAACATCATGATCTAGTGTACAGCTTAATGCTCAAGAAGTTTAAATGAAATTTCTAATTAAACTATTTAAATAAATACATGTATGCCTCAGAAAACATTTACTGCCATGGCACACACCCATCATTGCTTTTAGTTCTTTTCTCAGAAAATATTCAGAAAACCCCCCTTAATGGAAAGAAATTAATATTGCAAGCATGAAGTAAATTCCAATGAGAATCACAAAACTCAGAACTCACCACTACTTCTAAAAAAACAGACTGAATAAAACATTCTGAAAGTAGAATGCCAGAGAAAAATGTATTTTTTCCAATTGCCATCCAAGTAAAATTGATTTTTCTATTCTTCCCCTTCATAAGTATGACAGTGAGTATCTTCATGGAGCTCCAGGAACCTAAGAGAGCAGTTCTGGCAACTGCCTTTGATGAGACCAAAAGTGAGTAAATTTAAGCTACTGAAAACACTAAAAGAGGAAAAATTCATGTCTAGCAGAGAAAGTACTAAGATTAAAATGAAAAAGCATGGGTAGCCTAGATAAAATCAATACAGCTTTTCCCAAGGTGTAATGTTTATAAACATTACTTTGGCTCTTCCTTGACCACAATATATACAGAATATAAAATGGCATTTTTATGACTCATAATCCCAGTCTTTACCTCCATGAAGTTGCTCACAAAGACTGAGAAGCTGAATGGATTTAAGACTGGAACTATAATGACAAATCATACTCTTGCATCACACAGTTAGGGAGGCACATAGCATTTAGGATTCACATCTATAAAAAGGAAAAACTTATGGCAAAGTCACAAAATACTGTTACAGTTATAAGATCCAAATTTAAATTCTGCAGTAGTAGTCATGAAGAAAGCTTTGGAATATAGCTCTCAGCTACATGGGACACTGGGAAAATTATAGAAATTGCATGTTTAAGACCTTCCTAGGCATGAAAAAAAAAAAAGTAAAAAGTGTGTATATGCTAAGAGTATGCATGAAATTGCAGGCTGAACAGCACAAGCCTTAAGATTGGGCTTCATTTACCTGTGATAATGGGAAAAGAATACTAATATTATTTTTTTCCTTTTTCCTTTCTTATTTGCTACTATAAAGTACAATGTTTGTCTCAAGTAGCCTAGAATCAGGAAAAGGAAATCATCCCTGCAGACAAAACAGATTTGCAGGAAAGACATAAGAAAACTCAGTTAGCACCACTTATGAACAATAGCCATGCAGGAAAACAAGACTTCAACAGGAGAAACTGACTGATCTTATGACTTAAATCAAAGAAGAGAAAGATATCTAAGAATTTACTAGCAATAAACTCTGGAGTACATGCCAACTTTTACAAATGCAAAACAATGACATAGTGAAGGGGGGGAAAAAAGCTAAACTGAAGCTAGAAGACTAACAAAGCAGAATTAAGACTTAAGGCAGCTGCATAGTAAAAAAGCAACTGGTTTAGGACAAGAGGAAGGAAATAGCTCCTGGAGGCATAGGAACAAATACACAAATCAACACAGGAAGTAAAAAGACTTTAAAAACAGGCAGAGATTCAACATGTTAATGAAGTGCATGATGACTGGATGGTAGAAGCAGAAAAACAGTATGATCAGAAGAAATCTGGATAACCTGAGACCATACTACAGAGAAGAAATATATTCATAGTTAATATGACATACCATAAAATCCCCCACTTTTTTTTTTAATGATTCCAAGTTGAAAAAAGAAAGAAGTCAAAACCCAGTTTAATCGATTCAGCCTCCTAAATTTTTTTAATGATTTCTAATAACTAGTTACTTGGAATTTCCATCTGAACACTTTACAACATTTTTAATGCCAGTACGACTGAGGAGACAGGCACAGCCCACCTTGCTGGACCATGGTCCTACATGGGACTTTTTGTCTTCAAACTCAGCAAAAACAGGACTGATGAAACACTGAGAATCAGCCAGGGAGGCTTTCTATGATCCTATGAAATAAACTTTCCATTTACTTCAATGAGCAGGGTCATACAGACCCTGCTCCCCGTTGGAATGAACAGTGACAGGTCTTCAGCCAGTGGGAGCATTCTCTACAAGAGTTGTGTTCACTCTAGAAGTCTCTCATAGAAGTTCAACAATATTTAATTTCCTAACAACAGTTTGTGGCACTATGTGCTTTATGTACTACTTGACTTCATTTCTTTTTTAAAAAGCTGTAATGAATTTACCAGCAATTCTTTACATCGTAACTTCATTTTAAAGCTTTTCAGGAAACTTCTGATCCAATTTCACCACTCCTCCCATCTCCCCCCCCCCAAAAAAAATACACCAAACCAAACCAAACCAACAAACAAAAAAAAAACAAAAAAACCCAAACTGCTAACCCACCCAAAAGAATAGCCAAACAAAAAGAACCTTCACTTGGGTTTGTGACTGAGTTCAGATTAGCATAGTGTTTTTGATGTGGTGTATACCATCCTCTGTGAAACTATCTCAGCTAAGTGTGAAAAACTGCCTATGTCAAAACTAGTCGAGGGAAAAAAAAGATTAAAATATCAGGAGATGATATCCTATAAATGGCAGGGATTGTGTTGTTGGTATTCTTTTGCAAAGATTAGTATGGGGAAAAATACTTCAGAATAAAAATGAGCACTTAGAAATTAGAATACTGTCAAGTAAGATATCTGTGAATCAGGCTGCAAAAAATTAAGTGGATGAGTTATACTGTCAGTCTCCAGAGATGTACAGTATTAGTACAGGAATCTATACAAAAGTTATCTACTGCATGCAGAACCAATAATGTCATGAATGATCATTAATCTGCTAAACAGTAGGAAAGATTCCTTCAAAATAACAGATTTCATTTTTGAAAGAATAATGATACTAGAAGAAATCAAAGAAATAAGTGGATCACATTTATCTTATGCAATAATATTCTTTTAATGATAACAACTGAATCTTACAGTGTACTACATATAAATTTCATACAGGCTACCTTCAAGCACTCAGTAGATCAATTTAATTAAACCATAATTTCTCAAAATCATAGAATAAATTTTATTCAGTGCCATTATCATAGATTAATACAGATGCATTTTTGAAGTGAAGTATACAGACTGTAGAGTACATCTTCCTATAAATGTAGAGAAAACTCAGTAAAAAATATTAATTTATTACCTTTGTCTTTCTTGGTGCAATAAAGTGTAATAATAAGTGTACTTTTACACTGACATCTAGCAATGAGAGGGTCAAGTCAGTGCAATAAAGCTGGCAGACTAGTACAAGTCTCTGTGCTTGTGTTATAAATATTAGATAGCAGACATTTCACGAGTGAGAATGTGAAGGAATATTCCAGAAAAAATCGCAGATTTACCATGAAAATCAGAAAACCGAAACAGCAGTATGGGTTCAAATACCCATGAGTGTAAAGAGTAGAACCTAAATCAGGGAGGTGTCAACACTTGCTATTTTAATGTGGTTCAGTATATAGACAAGAAACAAGTAACATGCATATACAAAGTGCCTTAAAACATATATTTCTATCAAAACCTATAAGGATTATTACAAGATAGTTATGAACCATTTTTAAGTGCTCACATAAACCAATGCAAATTAGACACTTGATTAGTTTGCTGCAATTATTTGAACTCCCTCCAGCCCCCCAAGAACATTTTGTATGTGAGTATATACTTTATGAAACATCTGAAAAAAGATTATAAATAACATGGCAAGATGGAAAGAATACAAAGGTAAAACTAAGCTTTTGGATCATGCCTTTTTTGTTGTTGCAGTTTACTAAACTAAATGCTATTGGATCAGAGTTCTTGTGCCTCTGAATCATCTGGTACTAACCATTAATAGATAGATTACCAAGTCAGTGGTCTTAAGGTTGGCCCTAACTATGAGATAGTGTGGCATATACAAACAAGACAATCTCCAAAAGAAGATCTCCTCTTCCAATCTGCACCCTAAAAAGATGTCACTCCTTTTCCCTAGTAGAAACTGTTTTTTGGCTGGACTAGCAGAGACTTATCCGACTGTTGTCTTTGTCATAGACCTTCATTGAAAATGTATGTTGCCCAAAGACAACATCTGTCAATTCTCTCTAATAACCACAAATATTTAAGCTATACATTCAAAGTCTTTTTCATATGTTATATAGTGCTACCAGCATCTCCCAACACAACTGTAACTTGGCACGTGGCAAAAGAGAAGGTAAGGTATTTGCTTATGATCAGACTGCTAAATTGTGACCAGAGACAATGCACAAGTTTTCCCTTTTGAGTGATGTGGAGCATTTGCCCACATTTAATTTAACTTATACAGATCAAGTGTTACGGTGCATTCCAAATGCAGTCTACTGCTGAATACAAATATGTGGCAGTAACTCACTGCAAACTTTGCAGACATCTACATCAAAAAGGAGCAGATGTATGGGTGCTTTCTCATCAAGAAGATCAGGCACCTTGATCAAGCATCCAGGTAATGCTCAGCAGTACATACCAGGTACAGACACCCACCACATTTATGCTGCAGGGGCAAATTCCCTTTGTAGACACAAGATCACACCAGCATACAAAGGAAGGAAGCCATTGCCTCTTCGTCAGTTCTCACACTGTGGTCACCTCCCAGTCCATCAAACAGCTGTGAACACAAATGTGCCAGAAACAGTACCCATTGTTGCTGTAAGTCTGCTAATTCCCTATGCTCTGTTTAATTACGTGAACTGCTCAGGACACTAATCAACACATCACACCATGATGATGCAGTTATAAATGTAATTATGAAAGCAACATGAATAATTTCATTAATGACTACATTTCAAGCTGTCTCATTCTCTCCACTTCCTTTGTTGGCACCATACTATGGGTCTGTTTGGAACTTCTGGGAATTAGGCCACATAAATATGACATGTTTCTACTAAAAAGCACAATCCTGCAGATTGGAATCAAGGAAAAAGTAACTTTGATGTCTGTTGGGAGTTTTGCCAGAATTATGACTGCAGTATTCAGGCCACTGTATGCCAAGGATTCTGAAAATTAATGCTTCCTTGCAGAAAATAATGTTTGATTTTAAAATCCAATTCCAGTACCTAGTGGCAGGAAGCAAGTCTGTCAGTGGCCCTATAAGTGTCAGTAACTGTCCATTTTTCTTTCTGTGCTTGCTCTTTGGAATCCAGCAGTACTTGGAAGGCTACAGCAGGGAAAACAGTCACACCTGCTTTACAAATAAGAAAAAGTCCCAGTCCCAGACAACATATAAATTAGGATTATGGAAGGAAAAGACAGAAGGTAAGGAGTTAAGAGGACAAACTGATTTTACAGTGGATCAGCTTTTAAAAAATGCCTTCCTGCTGCCTCCTGTCCTTACCTAAACCAGCTTTTCCTTCTCCCTTCTTCCCTCCTGTCTGCTCTCTATTCTTCTCAGGCTGAGACCAAGAGGTTTCCACAGCCCTTTGCAGGGAAAACTGAGCCAGGTGCCCACCCTCCAAGTCAGCTACTGTGTTTACAGTAAGCTAATCCTCTGTAATCTTGATACCAGTTTTAGAGTAGATGGGACAAGTGAAGGCAAACAAAAGTTCACTAGAGCAAGTGGTCTTAAATTATCATAATGACTCAGGAGGTAAGCACAGACTTACCATTGATATTATGCCACGTGTTGTATGCAGTCCTCAGGCTGCCAGCTGTGCATGTCATACAGCATGCTGAACACCCAGGCCACGTCTACAATGCCAAGTGAAGAGCAAAAGTGATTCCGAGCATCCCAGGTTTCATGGCCTGTCCCATTTCCCATCTTCACTGCTCTAAAACTGAGTTTGCTTCTAGACCCCAGCATGTTTCTACATGTTAACAATGCAGGTGGTTTGGAGTGTGATTGGCCACGTGAATGCAGCCAACATCTTACAGGACAGCGGTGATGGACATTTAGCACCTGATTGATTCAAGTCCTGAGAAGCCCAATTGTAAGACTGACTGAGTGGTTTCAAATCCTGCAGAGATACAGTTAAGCAATAACATGTCAAAATGTTCCCAAAAAAGTACTGCTTCTATTTTCAACTGATGGATTTTGCGGAGCTGAAAAATAGGGTGAAGTTTCTTTATTAGCTTCATATATTGTACTTTAATGTGCTCATACTACAGGAACTATAAATTTCCTAATTTAAGTAAAATTTTCTTAATTTAAGTTAAAATAAATATATTATTCAGATGAACAAAGAAAACCTGTGAGAAAAGAAAAAATGAGCATATTTTGTTTGATTCAGGCTATTGCTATGAGTTGTATAAAGTTATTAACAAAAATTTTATCCAGAGATCCCACATGGCAAGTACACAGAAGCTGGCTTCTGAAATAAGAAAACATACTAATCTCATGGAAATTTTAAAGCCTCCTCCTTGACAATTTTCTGTATTACGAATGACCTTAAAACAGGAAGCCTGAATTACACATATAGCTGGGGGATAAGATTGAGGCGGATCCTACAGAAGCATAAACTTACAACTAAATTAAAACAAACACATCATTAAAAGTATGTAAACAGTCTAATTCATTGAAGTACTTCTTTTCTGGAAGGCAGCTTCAGTCTGGAGGACAGAGACGGTGAGATTAGCTTCCTGCACGTTGCCAAGTTGAAAGAAAAAAAAAAGAGAAAACAGTTATAATTGCATTTTCTAATGAAATATATGATTTCAGAATCATATAGGGAATTCAGACTATATGAACGTGACTCTCACTTCTTATAGCTACACTTATGTGTTGTTTAGCTTTTACATTACAAATCTTATTTTTATGATTTCTAAGTAGGCATAAAATTCCACAATATGACAAAGGGTGTCAGTATAAGTTCTCATAAGTACACTACTATTTTTTTCTCTTTGTAAATTTTAAAATGCTTTTAAAGAAAGTTAGACTATGATTAAGTGGAAGGGAGGCAACAATTAAAAGTTTTTCAATCCCAAGTGTTTTCTGCTCCTGTGTAATGAATAAAGAATTTATGGGTCTGATTCTCTGCTTTGTGCTAGTGAAACTGCAATGATTTCAGTAGAGTTATACTGAGTTACAGCCACAGTAAAAGGACAGTAAGGATGTATTGCACTAAATAAACTTAATACACAATATACAATCACACTGTATTCAGTTTTAAAGAAAAACAACATAGAAGAAAAAAAAAAGAAAAAAAAAGAAGAAAAAAAATCCAAGTGAACAGCCATGAGAATTCTGCAATAAAGTTGAGGAAACAGATACTAATCTGAAATTTTGCATTTCCTTGACATTCAAGAAGAGCTCCACTGAAGCAACTCAGACTATATATAGAAAAAGGGCATGTGATATCTCTGCTGCCTTTGTGCTTCTAAGTCAAACTTTGCAAAACATGGAAGATTATATGCAGAATGAAAGAAAGAACATAGAACCATCTTGTACTGAAACAGAAGTAAGCAGATTCTGTAAAAACTTATATGAGTCTCCCTAATACTTCTTAAGTTCTGTGCTTAATAAAGACTTTTCTAGTAAGATCTACCATAATGTGAAGGGAAAAGTGAAATTTCTGAGAAGTTCATGTGTGGAATTTTTGTTTTATATTGGTCTGTTGTTTCGGAGTTTTTTTTAATATGACAAACATGAAAACATCAACTTATTTCCCTCATTTATGTTCTGATCAATGTCAGGTATCATTTTTACATGTTATATTCATAAAGATGTTTTTAATTTAACTTTACAAACTAGCAGACACCATATTAGGTTTTAAAAACCATAGTCCTTTTCTTAATTTCACTCTCATATATGTGACAGCTGGGGAAGAGCTCAAGTAATTTCAACGGGACAACATTTTCAGTGGAAGAAATACAGAACCAGTGATGTGTACAGAGCAGCCTCATTTTTTATCTGACTACAAAGACGTGGATATAAGGATTCTCAAAATGCATTATTTTAAATTTGGAAAAATCACAATGACAATGCAGACCATTTCAGTCATAACTAAAAAATTACTTATTAGAACAGCTCTAATAAATCAGTGACATTTTAAACCAAACCTATTTGTATTTAAGATAATAACTAACATTAAAGCCCTCCATTGAAAACTGGAAATTGAACTGCTCAAAACATGTTGAGCTCACAGAGTTTGCTTTTTAGATGAAGGTATCAGCCAGTAATGTCATCCCATTGAGAAGTCTTCCCTGAAAACTTTGATCCAATCATATAATTTCCCTGAAACTTTTAGAAAGAGAATATCTGAATTCAAACAGCCTCAGCTCCCTTCCAGAATTTGTAACCAGCAATGAGGCACTTGAATAAATCCAGTTTTGCGGAATATGCATCAAAATTGCAATGCCAAAAATTTGGCTTGCTGAACATAATGCCCCTGTTACAACGAGCCCTTTTTCCTCTTCGAGTTGTGGCCCCTTTCATGCTTAAACCAAGAGCAGGAGATCAGCATAAATACGGAGAGTGTTTTGTTGTTAACCGCAGAAAATATTGAGCACTAAAAATAATAGATACATTGTTTAGATTCTCCAGAGGAGCTCCCCAGCTCTCATTGCAGCTTTTGAAACTCTAGTCTGTAGTGTGGAAATAATGAAGTTTAATATGCTTTTTTAGAAGCTCCTGGTCACCTTCTGCTGAACAGATACTGTAAAACTACATACTTGAACATTTCCCTAGTGTCAAAATAAATAAACAAAAAATTTAAATTTGCTTCTAAGATGAGTACAACCCTTTAAATAAGTTTTCCACCTATATTTTGGTATACATGATACCTCCCTCACAAGAATACTTACAGAATTGAAAGATTTTAACATATATATGCAAATAAGTTCACACAAAAATTTGGCCAAGGGATGACTGTCCTAAAACCTCTTCACAAAAGTCTTTTTGCCAACCTGGGGTAATAACAATGTCCTGTGAGGAATGTGATCTATCACAAACTGCAAGCAAATAAGTAGATGAAAACACATACAAAACAGCTTGCAAAACAATCACAGGCTTTAAAATATGTTTCCATGAGGTTTTTCTGATGAATTTCTAACTAAGATTAATTTTAAATGTCTTCTCTCCCCTCTAAAAAAAAAAAAAAGAGGTTGAATTCACCAGATGCATTATTTACCACATCTGTCACCTTGCTGTCAACTCCTAACACTTTTTTCCCCACTGCTAACAAAAAGTTCAAAGGGGGAAGATCATCTGATTTTTCTTGACGATTCCTCTCCTATTTCCCAATCTGCAAGCATATATATTTGACATATTTAGCTCTGGCTGGTTTGTTTCAGGTCTGATACTTTTCAGAAGCTTACTGTATGTGTGTTACCATATATGTCTCAATATGTATTTTTTAAAAAAAAAGGAAAGAAAGGGGGAAAAAATCATTCTGTTTCAAATAATGAGCATGTGCACCTTTTTGCCTCAGGCCTTCATACACAATTTAGCCAGAAAGCCAGGGCAGATCATGATTTAGCATTTGACATCTCTTGCCTTCAGGCCAGGGGAGACTAATACAGATTTCTGACTCTGAGCACACCACGGAAGAAAAAAAAGTGAGAGAGAGAGGCCTTTTATTGACTAAATGATAAAGAGGTTTGTAATGATAAATAACAGTCATTTTATTGTGGAATTCCCAAGAAAAGATGCATTCTGCAGTGTCTGAAGAAGCCTAAAAGCCGAAGCTGGTTCCCTGTGGATCCAAACCTGTTAAGCTCCAATCTTTCTAAGCAGAAATAGAGGTCACAAATTGCATAGGACCTGCACTATTAAAACTGTATAAGCATGATACATAATCACTGCTGCATCCAGGGCAGTTAGCACTAAGAGGATTAGCTGAAGGCTGCTTCTGGGTTTCTCTCCCTCAGCCTGCATCTGAAACAAGCCCAGTACACACCCAGACTGCTTGAGAATTTTCTGCCAGCTTTGATCGATAGTTTAATTGTAAACTTTGGGAGCAATAATGGATAATTCAGCTTGAACCGTCCATTATAAGCGCTGTTGCAGAGGATGGAGCTTTCAAAATTAAACAAGAGTTGTATAATATTATTACATTTGTACTGCTCACCTACAGTTAAATTCCATTTACAAATACTGTCTTGACAATGTATGGAGTTCAATAAACATAGGCCCAGGTGGGTTGAGTTGGGAAACGAAAGAGGAAAGAAGCTGAAGCCAATTATTTGCCATCTATTCCAGAAAGATTTTTATTTTAACCTCATAGATTAAAACACATAGAAATGGAAACAGGGAGATGCGACAAAGATAGATTCAAGCACAGATGTAAGTTGTGTTTTGACTGCATCACCATGATGGAAATGTACCTAAATGTCTTGGAAGGACCATGGTATGACAGTACCAGTGAAAAAATATCCCAGGAAAGTGATAAATGTGCATTGCTCAGACCATGTAGTCTATGTTGGCATAATCAAATTTTTAACAGTACCTGCACCAGTTGGTTGAGCTAGACTGGACGTATTCATGCTATCATATAGGTTATTTTCTAAATCACAAGAAAACATAGCAGCATTCACCCTGTCTTGAAGATGACCAGACAAAACAGTCAAGAATTTAGCTATCAAGATTTCTGGTAGACACACTTTACAGTATTACACATGCAAACACTTCCATCCAATTCTAAAATGAGTAGTGAGGAAGAGAAACCTGTAAAAACATGGATTTTGGAGAAAAAAAAAAACAGCAGTTGTGAAGGCATAAACTCAATTCTGTTTACAGAATCAAGCATTTTTCTAGTTTTATTATGTATCTTTAATAAATTAGTTGCAGGAATAAAATTTGCTTAAAAATGACAATACAAGGTTAGAAAAGTAGTTTGTGCTACCAGCTTTACCATGAATTTAGGAACTCCAGTCAAATTTACTCCATATCTTAGAAAACCATTACCCACTCCACAACTAACTTGAATTAAATGAACTCTGTAATTATAACAAGACCTGTGAGTTAGGAAAGTGACAAACTCACAGAGAGCCTTCCCACTCCTTACAAAGGCCATTGACATCCATCACAATCTCCATGAAGTTTATCTTAGTTTTCACAGTCAATCTCTCTTTTTTTATGCTAGTGGCTAGGATTCAAGGCCAAAAATATTTTGCCCTGGCTTTCTTTGTTTTTGAGAAGGTGATATCCATATTTAACCGTGTACTATAAACAAAAGTCAGCTAAAGCTCTTCCTACATGCTTTCTTATGCCTGGCTAGTATGCAGTTAAATGCACAGTATTCCTACTGCCTTTCTTATTACTCAGTTAGAACACCTGAGACAAAGCAGTTCAGCATCAAGAAAAGGAGCAGAAAAGGAAAGGATTTTTTGTTTGCTTGCAAACCCAAAGCTCCACTTAAAAAATTAAGCAAGTAGAAAACAAACTGCACAATTCAACCAGGAAGTTACTAGACTCGCCAGATGAAGCCAGGTAGCATAAATCTCTGCAGCAGAACAGCACCTGCACCAGAGTTTGCAAATGCAGTCTGAATTCTATGCCTCTATTAGTGAAGAGAGAATCAAACTGACATCTGCCATCAGAAATAGTGTGGCCAGTAGGACCAGGGAAGTGATTTTTCTGTACTCACCACTGGTGAGGGCACATCTCAAATCCTGTCTTTAGTGTTGGGCCCCTCTCTACAAGAAAAACTTTGAGGTGTTGGAGCATGTCCAGAGAAGGGAACAGAGCTGGTGAAGGGTCAGGAGTGCAAGTTTGATGAGGAGCAGCTGAGGGAGCTGGGATTGTTTAGCCTGGAGAAAAGGAGTCTCAAGGTGGACATCATCGGTCTCCACAACTACCTGAAAGGAGGCTGTAGCCAGGTGAGGATTGCTCTCTTCTCCCAAGTTACAAGTGATAGAATAAGAGAAAATGAACCCAAGTTGAATCTGGAGGATTTAGATTGAACATTAGGAAAAAAATCTTCACTCAAAGGGTTGTCAGGCATTGGAACAATCTGCCCAGGGAAGTGGTGGAATCACCATCGCTGGAAGTGTCAAAAAAACATGTAATGTGGCATTTTTTTTGCCAAATCTTTAACCTGATTAGGCAAATATTAGGAGCATTACAGAATCAGTTATCAACTACAAGTAAAGCCAGTTTATGAGTAATTCTGCTTGGTAAAGCAGGCTTCAGGTTTAAAAATGTGAATGGACTGAAGCTGGCAACATAGGGCTGTTTTTTTTCGGGATACTGAGACTAAAAGAGAGATAGAAGACAAATCAACCGAGTCCAACATGTCTGTCAGCTTTCGTGGCTCCCTCATATAAAAAGAAATTCTAAGGCAAATTTTAAGGCAAAATTCTGTATGTGAAAATAAGGTGGAATTTGTGCTTGGCCTAGTTACCACAGTGATTGACAGAGTTGAATCTATCAAATTGTCTTCTGTGGTCACCTGTGCTCAGCAATCAAGGATAAGTTATTAGCATCCCTCAGAATTGAGACAATGTTATCCCATCTAGTGATTTAATAAATGATGGAGATTTTCTCCTTCTTTTCCTGAGAAACAGATTAAGGACAATGTATAATGTTTGGAGGGAAAAAAGTATGTTAAAAAGTAAGCTATGTACGTAAAGCAAATTCCTTTTGGTTTTGTAAGCAACAGTTCGATCTTCAGGAATCATTCGCTTTGCTTAAAACGGATATACCAAAAATCACACAACCTAACTGCAATATCATGATTCACTTTAATGTCTATCTCCCGCTTTTCCATTTCCCACAGGCACCCATGACTCTCAAGACTGTCTGTCCTGTTTCCCTCATTTTTTAACTTGTGTACCAAACACCTGAAATTTATTTCTATCAGAAAGCTCAACTAAGCTGTAACAAAAAGACATGCATCACCAAAGCACTGAAGATAAGTACACCTAATTATTCAGCACATATAGGCTTATTCAGTCAAGGGGCAGTGCTATTATTGCCCAAAGCTCTGGGTTAGTTGCTCCAAAATGAGCTCTGATCCTTCAGACCCTTTGTCTTTCTCTTGCACTTGACATGCAGTGAATGTCCACAGCCCCCTCTTACTCAGAGCTGGATATTTGAAGGGTTATGAAAACATTTAAGAGGCACAAGAGTTCTGTTCTTTCTCAGCAGCTTCACGTGAAATGAATTAAACTAGCATTTGCAACTGTGGAGTTTCTTGTTTCCAATTTCCCTTGTCTCTCAATAGCAGTTTTCATCTTTGTATATCTGATAAGAGATTTTAAAAACTACACATTTTTGGTGAAGATATAGTATTCATGTGGGCATCCAGCCATTTCTTTCAGAAGGACAAAAGTACTTTTCTGCAAGCTCTTTAGTTTGCTGTTTGTAGAATAACTTCTTGGCAGATGCTGGTTAATTGATATGCACATTTCCAAGGTCACTTTTTACAGCAAAATAAATATTTCTTTCTGTTCCATTTCTAAATCCCTGCGTTTTCCTCACGCTGATATCTACGACAACAGGACTGTGTGTTTAAAGCATGGGGTCACACTCAATTTTTCGCAAGCATACGACTTTCCTTGAAAAAGGTTTTTGCTGTCTACCCAGCAGTGCACTCTGATGACACACATGACAGCATGAACAGCTTGGGAAGAAAGAGTTGCAGAAATGTGGTGCAAAGAACAAACTCCAATTTGGAAGGATCCTTGCTTGTTGGCAACAAGGTTAATAACCACAAGAAAATCATCACTAAGACATACTGGTCTTCTGATACCCTGCTTAGTAGGATCCTGTTCTATAGCCCCCAGCTCTGGCATTATAAACCCACGATAAAACTCCTCTTGATTTTAACAGGATGAGTTATGCTAGTTATACTGCTTGCTTTTAAGCACCCAGAGTGTCCTTATATCCAGATCAGATATACACAATCAACTGGGTTTGTTTAGTTACTTACTGTCCTTTGGGTTTTGCAGCTTACTGTGGCCTGTGATTTACTAGAAGAGGTTCAGCTCCAATGTCTCCATCACCTCTGAGCAGCTCCTGCTTCCAATCACTTGGTGGTGCTGCTGGAGAACCAGAAGTGGCCCCTCCCAATCTTCCCATGAGGAACTCGTTGTTTCCTCTTTTCTGGAAATGAGTACTAAAAAGAATAGTCAGTCAGGAAGACAACCGACCAAACACTTTGTGCATGTTGCGGTACTCCACACCTGTTGTAAAACAAGAGAAGAAACCCTTCAAGACCATGAAGTGCTGGTATCTATACTCAGCACAAGCCAAAACAAACAAACAAAAAAAAAAACCAAACAAAAAAACACCATCATAAACCAACAGATGCCTTTTAGAGTAAACTGGGCACTATCTTTCGGATTAAAACATGTCACTTACTGCCACCAATACTGTAGGAGCAGGAAGAGACACCAAATTGGTCATGTGGTGACACACATTAAACAAAAGGCAATCCATGCCATGACAATCTTCAAATTGCAAGACAAAAAAAGGTGGGCAGTAGAAGAAACAAATATCAGTATACAAGAGATTTATATTCAACATCAACTGCAAGAAGGGAAGTCACTGCCACAGTTCTGACAGACCTTTCTCAGAAATTCAGAAAAGACTCTTCAGCAGAGACAGCAATGACATTTACTGCCTGGGAATTGTGTGGCCAGTTTGTAGCAAGGGAGCTGCCAGGAGCTTCCCCCACATCTGATGGAGCCAATGCCCTAAGGAAATTCAGATAAACAGAACACTTAAAAATGTTTTGTAAAATTCTGTAGAGATGAAAATGCTGTTGCATAACCTGCAGTGTAATTATGTAGGAGAATACAAAATCATATATGTAGGCTATCATCTATTATATTTTCTGTGTGTGTTAGTAGACAGAGTTCTATTAAAACATGGGTGCTTATTTCTAAGACATTAGTGGTACAGGGGATGTTCAAGTCTTGGCTAATCAGAGTGGGAGAAAAAGCCTCATGGCAGCTTCTTCTTGACATCTTCTACCTCTCTGATTAGCTCAAAATAGTGAAGTCACCACTCTTAGGAAAGCTGATCAGACAGCTCTGCTAGCAGCCTCTGTGCATGTGGGAGTCAGGATTCCAGCTTTAGTACTGAAACCTGCAATATGCTCTCATCCACACTAAGGCCAATTTTCTTTGCATGATGCTTTTATGAAGATCAAGAACTAAAGGAAACAAACACTGCTTTAAGCTTTGGCAATGGCTAGTCCAAAATCCTTCAGCAAAGAACCAGTCACAAAAACCAGACAATAATTCCCTCGTGCTGACATCCACTTCCAGTCCTTGCTGTAGCAGCAATTCACCTTAGCAGTGTTAAACACATTTCCATCTGTGGGCTGCCAAAACCAGCATTTACTTTGAGCAGAAATGAGCTGACTTTAGAGCACAACAGAACAGTTTTTTCCTTTTCTGTGTGGGTGTTTCTTTACTTGAAAGAAAGCTGTATGAAAGACAAGAAAAGCATCTTTGATGTGTATGTGCCATTTTAAAATAAAGGCTCCCTCTCAGATACTTAGAATTTTACCAAGAAGCAGCAATTACAGGATTATCTGTTACTTCAAACATGAATACTTTGGATGCTGTTCTTGCCTTGCTTTGTTACATTAATAATTATGTTTTAAGCAGTCTGGGCTTCTTTTTTTTTTCATATTTATAAACTGTACTTTGGTATTAAATATGCAATCACAGGATTCCTCACCAAATGGGAAGTTTACTTTCTGTCCTGTTCTAACAAGTTTCAACAGGTAGTTAATTAACATAAAAAATATTTCTTCAGTCCCCTCACAGAAAGAAAGAGGGTAGAAGAGTGATGAATTTCTGAAGGAGGTTTTGAGTTTGGCTTTCTTAAGGCCTGATGAAGTATGTGTGCTTATTCCTCTGTAAAAAAATTTGCATTTAAAAATTGAAAAAGCTGTCTTCAAGGCATTCAGAAAATCATGTAAGCACTAAGTAATTCTTATCAGGCAAACTACCGGCTTTCATTAGCATTCATGCCTTGATCAAGAAGATGGGAATTTTTGTTCAAATAGCTGACTGCGGTCTAACTACAACTTCAAATCAAGGCATCCACAGGCTTTTAGAAAAGCTGGTGGTGCAGGCATTGTGGAGGGATGGGTCTGCTTAAGGGACAGAACAGTCAGTTTCTGCCAGGCCACAGTCAAACATTACAGAAACGGGCTCAGCAGTTGCCTTCTGAAGTGTCCTAAATACGCATTGGGATAACAACATGTGCCAAGACCAGGACTCTAGAAAAATGTTTCAGTACTGGAATTTAACATGGAAGAAATTTGGTCATTCTTGTGACTCCTTGGGAAGCCCCAGGAGAGGAGACACACAAATACAAATATCTATAAATCAGACTGGAGTCCAAACGCTGCAAAGGTACTTTAAAGTCACCTCAGCTTTCTTTTATGCACCTTGGTCTGTAAGTTGGACACTATATCTTTCAAAGAATTTTACTGTTATAATAAACACACACAGAGGTTAGGCTGAAAAAAAATATGGGGGGTGGAGCAGGAGGTAATTGAACATGTCAAAGGGTAGCTGGTTGGCGTTTTTTTTCTGACAGAGCTATTTCAGAAATACTATGGGTTTCACCGTCTGTAATGTAAAAACCATTTTTCTTCAATATTTTTTAAAGAAAATTGTTTTTCCCCAGAAGGGCAGATGTAACTTAAAAACTCACTTAGAATTTAAAAAAAGATAAAGTATTTAAAAAACCAAATTAAAAAAAAAACAAATTTATACAGCATGAGTATATGCTGGTCAAAGCATGCTGACTTTGGAAGCATTCTTTCCTTCTGTTTTTTGGTTTTTTTTTTTTTTGGTGGTGTTTTGTTTTGGTTTGGGTTTTTTTAAAGAGAACTAAAAATATTCTGTACTGGTTCAACCCATGAAAAACAAAATATTCTTTATTCACACCACCGGTTCAACCCATGAAAAACAGAATATTCTTTATTCCCACCAACAGTCATAACACCTGTGCAAGCCATAGAAATGGTATTATTCTCTTCTTGATGAAACTGAGCACACAATAGTCCAGTGACTTACTCAAGATCACATAATAAGTCAATATTATTGCAGAGAATTATTACCTTCCCCTTTCACTGTTAGTGAAAAGTATTAACAGGGCCATCAGAAAAAGCTGTCATCTCATCCTGCCGGTCTTTGTAAGCAAAAAGCCCAAGAGAAACAAGAACTGGAGGTAGATCCTATCAGAGACATCTTGCGTGTACCACACAATTTTTCATTCTGAGAATGGGCTTTTTGTGTTACCATTGATTTCTTAGATCTGTGAAAGCATTGAGCATATCAGAATATTCAGCAATACTTCACATCAGATGGAAGTCTCCTGTGCTTTGGTTGTTCCTTTAGAGATTTCCAAAGCCATATTCCGTTTAAAATATTTCCACCTACGTGAGATTTTACGCTTGTTTACTTGACATGCAAGCCACCAACATCAAAGAAAATGACTCTACAGCTTCCAGCAGGTCCTGTAAAAACAGTTCTCAGCAGAACAGGAAGACAAGGGTATTGAAGAAGAGCTCCTTGGGATGATTACACATGTGCATAGAGAGGAGTTTCATTGTGCTGACATGTAGCTCTGTCTCTCTGCTGTAGTTCTCCCTGTATGTTAAATCTCTGGCCTGCAGGAATAACAGAAAGATATTGACAGAAGGAGGCCTCTGAACTATCTCATCCTGAATCTAGGGAAAAATGGAAACCCTACTATTGGGTGAAACAATGTTCATACAGTTGATTTGCCATGATTGCTGCTTTTGCTGCTAAACAGTACAGATTTCTTGCTATCCCATGAGGTACCTGACATAGACAAACCTCAACTTAATTCCAGATCTGTGCACCATCTACAACCCCAAGATTTTAGTCCCATCCTGGACTCTTCCATTCCAC
Organism: Manacus vitellinus; assembly: GCF_001715985.3. Taxonomy (NCBI): domain Eukaryota; kingdom Metazoa; phylum Chordata; class Aves; order Passeriformes; family Pipridae; genus Manacus; species Manacus vitellinus. The sequence continues at coordinate 6,446,124 of NW_021940534.1, forward strand.
TACTATTTCATCAAGAAGGAGGAATGAAGACTATATTATCTAAACAAATTAAAAGATGACATCTTTTATTCTCCAGCAAAAAGCATGACCATGATGCCTTGTAAGTAGTTTGAGTCTTTTTTTCTTAAGTTTTCAGTTTGAGCAGGAGGAAAATAATAAGTTTGGATTCTGTAATTCCCTACATGCCTCCCAGAAACACTCCAGTTCTATTCTGACCACAGAAGCCCTTGCTTTCCAACTACAGGCCTGTGTTAGCAAAGCCTGGATAGAAACAAGACTAAAATGAGACCACAACATTAATTTTTATCTTTGACTCTTGGCACTGAAATGTGGGTATAGGGAGATGCCACAAAGCCATTTTGAAAGTAGTTTCCAGAGGAAAAAGCTAAAATCTGGGCTTCATTGCCATTTGTCCTGCAGATAGAGATTTCTAGAGACAGTTTCTCTTCTGAAGTGTTTACAGACTGCAGAGCAGACATGCACTTTGTCTAAACATGCACAAAAAGATGATGGCAGACTGAGGAGCTGATCCTGTTCTGCCAGTGTGCCATTCATATTAGTACAGAACACTTAGTGTATTTTTCCTGCATAAATATTTTGGCTGCCCCATTGAGGTGGGCCAAAGTAGGCAAAGGCTACAAAATGTGCTTTTTTCAGTGGCAGAGCACTCCTTGAGAAAATACCAACATTTGCACTGCCAAAGATTACCATAAAAAAGAACTCAAACAAAAAGACTCCACACAGTTCTGGTACAGTAGGTACTCCTTTTTAACTGGAGCTCTCTTGTGCAAAAATAGTAGACTGGCCTTTCGCATGTCCCAGGAAGGAAGCGTGCACGATACCTGTTTTAGTTCTATATCCCAAAGACAACCATGTGTAAGAAAGATGATATTGCATATCCCTGCGGACTGTGAAGGACTGTGCTGAAGATCAGGACCCAGACTACTGCTAACAAAGCTAATTTAGGAATGGCAGCCAGCTGTCAGAGAAAGGACGAGCACCACTGTGTCAGCACCTCTGCACAGAGCTGCACCAGACGTAAAACGTCACTGAGTTGAATGGAGCTGCTCAAAATACTTTCCAAAATGAACAGTGTTACCATGGCCAGAACTCCTTGCAAAGCCACACTTCGGTTTTCTATTTTGCCTGATCTGGGTTAAGCTACATTACCCTAAAAATACACAAAAGGAGGCTTTCAACAGTTTACTTTTTGTTACCAGTAATGAGAAAGAATGTCTAAATCTAAGAATAACCATGAAATGAATTCTTGTTGTAACTCCATCCTAATTATTACCTGCCTGCTTGTTATCTGACTCTATGCAGCAAAGAATATGTAATTCAAGACATATTTGAGGCGTGTTTTGAAAATCTTGAAAAATGATGTTCACATGTATCAAAGTCAGTTCTTAAGGGCAGCATCCTGCACTCTTTTCTGAGAACTGCTATGGTTCATCAGTTGTCTGTCAGACCTCTTGTCACACTCAAATGAATTGACAAAAAATCCCATTAAAAAATGCAGAAAAGATGCAGTTTCTTCCTGCAATTTTGTAAATATTAAATCCACACTACACAAAGCAAATTTCAGCAATAAATTCAATAGGGAAACTTATTGGTTGTAACAGACTAGAATTGTGTTCTAATAGAATAATAATTTCCTAATTAATTCATAATTGTATACCACAGCTTTCCTTTTTCATTTTTCAATGATAAGCAGTAGCCCTCTCTATCCACACATGCTGCATATCAGTGAAAGAAACCTAAGAAATACATACTGATTCACATTTATTGTGAGTGAGCATGAACTATGCCCATCCCTAGCAGTGGGCATACTGCAATCATCCAGCACATGCCAGAGATGTAGCAGAACCACTCCATAGGAACTCCTTTCAGCATGCATCCCTTAGTTGCTTCATCATGGAAATCAGAAGACTGACCAGGAATTCAAGAAAGAAGTTGTGTGCCAGACTTTGGAAAGATATGAGTTTAGAACCTAGTCTGAAAGAAACATCTTCTCTCAGGACCCAGAAACACCATGAGGTCTACTGATTGAAATTTAGCCATAAATACTAAGCATAAGATAACACATGAAAAGAAGAGGCCACCAACCTACCCAATTCCAACATTTGATTAGAAGTATTTGTTTTGAGAATCCAAGAGCCTTCTATTATTACAAAAAAGCTTTTTCCAGCATGTTAGCTGAAATAAAAAAATATCCTATAACTTCACATAAGAGCCAAAGGACTCTGCAAACCTTACAGCCACAGTCTGGGGAAAATTCTCATCAGAGTTCTGCCCACACCTTGTGCCTGAAACATTTATTATTGGAGACTACAGGAATCAGGTACTAAAAAGATCTACTAGACTACCAGAGCCATATCCCTTGCAGACATGTCACAGGAGTGGGTTATCCCTAATTTATCAATATGGAAAAGTTGTCAAAGATTATATCATAACAGAAAACACTGGGGGGAGAAAAGTTAAATCTTAAGTCAGAAGCAGCCAACATTGAACCAAAGGTTGAGAGAGAGATTTCAACTGAAGGGTTAGAAGGACCCAAGATGTCCACACACTGAGCTCTAAATGAAAGCAAAGGCTCTTAAGTGACTTAAAAGTTGTTGAAAAACATACCACAATTTTCCAAGTTATTAGTAAAAACGTGGTCAGAGAATACTAATGCCTTACAAAAGATGAAAAAATACATCATAGATAGCATAGTAAAAATGAGCAACAATAATAAATAGTAAGTAGGAAATCAGCTGAATGTACTCACATGGTAACAAGCTATGATCATACTTTGTATATAGAACAGTATCGACCTGTTCAGTAATTTATTAGTCCTTACTGGGCAATGGTTAACTTATACTAATCATTCTATCAATACTTTTTTATATGAAATGTGAATGAAAAAGTGCTAGTGGCAATCCTGGATATGAGAATAACTCAGTTAACAGGCTGACACAAAAATCCAAGGAAGATCTATAAAACAGGCAGTTGAACATAAATTCATGATGTAAATCTATGAGTTTTCAATTAATTAGTTTTGCTCAGCAGAGTCAAAAATTCATTTTTTAAAATAAAAACAACCAAAAAAAAGATATTTAGAGTAGCATCACACCTAAAGAAAAAGTTATGGCAAAACTCAAGACATAAACAAAATAATAGATTACAGGAACATTCTCCTGTAATTTAGAAATTAGCTACTAATTTTCAGATTAGGAAGAAATAGAACATGGGTCCAACAAACTAAACAAAGAAAATACATGATAGGAGAAAGTAAAGTAACAGTAAGGTGGGAAAATGTGCCAAATTATGTGAGCTAGCCAAAGCTAAAGAAAATTAACAGAAGGTTTATAAGGACTCAACAAACCAAGGGTACCAGGTATTTGAAATACAACAGAGAAAAGGAACAGTAATTTTCTCTGAAAGGGAAAAAAATTACTTAATTCCACACATGTATAAGTAGCTACTCCAGTGAAAAATAAAAGAAAACCTAGAACACTTTAACAATACAAGGAAACTGAAAACTGAAAACAGGTTCCATTTATGGAAATAGTAAGTTTTGAAATGTATTATGTTTCTTTACTTCTAACACTAACTTCGTTATGATAAACTCCATCTCAAAACATAGCAGATAGACAAAGGGTACAGAAATTAGTAGTGGTACTAAAAAACTTCTTCAGAAGTAGAAATAAGTAAGTTTAACACTATCCCCTTGAGAGAAACAGTGAAATGATTTAATGCAGTGGGGAAAAGAATGGGTACAAACAGGCAATTGGCAGTGTAGCTATCAGTTTAGAGTAACTATGGCTCCCTTTTCACTGGGCTAAAAGGAAACGCAATCTTCAGTTCATGCTTGTTCACATACAAGTGCTTGGGTCTGTCCTGTAGACACAAGTATGTGCAGCCATAGCATGTGAAGCTTTATTCTTTCCTCTTAACCATTAATATTTCCAAATATTTGGGATTCACTGATGTGATACATGACTGCTGACAATATTAAATGTAGAGCTCTGCATCTTTAGCATTGCATTTTTGTGTCAGTTTTTATGAACAAAAGACTTCTTTCACCTATACTATCTTCTAAAATACCTGGGGATTGACGGAAAGTATGCAGATATCTGTTAATGGAATTATTTTATTATTTATTTCATAAACAGTATAACTGTTATTAAGAAAATATTTATTGGCTATTGCTCAGAATATCTTATTTTTTAGTCTTCTACTATTATTTGAAACAATTTCCAAACTCATTAAGGTGTCCTTATCCACCCAAAAATTGAGGAATTTCTGAACTAACATGACACGAGGGCCACAAGAGCTGGGTCACAAGCAATGTCTTTTACTTTCAAAACAAGCTTCTATTACTGCGGGCACTGATTCAAGCCTCGCCTTAACAGGCAAGAAATGATGAGTGAGTTAACAGCACCGAATTGCCATGCTGAAAGACAAGGGGAACTGTTCTGTGCAGGTGCAAAATTCTGGGGGCTTGAGGCGCATAATGTCAATTCTCATAAGTAATCATCTTCTAACACTGCTATTATTTCAGGTGCTCATCGCTATTTACATGGAAAACAGTTGTCATTATTTCGTCATGTGGCCACTTCAGAGAACTCTATAGGATTTAGATAATGCTTTTAAAAAGTGCATGGATTATTGAATTAAATCAAATTGATTTGTTGCCTTGAGGGAGGGGTGAGAAAAACAACCTTACTGCCATTACTCAGTAAGTTTATTACAGATTGTTCACTAAACAAAAATTACATACTTTGTTTGTATGTTGTTTGACAAACTTGAAACCACAAGTGTTTACATGTGCTGCACACACACACTTTTGGGTTTTAATAGCTGGTTGACAAGAGATTAAAGGCAGAAATATGGCATTTTATTAAAGCAAACATATCAGTATGCCTACCATGATAAAATGATCTAGTTTTCTTCAGACACAAAAGTTTCTGTTGAGTGATACCTTTGAAATTCCTTGAGGGCACCCTATTATTCACTTTCCTCAGCAGAGAGCAGCTGCAAATGGTCTCCAATTTTCAAAGAGTATTGCCTGGTCATTCTTTACTGTCAAAATGAAGAAGAGCATAAAAGTTAAGTCAATAAAGTAATATGAAATGCTTAATATAAAAATTCAAGAATGAATGATTAACCATTAAAAACTTACAGTAGCTATTTCAGCCAGGAAAAAAAATTAACATTTCCCTTGAAACCTATTAACACTCCTTGTAAACAATATTCTTTCTTGAAATATATGACCTTTCCTAATGCTCTCCATACACATGGCATTTTTCTTATATCCACTTTACCTTCACTGATATGCAGCTGAATTCCTCAGGAGAGGCTGTTTAGAGCCCCTTCCTCTGATGCACTGAAAAAAAATGTATTCTTTTATTGCATTCCCCTTCACAAATACACCTAACCTTCAGCTTTAGATCTTAAAATCCTTTCCTCATCCGAGTCGTGTGACCTGTTGTAGTTGTTGACATGCCACCACCATTCCAGCCACAGTCAAGTGTCAAGAATAAAATTAATCTCATTCATTTGAGCCACTGATAGCTACATGTATGTACAGCTTTAAAAATACACACTTCCCTGCTGCATATAACTGAACAGTACTTTTAAAAGTCACATAGCTGTCTTAATTTCTAAGCCTTAATGAAAGATGGGGTGACTGCTGAGCACCGAGCACTGCCTGCACATCCTGCTGCACAGAAGTCAGAGTACACGATCCAGTTTTTAGGAAAATAGCAATTCTCTCATTTCTGAGCTTGCTCAGCCACTAACTTTTCCTTAAGTGCTGAATGTGTTAGCAAGGTATTGTGAAGGTGACCCCGGAAAAAAAATTATATGGAAAATGCCTGTATTTTGCATTCGAGACTGCCAGATGTATTGATCTAAAACTACCAAAAGACAACTTTAAGAGTACACACAGGATTAGAACCTGAGATTCCAGAGTCTCCACAGTGACAATGTAAGCCAACGCATGACCTACAATGTTAAGGTGATTTGTAGCTTGCTTGAAGCAATTACATCATTAGAAAGTGTTTATGACTAAAATGATTCAAACAAACAATGATGGAATCAGAAGGTGCACAGCAAAAGTGAGTGCCTATGCTGGGTAAAGTCATAGTATAAATTGAAAAAGATGGCAAAAGGGGAGAGTGACCATCAGGGCTGGCTTCCTATGGCTTGCTCACAGTACATAGGTAACTCTCGCCGTGACTATGGCTTCTCCTTCTATTTCTCCTTCTTACTGAGTTATGGGAACAGATCAATGACCCAACATTCCATGCACAGCAGTACATCACAGCGACCATGACTACAGCAGATTTCTGAATTTCATGCCTACTGGACTTTGCATGTAGTGTCTGACACAAGAAAAGTCACTTGTAGATAGCTTTAGTTAGATCATCACCAGCGTTTTGGGGAAGGCAACATTAGAGAAACACTGCCTAGAAAAGTCAAGGCTTGGAAAACAAAATCAACAATAATAAATAATACCACCAGTAAATCGAAATCCTTCCATTAGGAAAATACTCTCTAGAAAGCACAGGAGATCTCAACTCAGGTAACCCATGGAGATCCACTTGTAGTTGCAGCAACTCTAGAAGGCTGAATAATATAGATATCATCATTCAAGAGGATAACTTCATTCCGATTTTAGACACAAGTGTCTAAATACATATCTAAAGACAGATGCAGACATATCCTAAGATTTCAGGGCCCTTCAAGCAACAACCTTCTAGTTACTACCCCCCTGCCATGACCTTCCACTAGGCTCTGAGCAACCTGGTCTAGTGGAAGGTCATGGCAGGGGGGTTGTAGCTAGATGATCTTTAAGGTCCCTTCCAACCCAAACCATTCTGTGATTCTATGATTCTAAGATTTCTGGTTATCCAGGAAACTGGAATTCCCACTTCACTAACTGCCTGTGAAATAAACATAGAATCTGTGTCAAAAAAATACATAAACCAGGGATCATAAGTCACACATCAAAATGTAGTATTTGGAAACCTGCACTAAATACAGGGAAACACTGTGTGGCCTGAACCCACACCAAAATACTTAATCACAAGTCTGACTTACACATATCAATAAGCAACTCGAGCAACCTCCCTGAAATGATGCTCAAATGTTTCTCTGAATAATGGGAAGATCCATCTACATTCTCCTCTGTACAACAAAAGGTGGTCAAAGGAACATCACCTCACACCAGGTCTACAGAAGTCAGTGAACTGAAATGAACTGTGCATTAAAAAGTCTAAAGCAAAGCTCTGTTTCTGTGTTACAAACCTTTATGGAAATAATTAGTAAGTAGATGTTAAGTAGATCTTTCAATATTGCGATTTAGAAATGTGAAAGCCACAAACATTACTGATGGATATTGCATTTGAAGTCACATTTAAAGCAAGAATGGTATAATCTGCTTCGTAACTGATGAATCCTTTGATCTAGTGCTGTAGTGTTACAGCATTTACTCTAATAATCTCAGAAATACATGCTTTACATATACTCTGACTTCAAATAGAGATGGTAGGAACATCTGCTAATAAAAGCCATAAAAGACTTCTCCACAAAGCTAGGGAAAAAAAAATCAGTGAGGTGCTGAATTTAATAAGAACATTTTAATCAAAGTAGTCTTAATTCAAAGTAACAAAAGTGAGGACTGGTCAGACAGGCTCACAGCCTATAGAAAAGCTTGCATCTCTGCTTAAACTAACATACTTTGACAAGTCTCATTGAAATTTCTAGCTCTTAGATTAAAAAAATAAGTTTTAGTTTCTTTATTTTTCTGACAGGAATCTCAGTTTTCGTGGTTTGAGATCATTAAAGATTGCCCCTCCCCCAAAAAATTATTAAGGCCACACAGTTCAGACACTTTTTGCTGATTACCCTGATAAAGTTCTTTATCAGCTGACCTTAGTGAGAACCACCATGACTGGTTAGGCTAGCCAATAATTTCAGATTTCTTGTTGCAGTAAGAAATTAAATTCACCTGTGAAGTAGATAGCTAATTAGAGTAAGAGGGATTGGATCATATATATATAGTAAAACAGTGAGCAGCTCAGACATATTTATTCCTTAAACTTCACAAAATTTAGTAAAGCTTTAAAGTGTAAGGTCACTGAAATCACTACACACAGATGGACACTTGCAACAGAGGAAGCCCCAAAAGTAAGACACAGGATGTGGTAGGGCAGCAAATAGACAAAACGCTCTAATAAAAAGCAAGGCAGATTTAGCAGCGATATGTGGTAATAATAAATTACATATGGCTCCTAAATGGAATGGAATACAAGTTAGAGACTTGCTAATGAAGTCATATGAAAACTTAAAAGCAAACCAGACAGTAAGGATCAGATACATCTGAATAAAAGTAGATGTGGATGATGTAGACATATACATCTGAGCTCACTATGTAACGATCCTCTTATAGACAATGGTCTTCTACCTATGAAGTAGAAGCACATGTCCAAAAAAACACATCTTGTCAGAGTTCTTACTGTTACTACTTCTCCTTACACAATAGAGTAAAAGAAAGCACCCAGCACACAGTTGTAACAAAATAACTGTTCTCAAAAATTGCTTTTGTACCTTTACTTATCTTCTTGAAGACATGCTAAATATCATCTACACTAAATAAAAGGTAAGACTAAAAGCTAATGTAAATCATCCTTTTCTGAAAATTTCTAACTCAGACTTACTTCTCCCAGAAGAAATCAGTTGGTCAGGCACGAGTACTCAAGATCATTTTATTTGTTTGTTTGCTTGCTAGTTTCAAATGCACGCTTTTTTCTAGATGAAACTTCCATGAGTTCTACATAAAAAATAAATTGCATCCCTTAAAACATATTATTGGCATCTAATTTGTGTTCATTAATTTAATTCCTACAGATGATTTTACTTACAAAGGGATATTATAGAAATTAGGTGATGAAAAATGTTAACAGTCTGCTGTGGTTTATTTGATATGATATCCTGTGATAAGCAGCAGAAACCTTCTATATTTGAATTATGTTCCACTGCCAATCAGACCATGTCCATCAGTGAAAAGAGCAGCACTCATTCTACTGTTGTCTAAATCAAAATGGAGTTGTCACAGAATATTTCTGAGCATTTATGATTACTAGGAATTTACTGCAAGCAAATTATGCTCCCAATGCACTGTCTATATACTTATTGTCATTTAGCAGATGGCCACTACCAAGAACGATGAGAGTATGAATAGCTTGGGCATGTTTGGGCATTCTATTCTATTCTTTTTGATGACACACCTTTATATTGTTTTGTCACACAGGCATTTACCATTTGGTGTCCTTCTAAAAGCCCCAAATCTCAGAACACTCTATGAGGTCTTCTCATTTTAAGTCAAAATCATGCTTTTGGAGGATATGGGCTGACATGTGAATTCAGATTGTGTGGCACCAGCAGGGACATTGCTCTGCAGTAGATGCTACAGATGTCTAGGCAGCCCTGAAAAACTAATAGCATAAGTCCCTGTAAGAATTTTTTAGGACCCTAGTAAAATTCTCATCAAATATTCCTGTAGTTGAGACAGTACAGTTCAATCTTGATGAGTGCCATTTTAGCTTGTCTTCCTCTATGCAATAATTTAGGCTTTAAATTTGCCTCTGCAATGAATCATGGGGCCCAATTCAGGAACAACATGATTGCATTCAATGAAACATCACTGTTCTAACATACATTTCCGATGAGAAACAAATCTCTAAGACACAGAACATACAGATCTTGAATCACACTAACCTTAAGCACAGACTATTTCATTACATTTTCATAGTACCTCTCCACCACAGCAAAAGCACTCATAATTTGAAAGAGCATCTACAAAATGAAACAGTCCCAGAAGGAGGCACAATTCTATATGGTGGTGTTTTACCCTAAGCTTTCTTCAGTCAGTCTCATAAAGCATAGGAGAAACTTCTCTTCCATGAAGATTCAGTTCACAGGCTTTTGTAGAAAATCATTGAGAACTGTCCTGATAGAGGGTGACACCTTGATCACACATTGACACGTTAAATTGCATCCCATTTTCTCAAATCATAAATGAAAAGAGCGGCTGCATTCCACAGTCTCTGAATTCTTTCAAGACAGCTCAGCAATCTACAAGTGAAAGGTAGGATAAATTATTACAGGACACTTCTCAGCATGGCTGTTCTAAATCAAATGCTGTCAAATAGTTTTTAACTTTCTTTGATCTGCACTCAATCTCTGTGTTCTTTGCTGACCTATAGCACAGACTCTCCTTGACTTACACTCCTTTCTTTTTCGGTCTCTCTGCTCATAAACTTTTATTTTCCCTTTTTTATCATGTACATGTAGAAATAAATATTAAAAAACAAACACACAACACCAGCAAAAAAAAAAAACAAAAAAACAAAAAAAACCCAGATCCAATGGCTTGGTTACTTTTATTTTATAGTGGCTTTAAAAAAAACCCACCAACCTAGTAAGTGTGGTAAGAACCTAAAAAGAAATGAGAAAAAGATAGGAAGTTAAATAATCTTGCAAGAAGGAGAAATTTGGGCTGAGAAAGTATTCTCCCTAAGGTGTTTTATGGTTATAAGAAGCACATCACACAAACTCTGCATCTGATAGCTTCTACAATATATTTTACAATATTAATATTAAATTAATATACAATATTAATGAGGATAAATAAATGAGAGCAAAAGAGGAAACGATATGGACACAGAGTAAGATAAAATGACGCAGATTAAGAAATGGCATACTGATATTTAATCCAGAGTAAATGCTGACAGTATTAATTGTGATTGCTGCTGAAATGGTCCTAGGGACTCCAGCGCAGGGTCTTATTGCATTACACACTGCATTGTATTGCATGAACAAATACCAGACATGAAAGACGTTCCACTGTCTTGCTAGTGTGTGTAATAGACGAGTATGTGGACAAACTGACAAAGAGAGAGAGCACAAGGTAACAGGGGACTTGTCTGTAGGTCAAGACAGTCAACACACTATCAGTCTGAAATGTCACACTCTTCTGTTTACTTTCAGGAGAAATATGGAGTCTAGTCCATATACCTTGAACAGCCTACTGTTCAGCTTGGCACTCTTTATACCTGAGCAGCTTAACACATAGTCCAAGATCTAGGTAAAACAAATGTACATGCTTCCCTTACCAGTTCCTGAACACCTCTTCTGTAACAGCTGTGTTTCCAACTGCCTCATCTGTGGTGGCAGAGCACAGTCACTGCTGTGCAGTAGACACCCTTATGTGGTTTTCCCTTCATTAATGACATTTTATTGGTCTGGAATGTGTCCTCTTACTTCTCCAATTATCAGAAAGTACAGTGCAAAACAATAGAACTAGAACAGTCCTCTGTTTTGCGCTACAGCAGGTAGAACGTACAAACAAGAGTTTGTCCAGCCTCCTTGAAAGTCTCCAGTGGCAAAGACTCCATAACACGGTATTCAAGGGATTAACTTAGTTACAGCTAGAAAGTCCCTTCTAGTGTTGATAAATAAACAAACTGCTTCCTGTCACGACTTTACTGGACCTGGAGATGAGTCCTTGATACATCAGAAAACCACTTTGTGCCTCTGCCAACTTCTTTTTTTTCTGAAAACCAAGAGCAACACCATTTTTTAAAAGGTTTTTGATGGTGAGGTGTACATTATGAACCTTTTTTTTGGCATTATCTGTTGGCCTTCTCTTGAACACTTCACAGCCTGTCAATATTTATTGCTAAAATATAATTCCCAGAACTAGGCAAAACCTATTCCAATTGAATGACAAAGATGACACAGATATCTGATCTTATATTCAGTAATATTAAAGGGTATTATGGAAGTGTACACTTGATACTAAACACAGGCATGAATCATCCCAATAAAATTCAGTTTAAATGCCAACTCAACTACAGAGCTTCCTCAACAACATTTTGCCCTGCTATTGAAACCGTGTTCCAAACTTTCATTGCTCACTGCTCTTCACACCAATTTAACTTTACTGTGAAGTCACAGGTGATTTTCAGGAGTGGCAGAGATGGCATCTCTAATTCCTTTTCAACAAACAATCATACATGAGAGCCATGAGGAAGGGGAGTTTCTATTTTACACTAAAGAGCTAAACTCAGATACACTCAAAAGGTATTAAACTGAAAATGTATTAAACAGAAAAAGGACAGAATTTGGCAGTTGGGTTGTTTTCAATTGCCAGTGTGTAACAGTCTCAAAGAGACTTGGAATCCTTCTGCTATGTACCTCTAAGAAAATACCCTTTCATTATATGACCAAGCATCCTCAGACTCCAGTCAGCAAAGAAGACAGAAATCTGTAGCTAGTGTTTTCATAGTCCAGAATTACTTCCTTTCACAGTTTTCATCCCTTCTCACTTGCCCTAGGAGAGAAAGTTACAGCTACTGTTAAAGCAATGAAGAGACTATTGTTCAGCTTTGCACTGTTTAAACCTGAGCAGTTTAATGTGCAGCTACTGGAGTTCATATTTTGTTTTCCATATTTCTCCTCTTATGCATTCAAATTCAAATTGACAAATGCCTTTGTATATAATTTTAAACCCTCCCCATCTCTAATGCATCAGTATCTTGTTACATTGCCTTTGATTTCATTGTTTGCAATGCTGGTATCAGCAGCATGGAATTGCCAAGGCACTAAGCAGCCCAATTTTTCTTTAATTTCTCAGAAAATTGACAGCTTTATGAACTGTCTCTTTACCTATGCCCCATAAACATGTCAGGCTGTGGAAAACCATTCTAATTAAATCCCGGGGGATTGCAATGGAAGATTATAGCTTCTTGGCAGGTTATTAAAAAACAGTTGTTCATATATACACAAATATCTGTACTAGAAGCTAGCATTTGACAGAACAGCCAAGGAATTAACCCCACTGGCAACTCCAAATAACAGTCACACACACACCAAAAAAAAAACAAAACAAAACAAAAAAACCACCAACCAAAACAACCCACAAACCACCGACAGAAAAACCTCAAGCCACTCAAAAAAAAAAAAAAAAAAAAACCAAGGAAAAACAACTAAGCTAAATAAAATGGGAATGCAGAGGCTATGGAGTGGGTAAGGGTAAGTGGGGGAGGTGCCCTTGCATTTGATTCCTTTCCAAAAGTTGGTAATTCAAACTGTCATCTGGAATCATCACCTTTCATCCTTGATTACCAGCACCGGATATAAAAGAAAGCACAAAAACACTTGTAGGGTACATGTACATGGTCCTGCTAACTACATAGGCTTGAAGTAAATATATTAGAGTTGATGGATAACGCGAATCATTCGATTCAGCATAATATTCCTTCTGTCTGCTCTGATCCTTCATGGGAACAAATAAGAACTTCTGATAGTAAAATGTTTGTTGGAGATCAGCGTGTGTTCTTTCCAACAACTTCCCCAAATAACCTTACCTTTGAGAGTAACACTTGTTGCCTCTGCTCCTGCACCTTAAAGAGGTTGTCCAACCTCTCATCTCAGCAACAGATATTGAGGAGTTAGATCCTGAGGAATTTCTGGGAGACTTTGTAGGAATTTGATTTTGTAACCTGTGTCTGACTGTTCTCAAATGAACAGTTTGCACTGTGAAAGTAAATTCCAAAGATGTTATTTTGTTCAAAGTACCTCTTGAGCTGCAGTTTCAACAGGCAACATTTTTCTCTACCCTAGGATCTGCCACCTTCAAGGAAAGCAGCTTGCTACCTTAGAGAAGGAGAGGAAAAGGAAGAAATTAAATGCTAACACACCAAAGACAGCTATGAAGCAAGTCCAAGAAATAACTTTAAGCTTCATATTTTTCTTAACAAGTATGGTATCACCGAGCCAGTTGTGTAATGCGTTTTGCAACTAAGTGGACTTCTGAGGAATGCTAGAAGATTTTAGTATTTATTTCTTGACATGTGTTCTAGCATCTCCAAATATAATCTCTTATGTAAATGTTTAGTACATCACTACTTAGATTTGCTGGTGAATAGAATTTCAATCAAAATCAAGTATAAGAAATACCAAATACTTAAAATGACTGACACAAAAAGATGCATTGATTTCATGGTCTCTGAGATGACAGAGAATCATACTTACAGAACTCCAAGTTTTTATCTGATGAAAACTATATTAGTTGCACTTCATACAAAAGGAGCTTTAAAAGAAATACCTGCTACTCTGACAGTACGTGTGAAACATCAAAAAGCGGTGTATCAAATTGAAAGTAAGACCAGAGGTACCTGAGTATAGCGCCAGATTGACTCAAGCCACCAAATTCAGAATTAAATATTTCTAGTATCATCCTTTTCTGTGCACTGATAAACTGAAAATTACCCTTCAGGGTCAGTTACCCAAAAATCATGTTGCTACCAAAGAGAGTGAAGACTCAAGTAAAGATAAGAATTAAGAGTTATATTTCAGAAGTGCATTGGACCCGACAGCTGATTATTTTCCCCCCGCCAACTACTCGATTTATTTACTCATATAAAATATACCACATTTTCTCTATTACTTGCCTAGGAAATGATTAGGTGATTTAAAAAAAAAATATGAAACTTGCTCCAATGCTCACACAGTACATTAAAGCTGTAGGATAGCTACTGGACACGTTACTGACTTACGTGACATCAGGGGTTGATTGTTCTGCCTGTATAAGGAAATACATTAACGGATAATGACAAGTAGAATAAACATTGGAATTTGAACCCTAATAAGGTTTTTTGGATAGGTGAATTTATTTCCTAAATCACTTAACAGCTTTCGACAAAGTGCTAGTCTTCCTGTTACTGGTTTAATTTAAAAATTGATTACTTTCTTACTCTCATTGCAAAAATATGAAAGAATATCTGCTTGACTGTAAGCAAGGACACCTTCAATGCAGTAGGGATATTTTCCCCCACATGTTAATACGTTTAATTTTGCAACTTTATTTAACAGTTTATCATGTCTCAGATTGTTTTGGAATCCCAAATGAAAGTCCTGGAGGCAACTGAAGAGGAGCCTTTTAAACAATCTTGGACAACGTATATAAGGTAACTGCAATTCTGGTGTGGGAATGAACCGAGATCACACCAGGATAAACGGGTGAAATTTAGTGATCACTTGCAATTAAGTAGGATTTGTTTTCTACAAAAAGACATTATTCTGTCAACCTATAGTTTTTATTCATGGTTTGGCTTGTGTCATGCTCAGAAACTTCCATGTTATAAATGCACTAACCAAACTATTTCAAGAGAGAAAAACCTATAGAGAATTCATGCTTGTTCTTCATTTAAAAAATAAGAAAGCTTTCTATTGTCACAATTTTATTCAAGATCAAATGGAGTTTGTACAAGTTCAGATACAGTGTTTCATTTTTAGGCTACTCACAGCTAAATGGTACAAGTCTACAGCTACAGTAAATGGTAAAAGTCTATAGTTGAAGAAAAGTCACAGGTGAGCAAGTGGTAGATCATGGTTCCATTAAGTCACACTGTGGGGAAGTCGTAGGGTGAAAATCCAAGGGAGGAAGTATCACTTACAATGGTAAGTCCTCGCCCTTCTCTATCTGAAAAAGTATCCGAATCAGATGCCTGAACCTCCTTTATCCCAGTGTAGCATCTTAGGTCTTCCTCTGAACAAATCAGCTACCAATTCACTCTTTATAATATGGTGTTACTTGGAAGGCACCTAATTTATATATGCACATGCTATCACAGAAGAGACACACTGCAGTCTCCTAAAAAAAAAAAAAAAAAAAAAAAAAAAAAAAAAAAAACAACCAAAAAAAAAAAACAAACAAACCCAGAAAGAGTAAAACAAAAATATCCAGTATTGCATACTCACTGTCTTATTTTATATTTAAAAATTGGAAAGTGTGGAGTTACTGCACATAACAACTAATGTTTAAATAAGGGACTGCAGAATAATCTACTGTGGGATCCTTTCTTTGTCAGGAGTGAAAAAAACTTGATCCAAAGTTGATCCAACAGCACCATGGTTACTAGACCGTGGCACTAAATGCCACATCCAGTCTCATCTTAAAAACCTCCAATGACGGTGGATCCACCATCTACTTGGGCAGCCCATTCCAACATCTGATTGCTCTCCCTGTAAAAAATTTCTTCCTAATATCCAACCTAAAGTTCCCCTGGCAGAGCTTAAGATGGTAAAGCCACTTAGATCTGAGTTCTGTAAAAACACCCATCTTTCTCCAAACCTTAGTGCTACCTGGGATATATCTGGCTTCCCTGATTTCTCACAGATAGGCTTTTTTTACTGAGAGAGAAAAAATAAATTTAATTTATGTTCCTGCAATCACAGGATGGGGGAAAAAAGTCTTCAGTCACAATCCACAGTTCTCAGACTGGTTACGGTTGACTGGTTGTGGAGACTGACTTACCATGGTCCAAAAAAAAAGATTACTTTTCAGAAAAATGTTTACCAGAAATGCATGTTAAACTCGTTCTTCTCACTCTCCACCATACTAGAGGAAAGATGGGGAATATGTAACCTTAAGTATGAAATAATTCAGCACTCTGCCATGCTGTATATCCAACCATTGGCCGATCCTAGTAAAAGCTTCATGTTTAACAGTTAAGTCAGAACTTTTTTCGAGACATCAAGACAAGTGAGCGGCATGAAACCTTGAGCAGCATACTTGGCTAAGTTTTCAAAAAATACAGACTTCTTACATAATAATATCCACATCACCTGTTTGTCAGTGTGCCATTCACTGACAAAGAATATCAACAGGAAAGGAAAGTATAATTTAGGAAGGAGAAAAGGTGTTTGACGCACAGAAGTGATCCTTAGTTTTACCAAAGGTGAATGCAGAAACAGAAATAGTCAGAATTACTTTAGACTTCTTTTGGCAGTAACACATCAAGCTTTTATAATTAATACTACTATTAATTAATAGTCATAATTGGTTCTCTGGAAGCTCCAAAGTCAGGTTCAATCATTGCTAAAGAGCAGTGGTGACCGAACCTCTCCATGTTCAATGAAGAAGGCTAAGGATGTTAAGTTAGCCTTTGCCAGGGGCTAGAAGTGTGAACATGAACAGTTCTTTTCCCTCTTTAATATTCATTTATACAAGTCAAATTCTGATCCCATTTATAACAACATAAATCTAGAATGACTCCCTTGCAGCCACTGGAGTGAGTTCAGATTTACTGCACACTCTGTAAATAAAAATAGAATTTAGCCCATACACATTTAATTATCTTGTCTAACAGATCATGTTCCTTGATGAAAGGAAAAAAAAAAATCCCAAACTACCTCAGACTTGAGAAGGGGCAATAAAAAAGGTAGCACTGAGCAGCTCCTGCACCAGCAGTAAGGTCCCCAGGAAAGGTAGGTAAGTACAACCTGAGGAACAAACCTATTTCTTTATGTTTTTCTGGAGATCTTAAATTCTGTCAAAAGTATATTCAGCTCTGATAAATCGTAAATATACTGTAGACTTGCTCCATTTCCTAGGTGTGTTGCTGATTGTTAGTAATTTACACTCAAGATATAGCAACGATTTGCCATTGGCTTGGGGGAAATTGTTTTGCTGCCTATGATTTATAGCTATGATTTGCCTAAGAGTTTTATGAGGTAGTTTTTCCTGAATATGCCCTCAGTGAAAGGCCCCCAAACACAGGCAGCTTACAGAGACCCTCAGACACTATCTTATTTCTCCTTCACCCAAATAACATGAGATTGTTCAAATTTTGTATTACTTTCACTCTTCTTTCTCTTGCTCCAAAAAATAAAATAAAAGCCTACTATGAGGCAAGGCAATATTGACACTATATTGACTGATTGCTGGGTTTTCACAGATATCATGATATGTAGCACATATAGCACATGCTGTTAGCACATGTCTATCTAGGCATGATATATCACAGCATTCTTAGTGACTGTGACATATCAGTTAATCTGGGCAAGGTATAATAGACTATGATATGAGAGATACCTGGTTACATCTGCATCTCACAGGTAGGCACCTAGACCTTACAAGTTAGGAAGGTCTAATGATGCGGGGAAAGTGCCAAAATCTCGCTTCTTAATACTTGTTAAGAAGGGGCCATTTACTTTGTTAAGAACATGCCCAAGAGGATGTTGCATGGCCTGTGACTGCTGAGTACCCGACTGGGCAATACCATGTCTCATCATTCATATTTTGAACCTAACTTATTACAGGGCTCAGAACAGCTCTCAGCATTATGTCCATTTTCTGTAAACTACTTCCCTGCCTTTTTTTTTCTTGGCAGATATTTTCCCTAACAGCTATAATCAGTTTTTGAAAAGACATGTGGCCAAAAAGTTATCTAGATATTCACAGATGTTCTATATTTTATTTAATTAGCAGATACCCTTATGCTATTGATTACTTTTTATTGCTATTGCATTAGAACTTCTGAAATAATTATATCCCATCATTGTGCTGGAATTTGGAAAACATAGAACAGACTAATTTACTGTAGCTTAGATGTAGTTGCATGTTAAACTTTCCAAGGTCAGTGCCAGAACTGCAGCAACCAACCTAGCAGTTGCTTATTGCATTTGAACACTTAAGTGGATTTAGAGGTTACAAGTAATTTGTTCCAAAATTATTTGTCCAGATCTCTGTTTTGCACATATGTTCGCAAAACATTCCATAGTGACTAGTGACACTCAGCAGCCCATTAAAATCACCTCCAGTGACCCTGATAATCACATTATAAAAGCCAGATGATTTATAAGTGTGCCACACTGGAGTGCTAAAACCTAAAGTACTTAAAATCTGCACTGTAAGCAAGAGGATCACTACATGGAATATTTCACTTTTCACTGTTTGTTAATACATTAGCTAGACACACAAATCAACCAGGTTGCAGATAAAATGTCAAGTTTTCTGGCAGAAACAGAGGAATAGTGAGGAGTCATAAGAATATTATCTATTCAGTAGTATCCTGAGCATGTATTGGGCATCCTGCTTTTCTCAGTCCTACCATTCTGCTTTGTAACCTGATGTGTGTCATTCTACATCCTTTGATTTGCGTCAGTCTAGACTACTCAGGTAACAAGCTGGCTGGGGGAGATCTGCCATTTTCCAAGTGCATTCAGAGGGAAGAGACATGCTCACACCAACCACACTGATTTTGCAAATGGACAGTAAACTGTAAGGCATGATTGAACTTCCACTGAAATCACCAATAAACCTCTCAGTTACTCCAGTTTTGGATGGGGTCCATCCTCAGCTGCTCTTCTTGAGTATCTGATAGGAAACCTGCTCAGAGAGAAATCCAGTATGTGAGACAAAAACAGAAGGGAATGGTTCCTCCCCATTCACCTCTCCTCCTCTGCACTTGAGCATTCATCTTCCACTACTCTGCAGTCCAACTTTTCAGCCATTATTTCCAGGAAATATCTAATCTAGGAGAGGGAAATGTGCAAGGCAAAGAACAAAATACCAAATATGTCTATCCTATGACAGAGTCACAAGTCTTAATCATCAGAGTAGAAAGCTGTCTTCTAAATGTCCTCTAGATGCACTAAATATAAGTGTACTAAATGTAAAACTCTAAATGTACCAAGTCAAACCCTCCAGATTCATTTTGTCTTATCTTGCAGACATATAGGCAGCAGCGTGGACCTGAAACATCAAGCAGAGGAGGAAGCATTTACCTAATTCAGATATTATATGCTGCCTAAACAACTGTTCCCCAAAGCCTCCGAAGAGAAGTTCACGAGCTGAACTATACACTACAGTACACCACATGAACTATTCAGCACCTTCTCAGAGTTTTGCTTTAGTTTCTGCTTGAAGTTCAGATTTCACATTTAAACAGAAGGAATGCTGATTTATATATTAAACACAAATTTCTATAAATTCAACACTACAGGGTTTTTGATCACACATTAGTTCCTTAAACTTCTAAATATAAAAACTTTGCAGGCCAAAAATATCAACTCTTCTCTTACTTCTGAGATCACAGGCATTGTGAACTGTGGCTAAATCTCATCTTCCCACTTTGATCTTAGTTGCTGAACATCATAGTTCTGATGGTTTGCAGAGCTACATGGGAACACAGTGTTCAAAAGACCACTTTTTCACTTTATTGCGATGCAGTAAAATTGCTTTTCTTTTACTCACCTACTGCCATGACGTTTAGAGAGATTAGACATCTAACAATTATCAGCAATGTAACTTGTACAGTAGGGAAAAAAAAACCAAACCAAACCAAACCAAAAAAAAAAAAAAAAAAAAACCAAACAAACACAAAAAACCCCAAACAAAAACAAAAAAACACAAGCAGACAAAAAAGCACAAGCCCCCCAACCAAATCTCTTCTCATGACCACCAGAAAAAAAGTAGGGAAACAGGAAGATGGGACATTCTGCAGTGGCCTCACAGATCATGAACAAGGACCATAGCTGAAGTCCACATTGCAAATACTGAGTTTTCACAGCTTTGGCAACGTACATCACGGTAAGTTGCTGCACTTGCTCAGCTGAGGATTGGCAGACAGTAAAAAGCTAAGTGTGGTATTTGACAGAAGAATCTTAGGGGTTTGATTTAAAAGAATCAAAGCAGGTTTGGTTTAGGAATACCTGTTCTCTGCTACTGTAGATGAATGCAAGAGAGGGAGGAATTTATACTGACACTTCATACAGGTTCAGAAATTTGGCTTTTTATATTCATGCATCATTCACTTGAGTAAGTCTTATTTACATTAATTGATTAAGGAACTACCCTTTTCCTTAGGGGAAATATTATGTTATCAGACAGTAAGAACTTATTCTTCATCATGCCATCTCCAAAAGTACACTCCCAACTATAACTTAATTTTTTAAAAAAATATTTGCATAAATAGCAGTTTGACAGATCAAGTGTAAATGAAGAGCTGTTAGGCCTATCAAGATACAAAGCGTCATATGCCTGGGTTAATCTACATGCCTATAACAACAAATAAAACAGAGATGAGAGTATGTTCCAATAAATACTGATGTTATAAGCTCTGAATATCAATTATATACATTTCTTTTTAAATAATTGATAATCAGTGGTAAACCACAAGTCACCTCCAGCTACCATCCATAAAGTATAGTTTTCTACACTAGGTATGCAACGAATTCATTTTTAAGCATGTCTGAACTTTTTTGTCATGAGCATCAGACTGAATGCCTGTAATAAAAATGACAGGGAAATAAGAATAAATGGTTTAACGTTAGCAAGAAATAGGGCTTTGCTGTTTCACCTTTGATGACAGAATCACAAGTTTAGTTCTCCCCTGAAGTTAAATGCAATGTTCTCCCGCATCAAACCTTTAGCGCCTCTTTTTTTCCAAGATTGCAGCAGCCCAAATGTAATTTGAGTGAATTCAAAAAATGCACTTTGTAAACAGATATTTATTGCCTACAAGATAAATAGTCAAAATACATCAGATTTATTGATGCCTTGGGAATATGGTATTATGGCAGTTTAGAATGGAACTGTGAGCAAAGTCACTGCAGAAACTGATTGTGGATCAGTCTGCACATACAGTGAAAAAAAAAGCATACAAAAAATACATAGGGGACATAACATTTAGGATAACATGACTAAACCAAACACACTGCAGCTTTTGTAGCAAACTATTCAATGGGAATATGCACATCAAGTGCCTAGAATTTATTTCTAAAAAAGTATTTCATACTCTTAAAGGAGAAGAGAAAGAAAGAGAGAGAGGGAAAGAGAGAGATAGAAAGAAAGAAAGAAAGAAAAAGAAAGAAATAATAAAGAAAAAGAAGGAAGAAAAAGGAAGAAAAGGAAAGAAAGAAAGAGAGAGAGAGAAAGAAAGAAAGAAAGAAAAAGAAAGAAAGGAAGGAAAGAAAGAAGGAAGGAGGGGAACAATCTATTCTAGTCATGCACTTTGGCAGGGTAAGTAGTAAGATACTTACATTTCAGCAGGTGAGATTTAGACAACAGCAAAACTTTTTAACTGTAGG
Source organism: Manacus vitellinus (assembly GCF_001715985.3). Taxonomy (NCBI): domain Eukaryota; kingdom Metazoa; phylum Chordata; class Aves; order Passeriformes; family Pipridae; genus Manacus; species Manacus vitellinus. The sequence continues at coordinate 6,468,054 of NW_021940534.1, forward strand.
AACAGTTAAGCCTTAAAATAGATTGCCTAGAGTGATTGTGGAATCTCCAGTTGGAGGTTTTCATTAGGATATTAGACACAAATCTATCAAAAACAATACAGATAATATTGATTCTGCTTTTTGATACTTCTTCTCAGCCTGAAAAGACCATCATTGAGCCAGTGTGAATTTAATCTCGTTGACACCATAATTATAAAATTTGTTTCCACCCTCCTCATCCCTAAGCTTACCATCTTCTTACCAATTATTCATTTATTTGAAATTTTTACATGATAGTAAGAGCTGAAATGTTGCATTTCAAAGGTTGCATTTTAAAGGTACGGTCTAGTCACAGCTGAAATTTGTGATGAAGAGTCAATTCAGTACAATCTTGGACTCTTGTTTACTACATACCAGAGGGAGACAGGCAGGGAGTATGAACAGCCTAACTTTAGACAGCACAGTCAGCTGGGCCAGTTGTCAGCAGAAAGAAATCATTCCTCTCACAGGACCACAAAGCAGGCTCCTGCAGCAAGATGCTCTGAACTGTCCTCTAGGGTAACGTATCTTTTTCTACCAATTCAAGAGCAACCCAGAGCTAACTAACTGATAGTGTACTACCCCAATATACCACATAATGGGTCTAATTTCAATCAGATTTTTACAACAGGTTAGAGATGAAAAGTTATCAACAGCTATGGCTTTCTAGAAGACATTTCCCTCTCCTTCTTCTTGATTCTGAAAATCATTTCCAGCCTTGCAACACCTGATGTGTGCACGCTCCCCAGGACAGACAGTGTATAAGCACACTGTTTGCTTTGAATTAGAGAAAAACTTCCTTGAGTCTTTCCTCATAAACTAAACAGATGACATTAAAGGAAACAGTGAATAATCTCCTTTGGGTTAAAAAGGGTAATGAACAAGTGCCAAACAGATTTTCACTGAGAGTGCAAACTGATTTCAAACAGGCTGGTTGCACTCTGGCTTGTAGTGGTAGACTGGTTGTTGTTCACTGCTGTATATTTAAATTATGGACCATCTCCTAATACCTTGAAGCTGCTCTTCGAGGGAAAAATATCTATGCCAACTTTATATCTATATATGTCTAAGACTCCTTTAATGAGAGGCTATTCAGAGAGGCTTGTATGTACAGGTGTGGTTTACGGATTTTCAAAGATTTTTACGTCCAAGGACTTCTGATTTACCCTGCAAGGTGCTCACCCTGCTTAAGTAAGCTCTGCAACCCTTCAGTAGTGCCTTAGTGAACAGTCCTTCCTGTGCACCTGGAAGGTGCTTTCCACCTGTGAGTGACAGATAACTTACATCACCCAGCTTTTCACAGCCAGTGAGACAAGCTCCTTGAATTGGCTCACAGATTCCGAGCAGCAGCACAACTTTTAAGTAGTCAAACCAAAAGGCAGGTAGTGTAAAAATACCCCTACAGTGTTCCACAGCTTAGATGGTCCAACACATGAGGAAACGGGGAGATTTTTTGACAGTTTTTATTTTAGTTTAAAATGACCAAACAGAAGCAAAAGTCAGAAAATCATCTGGGGTAAAACCATAATCTCGCCAAATATCCCATCCAGCTTGAAACTGACATCCTTTTTTTTTTTTTTTTAAGATAAAGATATCAAAAGATATCAGTAAAGATAGAACTAAGTAAAATTTGGAATGCAGTAACTATGGGTTAACATCATGGATGCATCTACCACTCAAGTCCTGACATGGTTAGCCTGTCCTCTGTTCCCTGACTAGCCAGAGTGACTGCCCACTTATTCCAAGATAGGGAAAATCCACTTGTGCATAAGGAGTCCCTTCAAAGACATAATTTTGAAGAGGGACCTTGTGATTTAAGCTAAGTGGAGATGGAAATTCAATATCTGTTTCTAGTTTCTCTCTTCGGTGTCCCTTTAAGACCTTTTCTTTCACTATCATTCAACTTGACATGGAACCAGAACAGGAAGCTGAAATGCCAAATGACTGGAAGAAAGACTATCCTTGTGGTACTGCCGACCACACCAAATACAAAGACACAAAGAGTTTATTCTCTGAAGTCTCCCAAATCCAATTCCTTTGCAGTTATGCAAACTGAACACTTCACAGGTTTTTGGAGACTAGCCCATCACTAAAAGGAATAAGAAAACCTTTCTGTATCCAGAATTGGAAGGCTTTTGTCTCCTTCACTGGCATGATCAAATGCCTTTTTTTCCCCTCTCTTATTTTCAGATTTCATCCAGCAGATAGAAAAGTAGACAGGCACACTTTGTGATTAAGGTAGCTTTTCCTTTTAGAATTTACACAGATGAACATAAACAAAACCGAATATAAGCACAGCCCAAACAAATCACACAAGGAGCCTAACACTATAGGTCAAATTCCATTTCTGCAACAATTTTACCCAAAACAGATGTATAGCTAACCTTACAAAAACATGCGAGTCTCTATTTTGGCTGCTGGTTAAGAACCTTCTATGCAGTCTATTCCTGTCAAGGGCAGAAGATACTCCAGATGAAAAAACCCGTGACCTTCAGAAGCATACATGCAAAACCTATTAACTTATTCTCTAAGTACACATGGACAGTGAAGGCTATTGATTTCAGGGATATCCAGCATTTAGAAATAATTGGTTTTCCTCTAGCACTCCTCCCCACTTCCACTAGCCTTAGATGTAGAATGATGCAAAGATTCAAGTCCAGGATTACTTTTCCACCATGCACTATGGATGATTCTCAAAAACTCCCACTTTACAGATGTGACCCTGAATCCAGGTAAAGACATTTTAAAATCCTGATTCCTGCAATAGCTGCTCAATTAAAAAAAAAAAAAAAAACAAACCAAAAACCAAAAAAACAACAACAAACAAAAAACCCAAACAAAAAAACCAAACAAAAAACCCTAAAAAAAAAGGAATGAGAAAGAGTTTATTATACCTCTGTAGGCAAAGTATTGCAGGATAAATTCTGGCCCACCCTGTCCTCATCATGAGCTCACCAAGAGCTATGAATCTAATTACTTCAGTAATTGAATGAAAATATACCCCAGCCTAATTATAAGCAATGATATTTTTTAAGTAAACTAACTATAAGATATCAATATATGATAATCAAAAATATGCAGCATAGGTCTTGGATTTTGTGGGAACAATAAATCTCCTTCTTCTAGTGGCATTCTAAATTGTTTCATTCACGAGTCTCCGTATCATCTTTTAAAAACCCTTGCCTAGTCCCCCTACTAAAAAGAAGTCCAAATTGACTGTTGTTCATTATTTACTATGCTGAAGCGGCACTGTTTTCCCAAGGTGTAGATCTTGCTGCAAATCCAAGTGCATGCTGCCATTCCATGAGACAGGTTTCTTAGTCTCTTCTGTCAGGTTGGGAAGGAACATCTCACCTCCCTATTGTTACAGTGTAATTTCTGCTAAAGCCATGCTTTTTTTAATTGAAAAAAGAAATTTAAAAAACTGTTTCTCCTGTTCTGACTTTGTTCAAGGTGTATTACACACACAGCCTCTTTACAGCCAGACAGCCTAACCCTACAGCTGAGACAAACAGCCCTCCTCCAAAGCCTGGGCTGTCATTTCAGATTTCTTTCCTCTCCCTCCTTGCTTGTTTTATTTTATTTTTGTTTTATTTGTGACTGGAAGAAAGAATAAGGGGAGGGTTTAGTTTGGATTGGTCTGAATCTGCAAGGGTCAGAGGTTTCAGATCTTCTCCTAATCGATTTGTGTGTGCTGAGTTTCATAAGGGACAAAATGTTTTATGCTCTCTCCAAGTGGCGCAAAAGCACAAGCCTGGTTCTCTCGAGTAACAAAGATTGTTTCTGAGCAGCTTTTCCCGAGGCACCGAGTGATGTAAAGAATGATTGGCAGATTGTGTGGCCCTGAATAAATGAATAGCACACATATGTTCTTTTTCCCCTTTCCTTTCCCCCTCTCCTCCGAGAGGGTTTCCGCCCCGTGTCGGAGCGCGCACTTGTAGAGCAGCACCTGCGGTTTGCTGGATCTTTCAAGAGACCTGGCGGCCTGACAATCCCACGGCGAAGGGCTCGCTTAGTAAACGCTTCTGAGCCAAAAAGCCATTTTTTTTTGGCTCGTTTCTGGCGCGAGGGGTCGGCGGGCGCCATCCGCACGCCCACACTGCCACCTACCGCGGACATCCCGCTCCGCTCCTCTCAACACCGGGATGCTGCTGGCTGCGGGCTCGGTAGAAGAAAGCCAAGCTGAACACACTTTCTTTGCCACATCATATGCAAGGCAGCGAGGACTTAAATCACGCTGCCTGACTTCACCTGAAAAAAAAAAAATAATAGAAAGGAAAAAAAAAAATTTACCGTTGTTGTTTTGAAAGGTGGGAAGTCTCGTACTAGTATCCCAAAAAGAGAAAATTGCCCCTGCGCAGCTGGCCAGGAGTTCTTTGCTGAATGGTGTTAATCATGGGCACTATAGCAAAAAAACGAAACAAAAAAACCAAACCAAACCAACCAAACAAACAAACAAATCACAACCAAACAAAAAAACACCAAACAAATCTAAAACCAAAACAAAAAAAACAACTTGCTGACTGTATCTAATTGAGATAGCCCAGCACCCTGCCTTGTATCTAGCCCTAATGAGCTTTGACAGTTCACATTGGGTTTAGCAAATAGATGGCAGCCAAAGAATCATTTCCAGTTATTGTCAAACGTGGTTGGAGACTGTATTTACTTTTTAAAGACAATTATTGATCTGCTGTTACACAGTGGTCATCCATTTCATTTATCCCCTATGCCATTAGGAACAGTGTCACAAGTTCCCAGTTTAATGGAATTAGATCACTTAGGCAACTGCCAGTTCCACGTGACTTTAACTCTTCTGCTGCCACACTGCCCTTCCCATGCCATGACTTACTGATACTCCTGCAAAATCTGCTTGGTCCTAGCACTCTTCTAAAGGCAGTGTTGCATTCTCAGACACCAGAAGTTCAGAGGTAAACGATTTCAAGATGCTGACCTTGAAATAATGGTACATGAATCAAGCCATGAGGCAAAATAAACAAACGAACAAAATTAGATTGTCATTAGATTTCACCATCTCATTGCCACAGTCACATTCAAGACTTGTGCACAGAGTTAAACAATCATACCTTAAACAGAGAACTTGAATTAACACTGGAAAAAAATAGCCACAAGTTGTGAATAGAATTTGGTTTTAAACATGTTAACTGATCTTGCTTTTTGTGAACATATGTGTGAGGAAAGTTTCCTTCATGTTAGTATTTACAGAAAAAAAATTTGGGGCCCAGTACTTTTGTTGGTTGATCACAAAACAGAACTGTGTTATACAGTGAATTAAATTCTTTTTGTAGGGAAAAGGAAGCTTTAAAGTTCTAGCTTCCTTTTGGGATTAATACCAAAAAAACTCAACAAAGAAACAACCCAAAAAGCCCATACATCAAATTATTCTGACAGGTCCAGTAGATCTTCAAGGCTCACAGAATATACAACTTATTATATTTGAGCTGTTAGATACAAAAATAGCACCATGTAATTCAAGTGACCAATTATGCAGCTGAAGTATCTTAGCACTTCATAGAATGACAAGAAGGATAAATTGGATAATGATTCACAGGCTAAAATATGCCTTATCTAAACTTAAAGCAGTAACAAAAAAAACCCAAACAAAAACCTTCTCAAAGATCTCATCCAAAACACAACAAAAAAAACCCCACAAAATTTTCAGGAAAAACATTCTTCATCCAGCTTTACTACGACCTTTTTGGCTGTTCCAATGGCAGAAAGTAATGCTAGTGGTTCTTCAGCTAATTTCTGTTAAGGTAAAACACCTCCATCAGTAAAATACTCGCTGAAATCAGCCTATCATCCCAGTCACCTGGACATCAGAACTACCCATGTGCAAGACAGATTGCCCTCTCTGTGTCAACTTCAGTTTCTTTACACTATACCCTGCGTTCAACACCTCTGAACTTAGATGATATTAAACTGGAGGAATTTCATCTCCAACTCAGTCTGAAAATTCCTTTTATTCTACTAGACTCACTACAGTGGTCCACCTAGCCCAGAGCTCAATAAGATATGAAAAAAAGTCTGTCATTTTTTTACTTATCTGGCTTGCTGAGTGCTGATGCAGTTGTCCAGAGAGAACCTCTCTGCATACTTACAAGTTTTGGAACTCCTGTGCAGTCACATCAAAGTAGTAGCCAGAACTGCAGAGATGAAGGAAAAAAGAACACGAAGCTCTCCATTGTTATGGCTAAGCATTCCAAGAAAGGGCTCCTCACTACTAAAAGCAAAGTGTTCATGTCATTTGTACCACAACTTGTGTCAGAACTCAATTTGGCTCAGGTGCTTGTTTTAGTCACTCTTAGGTCAAACTGGACCCTACATCAGAAATCTTTGATCGCACTTTGTTAGTCCTCCTGTTAAAAAGACATCGTAAAAGTCAGCAGCAATTATTTTAATCTCATCACTATGAATGATTCTTTAACAGATTTGAACAAAACTGAATGCAGAAAATATTCCAAAGCACAACTCATATCAAAAGGGATAAGAAGTAAATGAGCAGTTTACACTGCCTCACTAAACCTGACTTTTCTTTGCTAAGAGACACAGTACTGTAAACTCCTGTGCAGGGTATTTCTTCCAAGAGAGTACGTTTCTAACAGAAAGGTCTACATGAAATTATTCTCCAGAACTAAAATTTAACGGGGTATGATTTTAACCACACCATTACCAATAGGGGGAAAACAAAACAAAAAAAAAAAATAAAGGAAAAAAGAAATCAAGGCCACAGCTTCTAGAAGGCAGTTAATAGGAAAAAAAAAGAGTTTCATGATCTCGGAAGAACAATATTTCTGCAGACTTAATTAGACATCTAACAACATTCACAGGCATTTGAAAGTGTGAAACCCCTTGGAAATCAACAAGATTTTGGATTACAGACAAAGTAAAAATAGTTGTAACCAATCTGATTTACTCATTTACAGTAGTGAAAGATGTGAAATCAATACAGTTATCTGTGCTTCCAAATTTTTTGTTATCTGGAGCATAAGTCCAGGTACCTTTTTTACAGATTTCTTAGAGATTCAACCCTGAAGTCATGAATGCATCAGACTTAATTATTTTAAAAGATAGTTAAAATATTGATAACCCCTTGGTTACAGAGGATAGACCAAAACCATGAACTCTGAAGATTGCCCCAGAAGCTAGAGGGAAATGAAAATAATTGATTTTAATCACAAATTTATAATTGGTACTGTTACTCATAGACTGTGGCTGCTGATACAATTTGGCTACTATATACCTAAGTGAGAAGGCATCCTCTCCCTTCCTAATGAAATATGCTGTCCCTTGGCTGTGAATAAACTGAAGGTCCTCTACCCTTTTTCCCCTCGTGGCCTGGGTCCAAAGTATGCATCCTTAGCATAATCTAACTGAACCTCAAAGGAAAGGCATCCTTGCCTAGATTTCCCTTAGAAGATAATCCAAGAGGTAGCTGAAGTCAGATGATTGCAAGCTGTGGTAAGTATGCTGGCCTGCAGAATCAAGGTATCTATCAAGATTAAAGCCCCACCATCAACTGTCTTTGCTGCAAAATTTAGACAACTTTTTCTGTAACTGAATAAAACTAATGGGGCCTGGATTCCTATGAACTGGTACTTGTGGTCAGATTCTCTAATGTCTAATGAAACCTGAAAGCACTCCATAAAGCATTCATGATGCCTTTCTCTTATGCAGATTCCCAAGAGTCTGATGTGTGAGTTTAGCTTGCAGTCACTTTGTCAGCATAGCTGCTAGTATCAACTCCCTCCACTTCCATACACTTCAGAAGCCTGTAGACACCTCATTCCTTCAGAATTGCTACTCCTCCGACAAATTTGACTGAAGTTTTCTAAGGATTTGGACTTTCCAAGAGTTTGGACTCTTCCCTACAAAATCAAGCTGAAGGAGATAACGTGTTTGCAGAACTATGTCCTGAGCTTGTTTCTGTCAAGTGGGTGGCTCTTAGTTTTAATGTAAAACACCAACTGAATTAAATCTACTTTTATTAAATACAACTAATTTTGAAATGTCTGTCAGAGCTCTGCAGTGCTTCTGAGCTCAGAGTTTTTAAGACACTGACAAGATTGTACTGTATTTTTTTTCCAATCTATTTCAATTACACTTTTATAATGGCAGAATAATGGCAAGATTAGTCTATTTTATCATGATTAAATCTTGATTAACATATTAAATAACCATTGTACACTAATTAACTCTGTTAAATGCAATGTCCAATACATTGTTCTACTTCTGTAGACTTCTAATGAAAAAGTTACTATCATTAGTATGGTTATTTCTTATACAGTTTTTTTAAGATCTAGCACAGAGTTTCACTATGGAATAAATACTTAAAGGTATTATTTTGATAGGTTATTTTGGAAGACTTTATTTTGAAAGAAATTTGCAGATAAGTTACAACATAAACAGAAAAAATACACAATTTAAGAGAGAATTTCCAAACATGCCCTATGCAATCTGAACACTGAGGATACAAAATTTAAATCTATAGTCTTGGAAGAACAGTGTGAAGTTGAATTTTAGACAACCTTCCAGTTCAATTATGTAAAGTGGCATTACAGTGTTTCACAGGATGCACTGATGAAAAGCTATTAGTAGCGATTTGTCACTATTTTACAACTGTGAACAACTCTAGGCAAGGCTTTTAAACAGTGGTTAAAAATTCCCTTGTGTCTACACATTTTGCAGTGACTTTTTATTCCATTGGAAACACCCTAAACATCTAGTTTCCTCTGCCACGAGCGCTCACAGGAACTCAAACATCTGTAGCCTGATTTTCTTGTGTTGCAAGCATCCTCTCAAAATACAAAATGGGAGCAGCAGTCATGGTAAGCCAAGACATTTATACCAGGTTTACAGCCAACTTTTAAATACAACTGGGTTTTTTTTGTGCACAAAAACATATGAACAGAATTGAAATTAATAAAAGATGGATTTTTAAAACCTGCCTATCTACTTCCTGAGATGTTTCAGACATGCAGTGGGTGATGACACAAAGTTCTCAAATCCAGACTCATCTTGTCTAACTTGGGGCACTTAGCTGAGGCACCTCTGCTTTCTTAAAGGTCACTGACGGGACACATGCACCTCCACATGCCAATTTATAAAGACTGTATAAAAATAAAACAGCAGAAGTTCTTGGTGTGATAGAAATGAGCAATAAAGTAATAGTTGTATATGTTGCATCCAATAAAAGACACAACTGTACTTCAAGAAGAAGTATGAATACACAGCTGAGGTTTGTTCACCCCAATAGCTTATCTTTTCCTACTTCTGGTTCAAATCCTACAACTTAACAAAAATACATTACAAGGCAGCAAGGAAACTTCAGCTTCATGTTATATAACAGCTTTCATTGCGTCCACACAAGGGAGACTTGATGAACAGCAGAAGCAAACAGAGTGTCAGGAAGCTGCAAACTCCTGGCGCTGAAGCACAAAGGGCATGGAGCTGGGGGTGATAACACAGCTGGCAGGGTAGGGTTTCACCAGACAGGTGACATGTGCCATTGTCCTCAAGCAAGGCAAGCAGGGCAGTGCCAGGGATGGTGGTCAGGTTCAAAAAAGAGATCATCAGGCAATTTTGAGGTGATGAGGCAGGTCTGAGTTCAAGCCAGGAAGTCACTATGTACATCAGAATCAAGCCCAGTGGAATAACCAGGGCTAGACAAAGGTCTGTGGTCCCCGGGAAGGTCCATGGTGACAAGGCAGGTCCAAGGCCAAACCAAGAAATCAGTCCATGGGTTCCGATCGATGGGGCCCTTGGCCTGGCACAGACAGAGCTGTAGCTCATCTGAGGACAGCCACGGTCATAACTCAAGCAGACACTGAAGATCCAGGGCTGACTTTAAACAGAACTCCAGGCAGAGGGTATGGTGTGAAACCCCAGATGAGGCTGGTCAAGGCTATTAAGACATTAGTGCACTAAGGGCCTTGAGACAGTACAAATGGGTCCTAAGCTATTTTTTTTTTTTTTGCAAAAGAACAGAATGTTGTGCTTTTGAGGAAAAACTTAAATGACTGAATAGTGCTCCCAGGCTTAAAAACCATGCACATAGAGCAACACATCTCAAGTACTCTTGTTACTCGTTTGGTCTCACCATGATGACAATATTTCACAAATTGGTACAACAGCATTCTGCCTCTCCCCAGATACCATGCACCAGATGTCACCTGCCAGTCACCTTCATCAACTGCCTGGAGTCCTGTGTGCAAGAGAGATAGAGGTGCCACACAGGAGCTACGTCACCCATGTCTTATAGCAGCGACTTGCCCTCAGAAACAGTCCTGCACCCCAGAATTCCCAACCAGCATCAGCATAGCTCCTCCTCTGTTGTATCACCTGGGTACATCCAAGGGGAGGGTCTCCCTCGTCACACTGTCATATAGATCTGTGCTCACTGTGTGATCAAACGCCTACATCCCTTTCCTCTCTTCTTGTGATGCAGGACAGGCTGTTGCTTACACTGGGACTCCAGGATGCTGAGAGATCTGCCTGTGCGGTATGCAATTATGTTGAATATTTTCATACAGCTCAACAGAAATGTAAATGTCAGCAAGAAGTATCTTTGTCAGATTTCCAAAGAATGAAAAATATACTCATTCACAGACAAAAGGACTTGTTTCTGAACATGATCTCTGTCTTCAGGCTTTAGGACAATGCTTTTTTAGTGGTCTCCATCAAATTTTGTTTGAAATTATGTTTCTAATTTGCAGATTTTTTTAATTAGAGCACCAAATGGCAACTTTAATGCAGAGGATATACAGTCATTGGTTTTTACTTTGAATTTCTTCTATTGTCTAGAGTAAAAGAATCAGGAAGAAGAGAACTGGTTACTACAAAAGCATGATAACTACTTCAATCTCTAGGTATAAACATACAGTAATTAATCAATTAATGCAGCTCACATACATCAAGGAAAAGATACAGGATATAGGATGAAGTCAGCATAATCTTTTTGATAGTTTTATGAATGATCTAATGTTGTAACTCACTCAAGTTACTTCAGATTTACAGTAATACATAAGCAGACAGTAGAATCAGAACCTAAATGAAAGAGCTAGTCCACATTAACAAAAATTTAAAAAAGACAATGGTTTCTGGTGAATTTATGAGACTGATACTCACTGTGGAATAAAAATGCATCATGGCTTTCCACAGTTGGAGCTGAATCAGAACAGTACACCTCTTCAGCAAGAGCCCTTAAAAATTAATTATGTATTGTTGCCTATGTAACTTCAGCACATGTTTACAACTAAGCATTAGCTCGAATGCATTTGGGAATAAAAAAGAAATTCTTCTGAATTTAGGAATACGTTAAAATGGTTACAAACACTTTTTATCTTATAATTTTTTTTTTTATTTAATGAAAAGCTTTATCATAAGGGTATTTTTAGGACTAATTCCCTTAACTACTGGTAGGGAAGCATTTTCAGACCCTCTGATAAACTATTTCACATGTTCCTTTGAATTTCCAGTACCTAAGTCTTGGCTATGGCTTCATCAGAATGTTTGTACATATACATATGAACATTGTACGAATAAATTGTTTGTTGTCTGCAGTTGTAAAAGGTCAACTTTAAGAAAATGTAGTTCAGCTCAGAAGTCTGAATTCATAGCCTCAGTTTCTGAGCCTCAAAGTTGGAAAAGGCATCTATAGTCAGCCTCCAGGCTTCAGAATTTCCTCTAAAACAGGACTAGATAGTCTGTCTTTTTTAATTCTCTCCTTTTTTATACATATATATATATATATATCAGTGTTTCAGTTTACAATCTGGAGAACAGGAATAAAAAAAAAAGATATATTGAACTGAATTTAGAAAGGAATAGAAGTTGTTCATGAGAATTTTGAGTGCATAAACTCCCTTTTTATAAGAGTTTATGTTTCATATGAAAGTGTGTGTTGACCAGCTAAGTTCCCCTATCCATAGGTTTAAACTGCAGCTCCACAGAAATAAGTTATTTGACTCCTTGGAAACAATTCAACTGAATCAATTTCTAGTTATCTTTGGTCATGTTCCTTAAATTAAAAGAAAAAAATGTTATTATTCCACAACTGACTTTTCAGCTGAAGAAAGGATCATGCATTTATGATTTTGAACACTGATTAGACTTTATATTTTCATTTGAAGACTTCCCCTGATGTTGTGTGTAGTTTTGTGGCATTGATTTCAGAATAAGCTTCTGAGTTAAGGTGTGATCAGTTATATAGACAGGCTCACTGCACTTTCTTATATCTGAAATATCCCTAGAGGCTTTTACCATTTTTCAGTGTCATAGATGTTAATTTTTATGGAGCTGAAATCCAACATAAAGTTGAACATAGAGTATCTCTCTCACTTCAAGTACAGTACACAGTAATCACAAGAAGGCTCCTATAATCCAAACAACAAGATGCATATAGAGTAGTCTACCATCTACTGAGGCCAAAGTCCATCGTAAGTTATACTTTTCCAAGATCATGAGTTCATTCATTTGCTGTGACTTTCTTCTCAAAATTCCATTTTGAAAGGAAAAAAAAATCTATTCCATAACAACCACCACGGGAAAATTAGATCTCAAACATATTTCATCTTAATGTGTGGTATTGATACTTATTTAAATTATTTTAGAAGTTGTAATAGTGCAAAATCAATTAAAACCCCTATATATAATGAAGCCAAAGCAATGTCTTAACATCTCCAAATGCAATCCAAAGGGAAATCTTTCTGCTTTAAATAACACCAAAAGGGGGAATTAGGACTTGCTTAGAGTGGAAGAATAAATGTTGACTAAAAGGTTGGTAGGTATTTTAATGCAAAACTTGTAAACCCATGCCCCTCAAACACCCATGAAATCATCCCTGTTCAAACGGACTTAAAGTTCTGTGACTCTAAGCACTTCTGCAACAATGAGGTTAAATTATTGACCTGAACCGAGTTGTAAAACACAGCCAGGTTGGGTGTGCAAGTTAACCCTAATCACGCCGGTTTTGAACTGGAACTAGATCATACCTTGCTCACGCCATCACAGAAAAAACTGAAAATAAAAAGTTTTTTTAAAAAACCCTGATATTATCTATAAGAAAGTTAAAACTCGTTGAACTCTACAGAACTTAAGATGGAGAGTGAGACAGGGAGATACAGGTGTTTCAATACATGGCAGTGGATTCATATTTATTTGGGTTGTTGCTGCTGCTAAACCACAGGACTGGGATTCAGGAGATCTGGGTTTTATTGCTGCCTGGGTCATAGACACAGTCTGATTTTAGATGAATCACCATAATCTTAGTTCATTTTGATACTAACATACATATTCACAAGAGATTAATCAGATGCTTATGTTAAGCAGATGCTTAAAGTACTTTCCTCGTCAGTGCAAATCTTACTGTCTCCAATATTACAGCATAAAATGGGAACAAAGGCATCCTGCACACACATTTTCTTCCTTGTGTTTTCCACATTTTAAAGGCCCATACTGATTCCCTTGTCCCCTACTTTCTTTGTACATCACCTAGCCCAAAACCCCCAGATTATTATAAGGCCCAGGGACCTTTAAATAAAGTGATATAACAGTAAGTGCTTAGCACACACTCCACACACTCTGTCACAGGATTATTTCTTACTGTTAGCAAACAACCTTTGGTGAAAGACAGCATGTCAGTGTACTCTCAGGGAATTTGGACAGTTTTCTAATTAATTTCTGAACATTTGTAGCACAAATCAAGCATCAAAAAATTATTTTCAGAGTATTTGGAACACTTCCAACTTCATTTTCTTCTCTGCTCCCTCTTCTTTCACTAGAAGAGGCTGATACAGTTAAAATTGCACAGCAGAAATATTTCTTTAAAGAACACTTGCAGCAATTGCCATTTTTATAAGCCTTAATTCTTTCACACTTAGGGTTTGTCCTCAGCTGATCTTGTTTCAGGTCAAGAAGTGACCCAATAAACGCAAGAAGCAGATACTCTAGACTTCCTTCTCAAGTATAGCTCAATACAAGGCATATTAATGATGAAGTCTCTTAAGAGCACTTATGAGACAGGGAGAGAGAAACATTTTAAGAAAGTATTCATATACTTGTTTACATTAATATTTGTAGCGTTACCCTTAAAATGAGCACTTCAGCGCATAAAAAATCCACTGTATCTGTAAAATGTTACATCGTAAGCAAGCCAATCAAATAAATAATGCAGAACTGTTTCAGACTACCTACTTGCACTGAGTCACAACCCTACTTAGGTATGTCAAGTGTCTCAGTAAGAGTCTCATTCAAAGTCCACATTGTGTAGTTCAAAATACATTGGCAAGACATCTTTCACAGAGCTGCAGGGAGTAAGGCCAGTGTTGCCCAGCTGTGAGTCTCACATGATGGTTTTCTCAAGTGACCTGTACTATTTGCAGATTTGAGAACTAAGGGGCAGTGCCAGGTGCCTTCTGAAAAATGACCTCATTTAATTTTCACGTAATATCAAGAAAAACACCACCAAGACAAACCTTTCTCCCAGAACTGATTGTGGAAGCTTCCTTTATAAAACTCTGTGGTCATTTGCCACAATTGTACAGAGTGCTGCAGTACAAAGCAGAGACTGAGATGGTCAAATCAAACAACCAGATCCATCTACCACAACACCACTAATTTCAATTCCACTTCTATATTAAACATTATCTTTACTATGCTCTAGTGCTGTCTTCATAATACACCTCCTACACTGCAAGCAACCTCTTTCACTAGCTCAGTTACCAATCTCAGTGTATAGATGCTGTAAAAGTCATTACGGTAATGTAATTTCTAGTACTTGCGTTTTCACTATAGCAAAATCTCACAGGGATCAGACCCACTTATGGTCTTAACTAAAACTAGCCATCTGACTTAATTAACATTTAGAATTCATCAAACCTTGCAGGGCTCATACTGGGCTCTGGGGCAGCTTGGCGGTGCTCACATTGGGCTCCTGCTGGGTCTATGTATCCGGTAGCAGCATTATTCCACTAGATGACATACTTGGTGTTAAGGCAAAGGAAGAATGAAACTAAAAAAATCAGTTTCACAATATTTCCACATCATGCAACACATCACACAGCACGGGGAGTACAAGGAGAACAGGAGGCAGAAATCCTGGGAGCAGCAGGAACCAACAGAAACGTATATTGCCCTTGTATGTTTGCTCCATAAATTGTAACCCAACAATACTTTCGCCTTTGTTAAATACTTTTCTGTGCAACACAAGTTCTGAATGTATTTTTCTTTCTCTCTATATATACACATAGTAATACTAAAAGCAGCGTAAAGCTTTGTTTCTCTGAAGGTACCACAGATCATGGAAGTCAATAGGGAAACAGAGAGACTGATTTGGGCCATCCAAAATATTTAGATTTTTCAAGACCTAAGTTCTGTGCTCAGAGCATAGAACATTCTGATGGACAGACAGTTGCTGCTCAAGGTCTCGGTTGCTTCAGCTGGGTCTGGGGCAGGCCTGTGCAACTATACCCTCTTAATTTTTTTCATGATCTCATAGCATACACAAGCCTGCTTTGCATTTCTTCCTTCCTTGTGGCAGATTGGCAAGTTACCAAGTAGTACTCAGGTAACCACCAGAGACACTGCATCCTTTCACTGACATTAATGTGTGATGGCTTGATTAATTAGACTTTATGAAGTGCTTTATTTTTCTGTCATATGCAAAAATGCAGTTGAATGTATAAAACTTGTTCATTAAGAACTACCATGAGATTAAATACTTACAAGATGTTTAAACACAATGATACTGAGAAAAGTAAAGTATCTGCTCTATAAATCTATGTTTCCAACAGGCGAAGTGCAATATAAAAGCAAACTTCAAACATTTAGCATGAATTTCCACCACAATTTGAGTTCTTACCCTCCTAAAGCTTCAAGAATTATCTTGCACTTAGATGTTCTCTGTTGGTCAGGGAGTTCATTTAATATCTTTTTTTTTGATGCTATAAAGTGAAGCACCACACGAAGTCCTACACTTTGTCATATTTGAAGACTCTAGTATTGTCAAGACACAAAGACAGTACATTCTTTTCACTGTATACCAGTGGCTGCAGGCACTGAGAAGAGGCTATGCAAGTGCATGAGAAAGGTAAAAATACTGAATTCTGGCACAGGTCCTTCCTGGGAGAATATTAATTTCCTACAGGACATACAACATATTTAGTGGCAGTGAAAATATGACAACTCTATCTATCAATCCAACCAAGTTTATCATGATGTTTAAGCATTTCTTAACTGTCAAACATGAACCTAGAAATAATAAACAGCATTTTGAAATATCTGCCAGAAAGCACACAGGGAAAAAAAAAAGATACAAAAGATGACTTCCAAACCATAAATAATATTTTTGCAGTCATGCTTGCATCCTTATTCCTGAAACCAATTTAGAAAACAATTGGACAGGGCACCCTGGGAATAAAGAATCATTTGCCATTAGACTTTAATGTGTGATTACTTAGTAATGTAATTGAAAGCATGACTGTAGCATATTGCCAGCTTTCTATTGCCAGGAGATTACATCGTAAATGATACAGAGTGTTTCAAATCATTTTTTTTTTATTCCATATTTGTTGTGACAAAAAGTTTTGCTTAATATTTGAATTCGCTTTTCTTTCTCAAGTATTGCAGGATAGAAGGTTTGTGGGAAGGAGGGGTAGGGGAGATAGTCCTTATTTCATCATTAGCATGAGAAAATATAACATACTAACTAATTGCCATGATTGTGTTGCGAGATCTGTAGTGGAGTCCAATGATGTCTGAATGTGAGCATATATAACTGACACAATGGTGCAGCTTTAGGACTCTATTTGTGGCTCTGATTCTATGAATCAGAGTAAAATCCAAGAACTAAATGTGCAGCCTATGTGTGTTGGAGCAAATCCTTAGATATATGTGAGGCTATACCGACTTTACCTCCTGAAGACCTGACCCAAATCACAGGTACTTCATGAAATCTCATGGTGTTTAAAGGCTTGATCCTCAAGCCAGGTAGCCAGGCAAAGCTGGGTGTGCTTTTGGAGGAGCTGTGTCCTGTTACACCTCCAGAGACTCTAGCTGCACTGACAGCGGAGCTACCAAAATTCAGGGCTCCCCTTTGCATAGAAAGCATTAACTCAGCAGAGTGTTCCCCTCATTTGCCTTCACAACCTTTCCTTCCAAGCATTCTGTGACTTCAACAACTGACATAATAAATTTCAAAGGCTTTACTGGTAAGTGCAGCTTGTTCCCCCAGATCACCTCACATGGCTAAGACATCCTGTCTATGTAACTCATTCTTTCTCCTGTCCCATCTTGTTTGCAAAAATGACTGTCAACAGAAAATAATGAAAAGTTCAAGGTTTTTGGCATTTTTGCCCACGTGAACTGGGGTAAAAATCATGCCTTATACACCTTATACAAAGAACATATATCACCTCATCCACTTGAGCCACACTCCCAAGGAACTTGCCCAGCCCAACAGTCCCTCTATGCATACACTATACACAAACACTATCAGGAAAATTCGGTAGAACTCTGCTGCCGCAGAACTATCATCAAATGCTATATCATGCATATCTGACTGTTTGATGTCTTCAGATCCCCTAAAATATGCATTTCACATTTTAAGGCCTGAGGTTTCTGGTATTTAAAAAACATTCTGACTAGAGAATTCAAGAGGGAACTGTGAAGAGTTGAAATTCACAGTGATTTCCTCTCCCTTGCAGCCCATTCTCACATATTTTTCATCAAAAAATATGGAATGGAGCCTGAGTAAGGATTCTGGCTCACAGACTTTGCTTTGTTTTTATCCTACTTTACTGAATGTCAGATGACCACAGAGGTAATACAGAACTCCAAGAACAGGGGATGCTTCAGAGCAGGGTTTATTATTCACAGGCAACTGTCTCTCTCCTCTCTCACACCACGAGTTCTGCAACCAAGACAGAAAGAATAAAACAACAACTGCGAGGTGGAAAGGTGGCAAGTTTTCCTTCCAGAGACTGATTCTGGGCTAACTTTCTATCCAGTAAAAAGCAGGACTGCACCTTGAGAGGCCCCCTTCAACATGCAGTTCATTTTTCAAGAGAAACTTCTTATTACAAAACTTCTTACAAAAATCATTTGCTTCTCAGCTGTTTTACATAGTTTCTTAAACTGTTTTCACAGTATTGAATGATCAAAACAAACCAGATTACTTCACTCTAATTTGTCCTAGTGACCTACTGTATGCATTAACAAATGGATACTTTTTTCTGCCTGTAGCTCTCTTTTCACTGAAGAAAGCCATGCCAGTTGCATTAAAATACTTTTAACCTATTCAGTTCATGACAGTGGAAGTATCAAACCTTCTGAGCTTTGTAATATAATAGCACCCCTTTATCACTTTGAATGGTTTATTGAAACCAGCTTGTACAGATGATTTAGTTTACCAGACTGAGGTCACTACTACAGGGCTCCAATCTCTGTATGGGGACTCTTCTGTAATTTTCAGTATTTCCAGTTTGGCTTTTGAGTGGGTTTGGTTTTTGGAGTGTTTGCTGGTCATGGTTTTTTTGGTGTGGTTTTTTTTGTTTGTTTGCTTTATTTCCTTTTAATTAATTAATTTTTTCATATAACTTCAGTTAGAATTTTCAATCTTTTCCCTCTTGATATATTCTTAAGATGATACCTGGTCCAGATAACATGCATTTTGTGAACAGATGATGCTCACCCATTTTCATCAAAAACAGGAATCAGTTTTGTCCAACACGAGTCAGAAACATTGCACACAGAAATACTAATATGAGAAACATTACTTGGACAAGTATCCCCATCATTCTATAGAAAAGGACAACCATATCAGAGTTCTGAAACCACACGCAGACTGGGTCAGATAATGAACACGGTGACTTCATGTAGCAGCTAGCATGAGTCACATGCAGCTATCATGGCTCTTAGCACAAGTCTGTGAACTTTAACCTACGTTTTACTATAATAGAAATAAATGAAATATGACCACCCACTTGTTCCAATCAACTAAACAGTTTTGGTGTGCTCAAGGAAATAGATAGCCAAACTATGCAAACAGCCCATTGATCATCAAGAAATACAAAAGTGTCCAGAGTTGTCTCGAACAAGAAGACTGCAAGCACCACCAATAGAACAGTAACTCTGAAAATGAGAGTTTATGCAGACTAGTCATTAGTGAGGTATTCTCTGCCCAATTCTTTAACCCAGGACACCTAGGAGTACTGCTGTAACCCAGTACTCACCCAGAATATCTCTGGAGAGGGAACCCTACAGTCCTGTACCAGGACCATCCTGTTAGCCTCTGGGAAGGGAGAAGAACACAGGAGTCTCCACAGCCCTACCAGAGGAGTACACATAGCACAGCTGAAACCACTACAATCAACTGCCCAACCTCATCCCCAGGCCATGCTCTCTCTGCCTCAGGACAGAGAAGGTCCTGTAAGGAGACTTTACACTGACACACTCAGATTCTCACCCATATAATGGCATCCTCCTATTTCAATCCTCATCCCCAAGACCCCCCCCCCCCCCCAAACAAACAGCAAAACATGGGAATTCTGTAAACTGTAAAATTGCATGCATCTGTGATCAAAATCTACTTAGCCTCTACAAAGTCATTTGGTCTTAAACCATGACACTTTGGCACGAGAGTGCTCCTTCCAGGGCATTTAATGGAATCTCTGCACACGATAATCTGCTGCTGATCTCATAATATGATTCTGTGTCTGAGTATATTAACAATCACATAGATAAAAAGACTCTTTTTCAGCCTACAGATGAGTATATAAAAACATAACAGCTTTTGTACAGTTTTTTCTGATTACACTTACATACAAAAGCATTTCAATTGCATTACAAATCAAGATTTACCCTAAATATATAAAAAAAATCTAATTAGTCTCTGTGATACTTTAAAAAATTTTCTTAAATGGAAGACTTCCACAAACTTTAGTGTGAGGTTTGCACTGGTACCAAAGTAAGATTGGCTCCACATTCTCACCCCAACAATGTGCAGTTGCCTGAGCAACCTTGAGCTGCCCAGCAGTGGGGCTTTGACTCACAGCTTCGTTTGTTGTTTTGGATTTCCTAGAAACATTTGCCTAATGCTATTCTCCATCTCTTGAATAATTTTGACAAGGGATAGACAAAGATAAGGAATTTGGCATCCTTTATCTAAAGAAATTCCATGATAAGGGTAAAAAAAAAAAATGAAAGCACAAAGAAAGGACAAAAAGCAACAGTTACAAAGAGCAACCAGGGAAATTCCAATTGTATATAAGAAAAGAATTCCACACAGTAAACATGGTAAGCACCAGAACAGTTGCCCAGAGAGGCAGAGAACTTTGTGCCTTGAGGATTTCCAAATTATCCTGTGAGTACCTGAATATTTTTATCCAAAATTGAACAGATCAAGCTGAGCAACCTTGAGCAGGCAAGACTAGATGACCTCAGAAACTTCCTCCAATCTAAATTTTTCTATGATTCTTCTATGCCATGTCTACACACTCTCAGAGGAAGGATAATAGTAGGGGTATATGGTAACAGGCTCTACAGTCACTGGTACAAAGATTACTGGGTACTGTCACTGATACAGAATACAAAAGGTCTGGTTTCATTAAGAACATTGAAGAAAGTCAGCCATAAAGAGCAAATGACAGACCTTCAAGACAGTGAATGATTTCTACTGTCTGGTGTACAGTAATTACGTCTTGATGCAGAGCTAGAAGGAACCTACATTGGCCTTGGAAAGGATATTGCTCTGTACCTTCGAAAACACAATCACAGCAGCTACAGAGACGGACATTCATTAAATCTAGATGATGAAAAAAGAACCCCTGATGTGAATATTAAACAATTTCAGCAACTGTCCTTTCTTATGAAAATATTAGCCTCCCAATATCGTTAAGGTCAACAAAGCTTGCAGTGCCTACTGTACAAGTAGCAGTTGTGAACATTAGATACTCAGATCATAATCCATTTTGAACTCCTGCCATTTTCTTCCCCTACTTGACTTCTCTGGATCAGAGGATGCAAATTGCCCTGGACTCCATCACATCAGAGTAGTTTGTCTAATATGGACAAATTTCTTCTGGTGACATGCTGGTAATTGAAACCACCAAACACATTATTCTATTGAACTCCCGTCCCATATGAATCCAGGTTCACAGAATTAGAAGGCAAAGACGTAATTCCAGTTGACCACAGAGCCTCCAGTATGTAAATTAGATTTGGCTAGTTCTGTGCAACAGAGCTATCAAGTGAACTGGTAAAACATACCATAAGAAATCAGATATAACAGCCTGAAGTAAACTACAGTTAGTTTGTCAAACATTATAAGTACAGTTACATTGACTTAAAAAAAATTATCCCTGCCAGTTAGTCCAATTTGGGGAATTACTTGGGAATGCTAGCTCATGACTCAAAAAGTTTTGCCATAGTTACAACACATGGAATGTATTATGTGAATACTCCAAAATTTTTGTGGGATTCATTTTTTACTAAGGTCATGACAGATTTTTTTTATTTTCTCTCTTACAGTTTTTTGTCTTTTACTACAAATATCACCGTAGACCACATGCAGACTAGGTCCTGGAGAACTCTAACCCCTCATTCTAAACTACAACGCATGGAGCACCACAACCTTCCCCAGCTCAACACCTATAAACCCACCAAAATCTCAGTTATTATACTTTGGATTTATTTCTCTCATATCTCAAGTGAATCAGTACTTGGTCATCGCAGGAACATGGTCTTACTGCAAAGAAAACATCACTAATTAAGTATTTGCTGATTTGAATTATCTAGGCAGCTATAGAGAGGCAAAGTTATCTCCTATCATACTGGCAGAGATATCATAGGTCAATATAGATTATCTATATCCACCTAGCCCCAATGAACTCTATAGAAATTACCCTCACTGAAAAGAGATTCCTTCAATTTGAAGATAGTCAAAATGCCCAGAATATTCTGGATTATCAAAGAGCCTTCTGGTACATTTAAAATAACAACAGCAACATTAGCTCCGTCACCATCACTGAACTTGATAGTGGGAAATTACATGTAGGAGCTGGAACTGTATCAAAAAGAAATTCCTGTACAGCATCACTGTATGTTCTTAAGCCACTACTAGATTTTCCCCAGAGACAGAATATACTTCAATGATATGTGAAGTAATCTCTGCATACTTTGTGGTTAGGTTTACAAGTCTCTTTGCCATTCGTCAAGATAAATGTTACTAGTCAAAGGAAAGAGTTTATTTCAAGAGGTATGTGGTTTGTGGGGGTTTTTTTCCCATTTTGTCTTCACCAGTGTAGTTGGTGAAAACTGGTATCTGGTCTTCCTACTTTGAAAAGCCTTCCATGGAGCTGACTTTTGGATAAATGCTCCTCATCCTGGTATCTACCAGGAGCACATAGTCTCAGGTTTCCCCCAGTATTGCAGAAACTTCTCTAAGTATGGTCAGACTAGATAATGGTAGCTTCTTCTTTGCCATTCTGCTCCCAAAAAATTAGAGGGGTCATCCCAGTAACTGTTCAACAACAGAAAATTTCCTAAAATTGTAGCAGCGACACTTTGATGGACACTCCAGAAATAAACTTTTTTTTTTTTGCTACTGTAATAAAAAAAAGTATCCTAATGAGATCTCTGGAGACATGTATCCTCTTGAGGAACATACGTTGAACAAACATTACCAAATAGTTTAGTATGCTAGAAAACAGGGAAAACAGGATTTCTTCATTCACCATTCCAATTCAATGTTCTATCATCTGGCTGCTACTGGCAAGTCTACTCTGGTAAATTTTGCCTCTACTTGTTCGTGATACCTCTTCTATATAAAAAGCCAAAGCACAAATTCAGAACAAAGTAAATATTTAGGTTTCCCACCAGATTGGTCTAACACACTTACTCTGAGAACAAGTATCCCATTTTATGGTCTGGTTTAATGTGCTCAGGAAGAGGTCTAAGATTGGCCAAAATACCACAACCAACATACAAGGATTCATTCAGAGACCAGCATTTCTCCAACTGACAAAATATTTCTATACAGCCAACAACACTTATTGCTGAACTCTTGCTTAATGCTGATAAATCGTACAGTAAACTAACAAATAATACAGATGTGTTCCTTCATTACGTCAGTGTTAAGTGTTTGATCAATCCATATGAACTTTAAAAGTAACATCTAGAACACCCTGGTGTTCTAGATGTTCTAGAACAGCTATAACTGTTAGCCATTAAGTCTCTCAGAATGCAGCTGCACACAGAACTATATAGACCTACACTATGGAACATCTACAAAACCAGAATTAAGAGTGACTAATTCTTGGGGATCATCTCCATTTGAGGAATATAGATACCATTTTTGGTCAGACTATCTTTCCATAGTTGTATTGACGGCACCAAATGATGACTTGAAGTCATCAAATTGCAAATCATCCCTAGCGCTACACTGCACAATGTTATGAGCAGCCACAATGCAGCAGAGGTGATATAATGCATTATCTATCAAAACAGCATTTTTTCAGCCGCTACTGATGCTGGCTTTGTTAAAATAATTCTCTCCTATTGACATTACTGCAACAGTGGCAATCATAAAAGAGCTAACATTTGCAGAAAAAAAGTCACAAAGCCACCAGTAGACGCAAAGCAAAAGCAATTCACAAAACATTAAATACTTTTACCCATCAAGAACTCATACCCTTTTGACAAGGGCTTTATGTGAAAAATACTTGGTGGTCATGACAGCCTTTATTGTCCTTTTCTTTGCCCTTTTTAACCTGGCTAATCTGTAAATAATATTGACTGTTAAGTGTCAGAAAATGTCATTTTAACCACGGCCACAAAATATGAAGAACAACAGTTTAAAAAAATGGCAGCCCTTTTTAAAAATTGCACGTATACATGTAGCAACATTATTATATATGTTTCAGAAGAAAATACAATTAGGAATCCCTATGGAAAACTGCCTTTAGTTATATCCTTGTAATTTACGTCTTTGATATAGATTTTAGTGACAAGAATGGTAGTATTGATGTTACCAACTACAGCAGGAACTAAATATGCAAGACTTAAAGGTTATATTTTAAATTATGAGAAACTGTTGAAGACTCTTTCGTGCCATAACCAGAAAATTCAGAAAATTAAATTGACCAACTCGTCTCATTTCAGATACTTCTCTGTGATTAAAGGGTGCTCTCTCTAAATGGAAGAATAGAATCAGTCAATAATACTCAAGTCTCTGATGGGTTTTGGAAAGGTACAGAGCTGCTTGTAGGACAGGTTCAAATATGGACTCTTTTAAATACGACAAAATTACATAAACCTGATAGCACTTGCTGACAAGTTACAGCAGAATCACAGAATAGTTTACACAGACTATCAATCCAAAACTGTTAAGGTGAACACTCATTAGTAGAGTAGGTAAAAACAATTTAGGAGGCACTAGGATTTCAGTTAGAATCTGATCAGAAGTTTCCCATTACAATTTTTTTTAAACTTCTTTTCAAAAAGGCAAATTGTAAAACCACAAGCTCCTTTGAAGGGAAGGGAAGGTTTTAATCATTTGTTTATAGGCTTTTTTTTTTTTAAGAAAGTATCTTGTGAATTTTCCTTTCACAGTGAGAGACTGAAAGGGATAAAGCACTGGAGTGATTTGGGAACTTGAGAAAAGTTCACTATTTCAGAAGTGAAAATAAAAGACAGCCCTTCCTGTCCATCCTGGTCAAGGACCCTTGGACATCCTCCTACCTTCCCTGCTGTCAAAACTGCAATGAGGGCAACAACACACCAGCTTCAGTGTGTCAACTCCCTTACAAGTGGGTAAGCAAGAAAACAAATTAAAAAAGTGCAAGAGCACCAACTGCCTGAAGGAGGGAAGAGAAAATTGGGCTATTGTTGTTGTTGTTATGAACTGTTCCTAAAGATACTTCAGAAATGTGCTTAAGGGTGTGGCATAAAACCTTATTAGGCAAGAAAATGGATGCCATAATCCTCTAAACACTGTTTCTTAGGGACAAATATTTAAAACCAAAACACATTTCTTTCATATCTGCTTTTTACCTGGCCTAATATGCCATTAGTTAATGAGAAATTAAAGATATATGCCTTTGGTTATTGTTACTAATTAAAGAACAAAGTAGAATATTTTCATCTTTATCTATGACTTAAACAGTAGTTGAGCCTAAATAGGAATTATCTAAGGATTGCAGGGTTCGTCCCACTATGTTACCTATAATTACTCTTAACCCACATAAATATGATACCAGTATCCCCGAAGGAAATGAGATGTCAGCCTTCAGCTTGTTTCAACAGCCTGTTCAACCCATTGAAGACACTGAAAATCTCCACTGACTTCAATGGACGTTGTATCAAACCCCTAAGTCTTTAAACTATTTTGGATTAAAGTGGATTTTGGCAGTTGTCCAAAGAGAAAAAGACTTAAGAGCAGAAGAGAGGTTCCTGGGAATTGTCAGATGACAGGGGTGTGTTTTCCTATAGCAACAGACTTTCTTTACAGTATAATTGTATCAAGCCTGGCATTCAATCAGAAAAAAAAAAAAGTATTCCATTATAGTAATCTATTTGTTTTAACATAACTATTGTGCCTATTTAAGTGCTTGGGCATTTATCTTAAGGGGAGAGAAAAGCTTTATGGATAGCTAAATACACTCTTAATGCAGGTTAAAGTATCTTCTCTTTAATGTTTTTAAGGTTTAACTTTAATGTGTGGCATTATTACTTTGTAGAAGAGAAATTAAATGTAATGTAGTGGAATCTAATGGCACATGATGTATCTAATCAAAGCTTAAGAGCAAGAATAATGCTTTATGGATAAAAGCTGCCACTCAAATGACAGCATTTTGTATTCTTTTAAATGAATAGATGTTAAGAAGATAATCACCATTTCATGACTGATATCTTAGTATTGTATTAACAGTCACACATATATGCAGGTCACAACTTCAGGGTTTGTGTTACCCCCCTTCCCTCCCACCTGTACTGTTCTAAGGTCTGGAGAAAAAGTGGAAAAAAAGCACCCTGTGATTTGTAAGGCTTGAAATGCGAAATTTTCTTTCATTTATTTTTATCATTCAGTCTAAATAATTATTTTCGATAGAGCAGCTTCTAGATGCTGTACATTGCTTACCTCTCACTGACATCCAGTGAATGTCAACAGTGTCAGTGATTTCCCTGGAATGGGTCATAGAAGCACTGGATTGGATGGCATTTTCTAGGCCACCAAGGCCAACCTCAGCTGCTAAGCCAGAAAACTGAAGCCCAGGTATGGACCCAGGCCATGACTATTGTCATAAATTTTTAATGTTCAATCATTAAAGGAGTTAGAGGGTTTTGGTTTTGTTGGTGTGGGTTTGGTTTTTTTCTCCCGTTCTTCCCATCAGAGAGATGTTCCAGAACCTCATTTCTCAAACAGAACAAACTTCCTTCTAATTTCCACTCTAATGAATTTATGGTTGGTTTATATCCATTTATTCTTGTGCTAGTGTTGCTCATTTTTTCTTTCTGGCTTTTATTTCCTAACATATAAAGACAGCAACGATATCTCCCCCCAGAGCTTTAGACATAAAAGGGTGATTGTGCAGTAACGTCTAGAGCTGAGCAGAAGAAGATACATCCACTGCTGAGCTGTTCATCTTTCCTTAGGGTAGTGGGGTACCAGCTTCAGTCAACCAACTTAGTTATATACAAAATAAAAATTAGTCCTTGTCTAAGGACACTACATTTTATATTGGCTATATTCCTTTAAAATTTACTAGCTTCACTTCATCTAAGTTTCTTTTTATTTGGGAGCTTTGTGGGGCTTTAGGGGCAACAACATATAAACTTCTATAAGAGAATATTAGTGTTCATATGACCAGATAACAATTAAAGATGAAGCTAAAATGTGGGAATGTCTCTCTATGAGAGAAGAAAACAACGGAGAAAATTTTCATAAGAAAACTTAGGTTTTTCTCTTACAAGTGACAGTTTCATTTTTCTATTGGTCAGTTCAGCTGTAACTGAGGAGTTTGTGCTTCAACAGCTACCCAACCTGTCTAATCAAGTGAACAAGAACCATTTCCATGCTTACAACTTTCAGAGATTATTTCACACTTACTGATATCTAGAAACAAAGGAGAAAGTGATACAGATCCAGCAAACACACCAAAAAAACAACAGAAGAAAAATTCCCAGCTGCACCCCTCTTCAGCTGAGATTAAATGCAAAAGAAACTATAATCAAATTCAGAGGAATCTGCTAAAAATAATCATAGAAAGATCTAAGGCCTGCATGTTAAGAAAAGCAGGAAACAAAATATGCTAAATCAAAGATGAATTCCTTGGAGCACACATTTTAAGGTATTACCTTCAGCAGATTAAAAAGTAAGTTTCTTATTCCACTCCATTAAAAGATCCTCCTACTGGGCTGCCATCCAATTGAAACTGATACCTCTTAAAGTTAAACACCTTGACCTTCCTGGCAGAAAATTCACTTCTTAGTAATTCTGTCTTAAGAAACACACAGACGAAAGAGACCAGTCAAAACAACAAGAAGGGGGAGGGAATTGTGCACTAAGCATCAAATGTCACTTCATTGAATCTGGGGAAAGAGTTTTAAGTTTCCACTTCTTTCCTCAAGCCTGCATTTGTAGCTGGAATAAGCAAAAATGAAGACGCACCACCTTCTCGAGCACTCGGTTCTTGGGTGCTGACTGCCAACACTCTCTGGAAAGGCAGTATTCAATCTACTTAGGTGAAATTCCCTTAAAAAAAGCAACAAAAAACCCCCAGAAAAAAGTTCCCAGAAACAAACAAACAAATCCTCCCATGCTCTCCCTACTCTCCCTGCATTACCCCTCCCTCCCCCAAAAACTCCACAAACAAACAACAAAAAAATCCCCACAACCTGTTAAGACTTCGTTCTACAATCCAGAGTTGTGCATGCACTTGTGACTTTAAAAATACTGTATAAAATCTCTTTGAACACTTCTGCGGACCATTCACCCCACTGAGAAACCTTCAGTAGTGCTTAAAAGGGTTACAGAAAGACAAATTATATTTGTAGAAAACCAAGTAACCAAAAAAACCTACAACAAAACTAATAGACTGACATACTGTCAATGCCCCACATACTCTTGCATCACAACATTTTCCTCCACACTCTTCCAGATATTTTTAAAAATATGCAAGTCAAGGATTTTTATGCCCTCTAAGGGGCATCCTTCTCAATGCTACACTCACAAGCAGTGTCTGTATGCACAACAGGAAACAGTCTCTTAAGGATTTTATCCCTTTTAGAAGTACAGTCCAAATAACTACCTAGTTTCAAGCTATTACAAATTATTATATCATCTAAACATAAATAAATTCCAACCAAGAAATAAAATTCAATAAGAAGAATTAACCTTTTAACCTCTCTCTCTCTCCATATATATATACACATCTACAAACATATTTTCTTTCTTATTCTAGTCTCTCAGCTCTATTTTCTGTAGAAGTTGGATGAGGCACAAATTCACTTAAGTGGTTATCAATTACATTTAGACATTACTATTTCCTACATGTATATTTCAAAATGTCTAAGTGCTTAATTTACAAATTCATAAGCATACCAATGAAGGACACAAATACACTACCAGCTTTACTAACAGGAAAAGAGACATAGTAGACCAATTTATTCAATCCTTTATCAAGCCAAACTGTTGGGAAAGCCAATTTTGGTGCAATAAAGGTGAATACACAACTTGTCACATAATATTAAGCATGTCTGATATTACTTATGAAGTCACTGACAGTAAATGCCAGCAAATGAGCAGAAGTCTGGGTTTTACCTTACTACCCTGACCACGTCAAACTATACAGCTCTAAGTTCTTAAATCACCTGGCCAGCCATTTATACTGGAGAAGGTGTGAATTATGATTCTTTGACTCCTTAAGTTTTCTTCCTTACTGTGGAGCTGCTCTAATGACTTATATCTAGGGCACTACCACAAGATGGATGTTCTACAGCCTTTGCAGTGGGGAGTGAATCTAGTAGTGATTCTTAAATGACTGCAAGAAACACTGTCAGTATTTTAAAATGTGAGGAAGAAAATATATAACATGACTCTTTAGAAATTTTTTCTCAGATTTCCTATTATGAAAGATAATTAATTTAATAAAAGGACATAAATTGGCAATATTGAAAGTGAAAGCTACAGAGACATCTTAGTCCTGACACAGCATGTTAATAGAAAAAAAACCATTGTTTATATTAAAAATATACTTATGAAATACCAATGATTTTCTTTACATATAGTTGTTACCCTTGTAAATATCCAAATAATTGCAGAAACCATTTTCAAATAACATATTCCTTGAAATATGTACAGTAAAAGGCTATAACGTTGTTATTTGTATTGTGTTGATTCACATGTGATTTACTCTCTACTATGAATTTAGCATTAACCATCTGTGGGTTCATCTATTTTACAGGTGCAATGTGTGCTGGAGGTTGGGTGGAATCACTTTCCGTTGTAGGAACCACAAGAAGGAGAGGGTGGAACGAGGAGTGACTAGGAAAAAACCTCATACCTGAGACATTGATGTTGGAGAGATCTTCCTTCAAACATCATAAATTCAATGCAACATAGACTTCAGAAACCCAGTTAAAGAGAGGTTTGGACTCTCAACTAAATGAGAGCCAGATAAGAAAGCTCTTTCATCTAGGATCAGTAAGGGTTGTTGGTATTTGCACTATGCACCTGAGTCGCTTTGCAGTGATAGCCCTACAAGAAAATCTAACAAGTAAAACTAAGATGTTTTGTCTCCTAGAAACATCTAGTCTCTGCCAACCCAAGACAAAGAAAGGAGCATGAAATGTGAATGTGATTTCCCTTGGAACTACATGTTGTCACAAAAGACAGAGGTTAGATTCTAGGATCTCATAACTTCAGATCTGCTTAGATGGTTGTAGATCTTAGATGAATTATATTTTAAGAGCAGTATCTCCCATTTATTTACTAAGCTAATTCAAATCAGAGCATTACCTCATATACTCAAAATGATCAAAGGAAATCTTAGAGAGAAAAGAAAAAAGCAAACAAACAAACAAAAACCAACCAACAAAAAAAAAAAAAAAAAAAAAAAAAAAAAGCCATAAAACACAAGCCCAACTAACTATGAACCTGTTTGCCATAAAACAAAAACAGTATCATTCTTAGGATCCTAAGTCACATACAGCCAACTAGAATAATCACTTGCAAATACTAGAAGCAACAGCTTGGCTGCACTGAAGTCAACAAGGTTTCTGCTATGGATCTTGAACTACTGGGGTTTCATCTCTTCTTTTGTGATCTCCTGGAATTAGTGCCTGGTATCACCACGCTGGCCTGCTTAAGAAAACATTTCTGCATGCAGAAGAAACCCACAATTCCTATTCATTCATAACATCCACAATTCAGTTAATGTAATGGATGCCAGGATTTAGCCAGGTTATCATCTGAAACAGGTTTAACATAGAGCCTGTAATCAGCAGGATTCTTGGGAAAACAAATAGCCTTGAAGGGATAATCGCTATTTGGAAGTCAAGTTATGTAAAACATATTTCCCCCTGTGTTATTGCTTCAAGTTGTTTGATTGCACCTAGTATGTGTAAAGAGTGGAAATTACGGAATCTTCACCCTGAGTGGTTTAGGCTCTGTTGTTGTAATAGCTACTTAAGTTTTAAAGGGTTTTCTTGCCTTTTTCTTTTGGTCTTTTTTCATGCAGGTAAAAGCTGATAGGAGCAAAGTAATGAGACAGGATAAAGAAATTTGTAGACAAGGAAACTCTGCCAATTTTCTAAAACAGATGCCAATGCTTTTGGCACATTCTTGTAGTTGACTAAAAACTGAGTCCAAATTTATCATCAAAGAGCTAGCCAGGCATGCAGATTGCACACATATCTCCCTCAAAGGAAAAGCTTACAAAGTTAGAAAACTTCACAGTATCACTCTCTCTTAAAACACAGATCAAATAACCCTCCTTCCTTCCTCCCAGCACAGACAACACTATCTACTCCAGTATATACACAATTGTATTTCTTTTTACTCCTCTATTATTATCCATGTATATTGTACACATAACAGACAATAAGATACACTAGAAGTAAATATAATAAATCCACGTATACCAGTGTGTAGCTACTATTTACCCTCAAATACTCCCATTACAGAAACTGAACTAGAAGATGGGAGCATCAATAGACCAAATATCCCTGCTCTGCTACAGACAAACAACTTCTTTCATGGTTTCATCCTATCAGGAAGAATGCCAAAGCCTGGGTCCATGACTTTCTTCAAGCAAAACATTTCCTCACATGTATTCTTCAAGCAATTACTAGAATTGCACAATGTAACTACAATACTACTACCCCTGGCTAGCCACAGTCTTCAAGGTACATGTGCGTTGTTGGATCAAACCCAATTTTCTTCATGCCTAAATTATGTTTATAAATAACATACTGCTGCCAGTGCTTGAAAAGAGGTTAGAGAATGGGACTCATGGACTTTTGGGTAAAAGGGAAACAGCCATAGTATTTTGCACTTCTCGTTCATTCTCTCTTCTGTTTTTCTTCATTCCCAGTGTCAGCCAACAGCATGGAGAAAGCAGAAAAACCTACACTTTCCAATCTCTATACGACAGACCTGCTGCATTCCTAAAGTGAGCTGACAAGGTGTTATTACGGAAAGAGTTGAAAAATGGAAGCAATTTCTTAGAAAAAAGGATTTTCTTATAAGAATAGGTATGGGAAATGAATACTGTTTTAAGAGCTGTAATTTTTTAATTTCCTGAATTGAGAGTGTGAATTGGCCTCAACCATGCTAGGATTACGTTCTGAAGCTTTGTATTGCATCATCATAATAGATCTCATTTTCATAATATAATATGCATAATCATAGTATGATGAAATATATTAAAGGTACAATAGAATGGAGAATAACATTGCATTAGTATGCTCTTTTAACAAGTTACATACACTGTTAAATGTATGTTAAATATATCATGAGGCAGATCCTCATCTGGGGCAGATCTTTGTAACTCTACCCAAAGCTAAGAAGCCAGCTATACTTAGCTATGTTGAAAGGGAGATGGCAAAACTAAAAGAAGGAGAATATGGGGAGGTTGTTTTTATTTCACTTTACTATAACTATACCTTCTTAACAATAAGAGGACAAACATATTTTGACAGTCTGATGTGCATGCAAATTACACACACATATATATGGAATACTGAGTGGGAACATGTTTGTGTATAGGTCATACACGTAGCAACTTTCCAAGGTTCTGCTTGTTCTCTTACAAAGGAATTAATTTTATAGGCAAATAAAATATTATTCATTTTTTATTGTAGTTATCACTTGAGAAAAGCAGAATGTTGCCAAAGTCACTTAATTTTCACATTCTTTTTAAAATATGGAGATTACACTTTAAACAGATAAAAGAATCTGAACTAGAACAGAAAAATACATTTTGTCAGTTTTGCTCAAATGTTATTAACTCAGGAGGTGAAGGTCATGCTTCATGTCCTTCAAAAAAAATAACTTTCCTTTAAAATTGTATTTCAACAGTCTCTTTTCATTCTGTAAGATCACTTTTTATTTTCCCCTAATTTTCAGATAAATATACATACATACACCCAAAAGTGACTTAACCCAAGACAGCTACTTTAATAACCTACGCATTTTCAATATCATTCTTAATGCATCACACATGCAATAGTCTCTTAGGACTGAGTTCTACCCTCTGCTATGCAGACAGTTTATTATTCAAAATATCCAATGAATCATTAATGTTACACACCCACAGAGGGAAGATCAGAATTAAGCCCTTAGTCGGTGTGTAATATTCATTCTCAAACTTCATCTATCAGGAGCAATGGTACTTCACTTACCATTGCCAAAAAACAAAATGGAAAAAAAATTAAAAATTTATAAGGTACATATGGTTTCTCTCTGTGACCTCTACACCATGTATTTGGGACAGGTATTATACTGAGTGGTCTCCTATTTCTGTTTGTGCATAGATATAATTGCAGAGTTATGTATACGTACTCAGTGCTTATCTTTGGGCAAAGGTCGATACTCTAAATATTCTCTCTCAAACAGCCTGCTATCTGCTTGCAAAAGATTTGGAAAAAAAATAAAAAAATGAGACAAAGAAATGCCTTTCTAAAAGTACAACTGGCGATACCAGAATATAATCATGACAGTAGTTGTATTCTAGTAGTCACTAGTGATTCAGATAAATGACCCATTTAGCTTTTTCTGATGTCTTGTCAGTCATCCATACTGCTAAGGTAGCATTTTTTTTGGTTTTGTTTACATATATTATGAAGAGGCATACAGCTTAGCACTTGTGCCTACTTTTATTTCATTACCAAACCTGAAGAGACTAGAAGGGGTGCCCTAGAAAGGAGACCCTCAAAACACATCCAGTTCCCAGATACCAGGACTCACAAGAAGTCACAGTTTTCATTTTACAACTCCTGGAATTACTTTTCTGTCACATGTATGTATTTATTTTTATGGAAAATAGAAAAAAAGTTTAAGCAATTTTGACAAAAACAATATTTTGTCACAGGTGCCCAGTTGGAAAAAAAGTAACCTGGAAAAAAAAAAATCATGAAAATTCAACATGGAGAAACTTAAAACTGTTTTAATCTTTCCTAATGTTTTTCCCCACCCAGATATTTTTTAAACTTGCTAAGCATGTATTATGGAACCCAAAGACCTTTCTTGACGTGCCCAGAATCTCTTTAGTGCCAGACCTATCTATCTCTCTGCATGCTGTATTTGGATTCTTTGCATTAAAGCCTGGAAGTCTGGAGATGGTGCTCCTGTAATCCCTCCAAAAACTTCTGAGTAAAGGAAGCAGAAATAATGAGAGTGCTCTGTCACTGTATCATGCACCCACAAAGGCCAAGCCCTGAAATCCAAGATTTAAGAAGGCCTTCATCACCTCTGCCCAGAAGTACAACACCAGATGCATCAGATTTACTGCATGTGCTGCATAGTTGATCAGTATTGGATCTGCATATTCAGATCAGATAGGTGTGCAATTAGAGTTCTCTGCATATCATGCAGTACTTTGCCCATGCCCTTTTAATGGCTTAAGACAGTTTTGAGAGAAAACATAAACTTTAGACCTACATCTGAAGCTCCCCCCAAATTTTGATAACCTTCAAATCTGGATCCCAGCTATGAAATATATATGAAATATATTTATGCCTGAAATTATATATATGTATATGTATGCACACATTGAGACACTTACACCCCTCTTTGAAGGTGAAGGCAAGTAGTTTCCAATAATCACACCTTTCCTAATGTACATATTCATCTTAAAAGCTAAACAAACATAAGCAGCAAGGAGTTTGCAGTATTCCACAAAGCAGTATTCAAATGAGAAAAGGGTGAAGAATATGTTCTTTAATTAAAACACCCCTATGCCTACTGCTGCCCTATAGTGGGGTGCAGGAAAAGGAGAGAGGAAAAATTTTAAATGTATGTACATTGTTGACATAGCCTCAAAAATTCTTTAGGAGGACAGTACATTTCATTACTACATCTACAACCAGGGATAAGCCCTTACTAGTAGAGATAAAGTATTTAGAGAATAGCATCAGTTGCATAAGTGCTGACTAAAATTTACATTTTAACCCAGGACCAGCACATTCAAGAAGCACCTCACTTACTCAGTTCCTATAGAAGATGGAATTGAGCTAAGGAGAAGCCTATGAGACCTACCACCTCACAGAAACAATTCTGTTAACAAAGAACTTGATAAACTGCTGGAGAAATCTTAATTCAATCTGTCTTTATGCACAGACACTAGACTAATGACAGATTAACAGATTTTTTTACAGCAAGATATTATGGACCTAAACACCTAACTGAGTCCTCCTGGTGAGCCCCTCCTGAGCTTACTCATCTGCTACCAAACATGAGAGAGCTGACAGGTTTTTAAATGATGAACTCCTATGGGTCACATTACTTAATTATACAGTACATCCAGGGATACGCACATGGGTCTTTTATGGTAAATGATATGACTGTCTTAAAAACTCATTAATATGTCATTAACCAAGCAGACATTTACTAATTAAACAATTAGCCCCTCTCTTCTATTTCTTTGTTCCACTCAGAGATGCTCATTTACTGCGATCCCCACTCAGACTTTTTTTTCCTTTTAATTTCTTTTTCAGGGAAACTGTGTATCTATAAAACATTTTCTTTGCTTTTGTCTCAGTTTAATCAAATGGGAAACCAAAACAAAGTCTAGATTCCCAGCTGGTGAAAATCAACTTTATCTCATGGAAGTCAAAGGAGTTATGCTGATTTACACCACCTGAGGATTTTGCTCCAGGCTTTCCAAATAGAAGTAATTTATTGATTTCAAATGCATGTCTACTGTCACAATATGCAGGCTTTGCCTGTCCAAACCAATACTGATTTTTACAAAACTTCCAGAAATTAATTCAACAACCACTCTGAGCTGCATAATTATTAAATACAAACAAAACCCCCAACACAAATAAAGCAAGTATAAATATGCAAAGATCAAGGCCTGGAAGCAGATTATTCTGAATCACCATATGAAGTTAAACACGAAAGGAGCATGCTGTATTCCTACCTTTGAAATTCAAAGGATTTTTAATAATTTTACTTGAGCTGTTTTCTGCTGATAAATGTAGCTTGATCATGTTTGATGTGTTTTAACTGTGTTAAACTCGGATAGAATGAAGGATTATCAAATATCTCAAACTGGAATTTCTTTTTGGAGAGAAATTCCCCACTTCTCCTTTATGATCAAAAAGTAAACAAAATTTTATTTCTACTCAAATAGCATTCATTTTTACTGTATATACAGTAGTTTCACTAACATATAAATATCTGATACATAGATGATACATGTATTTTTCTCTGAAGGAGAAAAAGCAAAAAAATGTTTCCTTTACTTCTTACATTATGAGTGTTCTAACTCCTGTAGTTTCATTTACTCTTTCTTGCCACAAAACTGTCTTTCAGAAACACCAGATCATTTGCAGAGCATCATAGAAAAGGTTAAATCAGGCACTAGCAAAGAGGGAAAGACAAATCTTCTAAATGACTCATCCTCATACTGATAACACAGTGGAGAATTCTGCTTCACCTCTGATCCTTCCTGCACTGTATCTACACTCAGAATCACACTAAAACAACAGCAAATCAGGTCCTAGAGGACTGGGGGATTACTAGCCTATATAAAATAGAACTTTACCTATCAGGAAGGGATAAAATGTTTCCCTTGGCTTTTCACCTACTGTCTCAAGTGAGCAATCTGTGGCAGCTGGAGGCTGGTGTAGTCCACTAGCATAAGTTACCAGGGATGATGAAGTAGCTTCAGAGTAGTTAAGAGCACCTTACACCTCAGCACTCACCAGAACCCAATAAGTGATCCAAGAAATGCCAACAGCTTTACTGCAATGGAAGATCTGGCCCAGAAAGTATGAGATAGTATGTGAAAAGGCCAAATGAATACAGTATTTAAGACTAAACAAAACTTGAGAAAGTTGTTTAGGAGAACGGTTCTGTGCAGTCATGAGGCAGAAGTCTTCCATATTCTGTGGACAAGCATAGTGTGGGCAATGATAACAAAAAGGTCTCACACACCATATCACTGAAATGCCTCTTCCTGAATTGGAAGGACAATAGTGAAGGTTCTGAAAAAGTCGGGTCCTGTCCTCCCTGGCTGGAAGTCCTGACTCCTGCCCATCACACATTTGTAACCAGCAACCTTTTGGAAAGTAAGTGGGGCTCTATTCTTGCTGATTTAATTCTGTGGTCTATGAGAGATAAGCAACAGAAACTCCATCATATATTCACTGTTAATGGCTGGAGGTGCATTCAGGCCATCAGGAACACTGAAGGTCCTGCAGAGGTACAGCATGTTGTTGTTCACAACTACACAGAGCTCCATGTTTAACTCCGAAGCAGTTGGCATAGTAATATTACACAAAGTCTATAGTAGGGTAGACTTCACTCCTATACAATGTCTATGAGGCAATAATTTTGTGGCAATAGCTCTTTTGCAGCAACCAAATGAAGTTGACCTCTAAGGATAAATCCCTGACTTTCAGAGTATGGCGGTTTTATCCAAGATTTCTTCCTAAATTGACACTTATTTAGAAAATAAGGGCAGTCTAAGAATGAAGACACGTACTATGAATGAGATGCAAATCATGAATAATTTTCATAGATTTTCAAGAGGCCTTTAGACAGAAGGAATATCTCTCTTCTAGTGACTATTATAATCTGCACATTTGCTACTGTCAGATAGAAATTAAATACCATAATGAAATCTCATACTTCAGATCTTCATTTTCATCACTGCTACACAGACAAGAACACACAGGTAAGGAAGGTGCAACCCCACTCTTTAATAGCTGTTGTATAGAAGGACAAATTTCAAGAGCTGGAAACATAGAAGAGCAAAGTGGTATTTGCGTAAGAAAGATTTTCATAAAGGAAAGATCAATCCCCCTCCACAGACTGAAGAGAAAATTAATTACTGCAGTTGGCAGAGGATAAATGATTCCAATTTACAGAGTTGTGTAATTATAGCAGCTGCAGAGTCGAAGACTGGATGTTAACTTTGAACCTCCACCCCAACATGACATTTCTACTTGCGTTTCGTTCTGCCACTTGTGAGCATGTTGAAAGTTCTCTCACTGTGTCTTCATAATTATATGTTGGTTCAAAATAATCATTGGCTCCATTGCATAGATGAAACCTTATCATCTGGTTAGCAAAAGGTATGTTGTATCATCTTTGAAGTGCTGAAATCCCCACAGTGGAAAATTTATTAGAGGAAAGTGATGTTATGGCAACACAATTAATTCTGCCACAACACGCAAAATTAACTACATTGTTAAGAATTAAGGACTCAAAGAAGAGTTCAAAGGAAGAAAAATAGTGTATGTCAAATCATAAAGTATAACCTTTGTATAAGGTCTAACAACACCATATTGTAAAGAGGCATCTCAGTGAGACATCTAGAAAAAAAAAGAAAAAAAGGAAAATAAATGGTTAAGGAGATGGGGAAACATCTTTAGTATTTTACTTTTTTTTCTCCTGGTAAGTTGTCAGTTATGCTTGTATAGAGAATTCTGTTCTTTTTTTGAAGCCAAGAGGAAAGTTTTTAATCTCATCTTTAGCTTTAATCCTTTAAAATATGTAAGAGATTTAGACGTGAACAGGGTAAATTTGGCAGAAGATCCTAGCTATGGAAGTAAGGTAATTTCTTTCAACTACTGATTGCCAAGGGAGTTCAAAGCCTGCCACCTAAACTATCTATCAATTCCAGCTACAAGCTGCAATCTACTGATTTTTTACATTTCTTTCTATTGATCAAAAATATTTAGAAAAGTCACCAGCTACGAGTGAGTGAAACAATGTGATTATTACACACAGGGATGAGGGCTCTCTAGTGCTGTTGCTTTTTTCAGAACAAATGAAGAATGAAAGACATTTTCTCAAGCAATATGCACAATAGCATCTGTGGTGACTCTGTAGTTATTTTATGCACCAAGAAGAAAGGAGTTAGTCCACAAGGACAATTTCAGAAAGTCTTAGAAAATTAGCAACTGAGCCAAACACTTAGTTTTTAGTACAAGGAGACTTTTGACTTTGATGGTTTTATGGCATCTAAAGGTCATATAAACCTCATGTACCAAGGCAACATGCTAACATTCCATTACTGAAAGGGCAGTATGGAAGCCACAGTATGACTTTTCCCCCTAAAGTACCGGTACAGACCTACACACACTGAGAACACTTGCCATACACTACTCTTAAGCCATTGCAGTTGAACTGGGATCAAATCCCGTGATAACCCTAAGACTATGTTCCTGCTCTATTGAGCACTTCCTAATGGGAGTAAAATACAGTTTATTTTGATGGAGGGTGGGGAGGGTTGTTTTGGTTTTGTTTTCCAAAAAAAGGTTACAGCAAATTTGGAAACTAAAGAGGATATTTATGTGGAAAATTGATATCAAGCAACAACATACCTTAACTAAAGTTACACAGAAATCCTTGGAAAATCTGAGCATTGAGCCAAAAGAACGAAACCTGCCTCTTCTGGTTTGTGGTCAGCCTCTGGTTTTAATTACCTGGATACAAATCAACCAGATGAAAGGAACTAACATATTTACACCTCTCTATTTAAACCATCCTTATTTATTAGGCAAATTTGCAGTTTTCAATGCCATTGCATTAACAAACTTAGAAGACAGCTGAGGCCTGTTTTAAAAAGGACTGACTCAAAATGACCAGAGATTTCAGGTTTTGGCCCTATGCAACTATAGTACAACAGATGAAGCAATTATATAATCAGATAGGCTTGGCCTTGTCTACTCTTTGATCAATTCAACATGTGCCAAATCCATGTCATATGAATGAAAAATCTAATCCAGAACAAAATGACTATGTCATAGAACGAAAAACTAATCCAAGAGGGCTCACATCTGTTCTCAGTCACATCAGACCCAGGACAAGCTGAAATGCCATTGAACTTGATGCTCTTTATACCAGTGCTAATAAGATTAGGATTTAACTTCCTCTTCCCTCTCTTAAATAATGTACAGAGTCAGCATAATTAAAAATCAATACGAAAGAAAATAAACAGTGCTGCAGTACTTAATGCAGATATAACAATCTTTAAAATACCATAATAATACTTGTTTCTTTTGAAGCTAATGTGTATAAGGTCCCATTATACAGATGAAACACTTCATTACTCTGCTTAAACCAGTTATTGCAAAATTTTTTTAAAGCGTCACAGTCAAAATCATGAACACCAGTCCTGGGTATAAGATATGCTTGATGAAGCATTCTGGAAATCTTGAGCAAGCATTTGGTATATTTATACAAGTTATACACTTAAATTATAGGTTAAACTTATGTAACTACATCCAACTTATGATATAGGAATCTGTATTAATGAAAAACTCCTACAGAATTCAGTAAAAATATTGCCTGAATAAGGTATTCAGAATATCCTGGAGATATGCAGGAGCTAGTTTTACCAGACATCTGTCAGGAGCTAGTCCAAGTCTTAGTAAAGTCAATTTAGACAACTTGAAACACCTCTCCTAAAAACATTTTTATCCTTGAGGAAACATGAAAATAGAGAGCATTTAAACAAAACACTTCTTACTTTGCCTATGGTTTTTTCCCAAGCTTTCATCCACATCATTGGCAGACTTCTGTAGCTGGATTTTGCTCACCTTCATAATATTATGATTTGTTGCCATGGAAATTATTGGCATGTCACAAATAGAAATGTATGCCTTTGTGGAAAAAACCAATATTCTAACCTAGGAAAGCGCAAATATCTAAAACTGAAAATTGACAACAAATAAAGGAGGTTGCTGTGAAAACTTAACTAATGTTGAATTTGGAATCAGAAAGAAGCTTGAGCACATTTGCAATTTTAAGATGTTGAAATGTCTTTGTGCACGTGAAGAACATGTTAGATGCATGGAACTTTTCTGGCTAT
The DNA here is from genome assembly GCF_001715985.3 of Manacus vitellinus. NCBI lineage: Eukaryota > Metazoa > Chordata > Aves > Passeriformes > Pipridae > Manacus > Manacus vitellinus. The sequence goes on from NW_021940534.1 coordinate 6,508,634, forward strand.
AAGCTTAATACCTCTTACTATGTTTAGTCAGAAAATAAAAATGGGTCTATACTAACTGAGAGAATTAAGAACTTAAATATTAATAGGAACCACTATTCCTGAGTCAAGAGTAAGGTTCATTTGAACTATAAATTAGTTGCAACAATGAGAGTAGGGAGACAGTCTTAGCACCCATGTTAGAAGCTTATCTTCTCAAGTTTCCTCTATACTTGAAAGACAGGAAATTCATTCAGAAGGCACTTTCTAGAGATTTTGTCTAGAGACAATTCTCCCAGCACGTAAACTAGAGTTCTGTTCTGACCTTCTGGAAGGAGAGCTGGGCTTTTTAATTATTTTACTTTTTCAGTCTCCTGTTTTTGTATGTGCGTTCTATGAATGCTGCTGGAACCTGTTGTGACCATATCTGCCATGACAGCAAAAGTAATTTTGAATGCTTATTTATCTACTCTTTTTCTTTTTAATCTTCTATAATGACATGAAGATCACATCTGTGATCTCTTAAACCTCACTTTATGTGACAATTTCACTTGTGTTATTCTGTATACGTTTCTTCTCTGATTTTCCAGTTCTGTCTAGAATAATTTCTTGAAAATATAATTATTTATTATTTTTCTGCCCATACTTTTCTGGATTTTCACTATAGTGTTAATGAAATCTACTATAGTGTTAATGAAATCTGAACAGTAGGTTTAGAATTGTATCACTTCAGACAGACAAAAGAATCTACAATTTTTTTTCAATAACATACCACTCATACTGTTTTCTTGTAGGAATGCTTTTCAGATGAAATAAGCCAAGTTGATAAAAAAGAATATGAACCAGAATAAAGAATAAAGATTGTTCAAAGGATTTTAACCTGAAAATCTCAAGAAGTGGTGCTAGAATTCAGAACTTGCAGACAAAGTTAATTTTACTACCTGAAACTATCGGTCTGAAGAAGGAACATAGAGATGTGAACTTCCCTAGTTTTCCTGCAGATCCTTGTGATACAAAAGATTGGTCTTCCTAATTCTTTTGTGTTTCATCACAATTGAGAACTGGATATGGTTAACATATAATAAGGATGTTCCATCTTTGTGAAACTGGAAAACATAATTCCTCTTGTCACTCCACATTATCTTGAAATATGACCTCAACATATAATTGGTAATGGATTTCATTGAGGGAAATTTATTCCTCCTCCTTTGTTTTCTTTGCCTTCCTTGTTTTTTGTAAAAACAGAGGGAGGAAAAAAACAACAGGTAAAAAATCAGAAAGATGCATGCAGATGAATACAAAAATCCCATTACAAACCTCCAAATAGCAAACAATCTCATAAATAAAGTTTTCTGGTCTGTTTCATTGCTTTTATTATTGTCATTTTCTCATTCAGGCTAATTCAGCTGACTGACATTTCATTTACACAAATGTTTCCAGAAAGTTTAATAGCAAAAGCTTGCCCAAATACCAATACTAATACTACTACTAATAGTAATAATAATGTTGTGGCTGTTAGTAGTACTACTACTACTACCACCACTACACTGGAGGAGATGAAAAACTATATTTTGAAATGCTTTCAAAGATTTAAAAAAAGTCTTCTTTCGTATAACTCTCTATCTTTTACCCAAGAAATAAAAAAACAGATTGTAAGTTTGATGACCCAGCTCCTGAGAAAAATCACAAACACCAAATGACAAATTTCATTTGTCAAGCAATCGATATGGTTAAGGTTTGATGACATAAACAATTGGCTAAATAAATTAAAGAGTCCACTTAACCATCAATCTTAAAATAAGATAAAATTGACTTTCAGTATTATCTAGCCTCACTGGCATGGACTTGAAGCATAAGACACTGACAGCCAGAAAAACAGGAATGCCAGCTGGGGAGGGGAAAAAAAAAAGCCTTCTTGGTTTAACTAGAAATTATGTTTAATATTTTTGATGAAAAGAGCTTTGGTAGAGTGGAAAAGAGTGAAATAGTGTAAAAATAATGAAAACATAGGGAAATTGTTAGACTTGAAAGACCATTCATGAAACACTGAGTCGAATAATAAGAAAATTAGGTAGCATTATTTGGTATAGAATACATAAAGATATTTATGGGATATAGTGTAAAATTATTATCATATAAACATATTTATTTATTTTGCAATGAAAAGAAGTTAAGGTACTTAGCATGAGGACATTGCTCTGCCATCATAAGAAAGTATATTCTACACACTAATATGCAAAGGCTTCACCTGTCCTTCAAAGCTGTAATGTAACAGCTTTACTGTGTGCCATATCTTTCACTCTTATCTTGAAAACATGCACTGGTCTTAAAATAGTCCACTTACTGCAGCACCCTAAAACCTAATGTCAGGAAGTAAACATGAAACCCCATAAAATTTAATAATTAGGTATATTTAATACAGCTGGGTTTTTTGGCAACAGTGGGTATTTTTTAGTGATCTGTTTTGGTTCATTCATAGCACTCTTTCATATTTCTTTTCTAGGCTCCTATAGTTACCTGAAACTTTATTTTGTGCTTGCTTGCTTTGGACAAATAGTCTAAGGGATAATTCTTTTAAAAGGAACACATGTAAAAGCACAAAACAGTTATTGTGTTTCTTATATTCCAATACAGTTTCTCCTAAAAAGTCCACCAATTTTTTTCTTTTCCATTACTGGATGTGAAACATTTCAATTCAATAGTTTTTACACATGATCCATAGGGAAGTTCTAAGCTGACCATGAAAAGGGCTTAGCATCAATAATAAATTCATTACAAAGGGTTTGGACATTCATTTAGCAATGTTTAGAGATCTGAAAATCAAGGAACTTAAAAAACAACTGTGCAGCAATATCAATATTTCTTAAAGCAGATCCAAGTCTCCTCTTTGAGGAGTATATAATGTTACATAGATGACAATGACATCAGAGCCTGATGCAAATTTCACTTCATTATTGATCTGATTTCTGGTTTGTACTTATATCATGTAGCAATCGCGCAAATATTGACTTCAGTAGTCTCTAACTTTCACAGAATTTCATCAAGCAAGAAATGCAATTATACAAAGCAAAGCTCCTTGCTTTTGTCAGACATTTGTTAGCAAAGAGGGTTTTCTTAAGGGCTTGCATTTTGCTCTAGAAATATCTTAATTTAATCACAGGTATGTTCAGTGTTGAAAGCAAAACAAAGCACTGTATTTCAAGTTCGGTTTGCAAACTGAAACATTTTGTTTTGCTGAACTGAACCACAACATTCTGTTCTGCTTTCGTTAGTTATCAATCTGCACCTGCCGTAGCCCACAGTCCAACATACAGGCTGCTGTTCCCATTTGCTTCAGCTTCCATTTCCCATGGAGGAGTGGCCTGTGATGCTTTGATCACACAATATCAGCTGTCGTGGGAAACCCAACTGCAGAGACGGGCAAAAGTAAACTCAGAATACAACAGCCATACAACAGCTCTCATGCATTTTAGGCAGACGCAGTGTAGCACTAAAATAAGCCCTGTGGACCTTTCCACTTCCAAGTATTTTGCTACCTTCATACCACTTCCAAACAAAATGTAATGTCCCACAGGACTGGCAGTCCACTTTTTAACTCCATATGAGGCTAAACAGAGACTTTTGTCATATTTCAGCCCAAAAGAATGCTTTGTATCAATTTGTTAAAAATAAAAAAAGTTAACTTTCAATTAATTTGTGAATGGCATTTGTGCTTTATAGCGCCTCAGGATTCTGCTAAGACAAAGCTTCAATGACTTTTCATCAGTTCAATTTCCTGAAGCTTGAGTAAAGTTTGATCCAGGTTGTGGCTTAGTTTACTTCTTTTTCACTGTATTCTATGTACATAATTCTATCTTTTTTAATGTTTTAATGACTCAGGACATTTTTTTCACCACTATGAAAAGATGCAATTGATATTTAATTTTCTTTACTATTTTTTAGTCTTCAGAAGTGTACTAGGCATTTCATAGGAGGTATGAAGGGCATCAGTGAGCTTGTGAAGGTGTACTGCAGTTTGTAGGCCATTACATATTTTATAAGGTTAATTAAGAAGAGATAAAAATTTCAGATTAGATATAAGTTTATATCTTAATGTAATTACAAATAAAATTACCTGCTGCTCCTCAAGATATTTAATATCAATATAATGTAGCACATTTTTTTCATTCAGTTTCATTTACCTGATCACAGACAACTAAAGGCAGCCATCCTTTCAAGGTTTCAAGGACCAGAACAATAACAATAAATTCATATTAAGGTAATTAAGAATTAAATGGAAGAGAACTTCTACACTCAGTAAGGAACTGATTGGTACTTAGGACATACTGAGAATGAGGGTATATCTGAATTCCTCTTCCATTACTTTTCAAAGCACAGGCATCTCAGTCCATCTGGCTCTCCCAGCATGGGTACCATGAAGAAGAAAGGAACTTAGCACTCCTCTCAGTGAAGCAAGTGGAACATGGTATCTCATTCACCCTTTGATTATCAACCTTGTGATTAGCAGATTCCCTTGGGAAATGGAAAAGCTTATTTCAAAAGCCCCTTCCTCATTTTAGGGAGTTCAAACCCACAACTCCAGAGAGCACTGTCAACACCGAAATACATTATATTCTGGCACAAGGAATTTTCTCCTTCTTTCCTTTAGAAGCTACAGAACTGGGGTGGTAGAAAGCCAGATTCATTGGATCAGAGACAGTAGCTGATTAAAGGACCTAAGTGAGGGTGAGAGGATCTGAATTCTAGGAATTCTCTCAAGCACCTTTTAATGCAAAATGCTGGTGCATCCAGCCAGCTCGTAATATGGCTATTAGAATTTCTCTTCCAGGGACTTAAATGAAGGAAGAACTTGTTTTGGCATCCCAAGCGGACTTAATTTAAGGGATATGCACTGTCCTCATCAAAATGTCCCTAGTCCTCAGCAAATGTGGAAGATAACTATTAGTGCACTTGGGAAACTAGAAAAATTGCGGGGAGATACCTTGTGAAGTTAGGCATCTGAAGTCCTAACCAACAACTGAATAGGGACTTTCTGGAACACAGTCTGTGATTTTGGATGTCTGTGTCTTGTTCGTGCTCCTAAAATTAATTACTGAATCTAGCCTGAAGTGGGATTGTGGTCACTCTTGGGGAATATTCAGGTACCAGGGCTGGCAATAGCACATCGCAGACCTCAACTATTCACAACAAAGGTGTAAATGTTATGTCCCATAGGGCTGTTGGATAATACTGCTCCCACCTAATTCTGTAGCAAAATTCTCCATTGCTTCTAATGTGAGCAGAAGCAGGTACCTATTGTTTGTTATTGTCTCTAAGAGTTGTCATTGAGTTGTAATGTGCGGGAAGAGGACATCACTCCAGAAACATAAAGATATGAGATATCTGCTAAACACCTCCAGCCTTGACATTATTAATTTCTATCACCAAACTCATCCTTGAAATAATCTATTTTCATGATCTTCTACAGCTTTTCATCAATCCTTTTTCCATTGTTGCACAACAAACAGCCTTAAACTTTAATGGGCTGCATGACTTTTATTTCCTCCCTATTCACTGCATTTCATCTCCAAAGTTGCCACATATTTTATATTTTTAACACCAAGATACTTGGAGTTGTGATTGTGCCTGAAAGATTGGAAAATATCTATCTTTAGGCTATATCATATGCATATGAGGACCTAATACTATTTAAATAACAGTTAAACCCACAACCTTCAAATACAAAGCCAGCTATTAAAAGATTGCTGGAGGCAATGTGGCAAGGTTTTATACTAGTTTTATGCAGGATACAGGAACAGGAGAGAAGGTTGTGTCATTTGAATGACTACACTGTATTCCTCTGTATTTTGTAATCATCACAGATTTAATCAACTTGTTCTATTTGTATATTTTGCAATAACCTTTATCTTCCCCTTTTATTGAGGGGAGGAGAAGGAGAGGAATTTATATAACATAGTAAGTTTAAAAAATATGAGCTACATGGAAGACAGAACAGCAACTAAGATACTGTGATTAATTTCATAGACTTCCAGTAGGAAGTATTTAGTTTATCGGCACATAGTAAATGAATATTAAAATACGCATACCCCAAGGCTACAAGTGAAAGTAGATAACAGCTGTTGGTCTAAAATGTGGTTCCATAATGCAGAGATTGGAATAAGCTTGTAATTATGAATTAAAGCTAGAACAGTAAAAAAAAAATTACAAATGTTATGAAGATACTCTTTAGCTCATATAATTTAAAACTAGTTCTCTTCATTTAAAAAATGCAGGAGAAGGGAAGGGATTGCTCCTATAAGGTTCAGAAAAAATATTTGAGTAAAATTAGCAACAACCAGCTGCTTCCTTTAGCTCATGTTTTTAAAAATAAAGGTATCTCAGTTTTAGATCAACAGAATTTCATAGCAGACAGTAGAAAAAAATTACCACTACTTACTACTTTAATGAGATATTTAGCTTTGCATAGCAAGTAAGTATACTATCCTTAAACAAGATATCACAGACCTGAAAAAGCAGGGGAAAAAAATCAAAGCCGAATAATCTGCTTCTTCTGCTGCCGAATAATACTGCTTACAGTATTAAGTATACTGCTGGTTAGTCTGTTATTCCTTTTACTCAGTGTACTGTTATTATGAAAGAAAGATGTAAGCCAACCTGAAGGACAAAATTGTGTCGGACATTAAAAAGAAAACTTATAAATTTCATTTTTACCTCATGTACATTGTCTAGCTACTGGGTTTAGCCTATGCCTCAAAAGTTTCAAATCTCTTACCCTACAAGAAGTCATTAACAGTGTAATCACAGTAATGTTTCATGGAAGAAAATAAAGATAGCATTTTATAAACAATGTCTAAGCTAAATCTATAAGAAAATATCCTTTTCTTCTCCCACCAGGCAGTAGTTCTGCACACACACACATATACACAACACACACACATAGAAAATCACTTTTGGAAGATTTGTTAGTTGGATTTCACCAGCAGCAACAGGTCCTCCACTGTCACAGCCAAAAGATGCAAAGCACAATTTAAAAGTTTATCCAGGACATGGAGGAGAAAGAGGGAAGCATTCATACAATCTAGTTCCAGTGCCTAAATTATAAGGCATATATATGCTCTGCCCACTTGATGGAAAATGATAAACTCCCCCAGAAGATAATTCAGACCAACCTCATTGCTCTGAATCATCTAAGGGCTTTTCTTTCTGTGTTGCCTAAATATGACACAGGCATATGAGCAAACTAAAGCATGAAGATTCTCCCATAATACGAGGTCCTTATTGTTGCTAATCACAACATTGTATGCCTACATAGTATGTAGGAATCCTTGTCACAGCCTGGCCCCAGCTCCTCATTTGGAGAACCACAGAGCTGGATTAAGAAGATGGATCCTCTTTAAATCACAAAATTATGGAGCAACTATGTCCCAGCAGCTGTGGCTGCTACAAGCAATTTAGCCTACTTCTCAGCCTTTTTGCTTGACTGTCATAATCACATCTATGATTATGGTATAGTCATAGACCAGCCCTCAGAAATGTCTGACCCAGAAGACCACGGTAAATTAACGTTGGGAGGAAGACCTTCCCTTGATCAAGGAGGTTTGGGTCAGAGAACACCAAAATGTACTTGACATCCATGAGTCCATGCACCCTGATGGGATGTATCCACGAGTGCTGAGAGTGCTGGCAGATATCATATCTTGGTTTTTCACAATCAACTTTGAGATCAGGGTTGTGGAGACCAGGAGAGGTGCCCAAGGACTGGAAGGAAGCAAATGTCACCTCAGTCTTCAAAAAGGGCAAGAAGGAGGACCCAGGGAACTACCAGCCAGCCAGTCTTATCTCAATCCCTGGAAAGGTGATGGAGCACCTCATGCTGGAGGCCATCCCCACCCACTTGGAAGACAAGAAGGTGATCAGGAATAGTCAGCATGGTTTCACTACAGGTAAGTCATGTTTGACCAACCTGGTTGCCTTCTTTGATGAAACAACTACCTGGACGGATGAGGGGAGAGAAGTGGATATTGTCTACCTTGACTTCAGCAAAGCTTTCAACACTGTCTCTCACTACATCCTCATAGGCAAACTCAGGAAGTGTGGGTTGGATGACTGGACACTGGGATGGATTGAAAACTAGCTGAGAGGAAGATCCCAGAGGGTAACAGTCAGTGGTACAGAGTCTAGTTGGAGGTCTGTCACTAGTGATGTCCCCCAGGGTTCTATACTGGGCCCAGTGTTGTTTAACTTGTTCATCAGTGACTTGGATGAGGAAATAGATGCCTCCTCAGCAATTTCGCTGATGATACAAAATTAGGACAAGTGGCCAATACTCCAGAGTGCTGTGCAGCCCTTCAGAGGGACCTTGATAAGTTGAAGAAATGGGCAGAGAAGAACCTTCTGAAATTCAATAAAAGCAAATGCAGGGTCCTGTACCTAGGGAATAACAACCCCAGGCACCATTTCAGGTTGGGGGCTGACCTGCTGGAAGGAGCAGAGAAGGAGCTGGGAGTCCTAGTGAACAAAAAGCTGTCCATGAGCCAGCAGTGTGCCCCTGTGGCCAAGAAGGCCAGTGGTATCCTGGGCTGCATTAGGAAGAGCATTGTCACCAGAAAGGTGGTCCTGCCCCTCTACTCAGCCTGGGTGAGGCCACATTTTGGAGTACTGTATCCAGTTCTGGGCTCCTCAGTACGAGAGACATGGAGCTCCTGAAACAGGTCCAGTGGAGAGTTACTAAGCTGGTCAAGGGTCTGGAGAATCTCTCTTATGGCAAAAAGATGAGGGAGCTGGGCATGTTCAGCCTCAAAAAGAGGTGACTGAGAGGGGACCTCACCAAAGTTTGTAAATATCTAAAGAGTGGGTGTCAAGAGGACGGAGCCAGGCTCTTCTTGGTGGTGCCAGCCAATGAGACAAGAGGAAACGTGCAGAAACTGATGCACAGGCAGTGCCACCTGAACATGAGGAAGAATTCCTTTACTGTGCAGGTGACCACACACTGTAACAGATTGCCCAGAGAGGTTGTGTAGTATCTTTCTTCCTCACTGGAGATATTCAAGTACTGTCTGGCTGCAGTCCTGTGCCACGTGCTTTAGGATGACCCTGCTTGAGCACAGTGGTTGGACCAGATGACTCGCTGCGGTCATTTCCAACCTGACCAATTCTGTGATTCTGTGATACCTTGAGTATAAAACAGGCACAGACTAGGGATTATGAGGAACCAATATAATCCCTGGAATGTCAATTGAAAAAGAAAGAAAGAAAAAAAGTATTTGGTTCTACTTCATTCAAATTACCTTTTGCAAGCTACAAGATTTTTTGACACAACTTCTGACATTCTACACATTTTAATTTTAAAATCACAAATAATTAAAAGCACTAAATGTCAAGGTAACATAATACTCATCCTGGCTTGAAAACAAATTTTGACTTGACCTAACAGGTAGGCCTTCACATCAACAAGTAGTTCTCACTTGACTATGTCTAGGCATCTGGAAGATGCTCTTCCTTTTTAAAGTCTACATAGATAACCTTTAACAACTTTTTTCTGTTTGTTTTTTTTTTTTCCCCCTCTGTCCCCACACCCTTCCTCCTGCCATGTATATTTCTAGATCAAAACAATATGACTTCATGATAGCATGGGGTTCTTCCCTAAATGTCAGTGACTGTCAAGGGACTCAAATATCCATTGAATGGTACACTTGCAAAGTGCAAGAAAATGGAACAATCTTTAGGAAATCCACGAGCTTTAAAAAACTATTTTCTAACTATTGCTAAAATGTTAGACTTGTTCTGCCTTACATGATTTTATTTCAAAACTCACCACAGAGCCTAAATGAACAACTACATCACAGCTTTGTTTCATGTCATCACAAAGCCAAAGCTTGTTTATGCTATCAGGAAATATCACTTGGAAAAACCATGGGAGTTTTTAATCTTTATCTGTTGCATTTGTCTTCTTATGATTTCCAATAAATACCTAATTTGTAGAGGACTCCTACATTCAGCATCCCTTTTAGAGAAGAATTTTTGTAAGAATGAATGAATTTTTAAACCATTATTGATTATGACATAGCTAATATAAATGAATGAATTTTATATGAGGCACAAACTGTGCACCTGCTTGATATATATTGGTAAGCAAAATCAATCAGCCCTTTGCTCTTCAGGACTAAAAGGTTTAGCCTATCAGATTGTTCTTTCCAAATGATTGTTTAAGTTTTCTACAAAGAAAAGAAAATACAGCAGCAGGAATTAAATTACAGAAATTTAGTAAATCTTTGCAAGTATTTTACAAAATACCATTCTTTACTTAATAAAGGGCAAGCAACATATTTTATGATTTCCCATTCATTCGACAAAGCTATGGTGTTTGTAATTGTGTATATAAAGCCATCAGTCTTGTAGAGCCGTCTTTAGCTGAGCAAGCCCCAAAGCATCCCGTCCGTTCTGCTCAGATCTGATCAGCATCTTTATAGTTTATCAGCCTTGGGGTTCAATTTTGTTTTGGATGCTTTTATAAATGAGCACAATCACTGGTGAATCTGTTCTTCCAGATTGCAAAGAGAAAAATCGAGAGAAGAACTTTAGTAGATTACTGTGTCACTGAGGATAAAGTACAAGCGCAAATGCACCTAAAGTAGTCTCAGAGATTATTTCATTGGGTGTACATTTTCAGTTTTATTTCAGTAAAATTAGATGATTGTCTTAGTTATTATTGTTTTTGAAGCTATATTCTGTCCCCAGGCAAGGTGCATGATCAATGCACTATCTAGCAAAATCAATTTGTTGCAAAGTACTATTTATTTAAGAAAAGGAAAGAGGGGGAGAGAAGAAGAGAGTAATGCATAGCAAATGTGAAGATGATTATAAGACTTTCTTCTAGTAAAGCTGAATTTTTTCATTGAAGCATGGAAGTTAAGAAATAATACAGCTGATTTCACAAACCCTGTACAAAACTACTTCTATATTCATATTTAAACTTTAAAGTAGCCAGTGAAAAGCTACCATCAAGTTTTGTGGTTACTTCTATTTTTGTTATAAGAGATGAGTTTCCAACAATAAATTAATCTGACAAATGATCCTTTTCTGATATACGGATCAACCACACAAGTTGTTTGATTTTTACATAAAGAAGACACAGGAAAGATACATATATTATAAGAGAGGGTCTGGTTTCTTTTTTATAGCAGTAAAAAATCTGTACTTGCTATGCTTTGTTATTCAAGGGATCATCAATATCACTGAATATCTGATGGGTTAGGAGAATGTGGTTTTCTCAAATAGCGGGAAGGCTGCACTCCCATGACAGATAGGGTCAATTTTGTTTTCAGAAGCTGTTGATGCTCTTGCGTTATCTCTGTCATGGCCACCATATTAGAAGTGTAGTGAAAATCCATTATCTGCAATCTCAGTCAAAACATTTGCCACTCTGAATAGTTATAGGCAGCACAAACTTCCAGTGGAAAGTTCAATGAGAAAAATACGTCACCAGAAATGGTTAACTACAACTGATCAGAGTTGCTGTCATCTCTTCATTCAGGTTCATCATCAGGGATATTACAAAGGTTCTGGAAATATATGAAATTATGATACTGTAAAGAAATGCAGTCACTTAATTTTATTAGGAATTTGAACTCTGAGACCAGTTTCAACCCCCATCTATCAGTAACTACAAATGCATTGAACAGAGACATCTACCACTGATACACATAGGTGTGAATATAACCTTTTCATGTTATGATTTTGTCAACAAAATAGCTGAGATCAGAGGAAAGAAAACAGCTACCTGAAAATGATGGTGAATCTCGGTGGTTTTCAATCTCATAAGAAACAGTGCCCTCAGTACTGAATTTTGAGGTGGATAGTTTCTCTTCCAGCAGATTAGTAGAAAAGGGGTTACTTGAAATGCAGCAACAATCTCTAATGGCACTACTTAAGTAATCCATGCTGTCTACTTAATTATCCTACCCTTTAACTGCAAAAAAGAGAAGGAAGAGCCATGTTGTTGTACAAAAGTATGACCAGTTAATCTATCTGGCATTTGCTATTAATAATGCATGTTTTCAAGCAGTAGGGCTACACAATAATGTTTTCTGGGTTTACATTATCAAATGATAGGTAGCATTGCTGAAGTAGATCCTCTTGAGGCCATGATGGTGTGAGATTTGAATAAGCCATCTTCAAAAGGTGAGATGGTACATATTACTCAGAGCTACTTAATGAAGCAACTGTGTATTTGAAACAGCTGCAGGAGAGAGAGTCTTGGGAAGTGAGTTAAAGCGGCCTCATAGGAATTAGGACAACGCTGACAGCCGCATGCATGACACTAATCAAAGCACTGAATAGGAAAGACAGCTAGATACCAATGTCCATGTCATGCCTACATGCCCCTCTGATTCTCTCTTCAGACTTCTTCAACATTGACCAGACACAGAGGCAGCCTTGGCTGAATGAGCAGGTAGATATCATAGTAAAGGCAACTCAAGGAGCATGTATAGACCCGATGCAAAGGTATTTTTTCTGGCCTGTCTGCTCTTTTACACCATCCTTTATTCCTGTTAAGTGATACTGAGTTTTAATCTGCTCTTTAGGAAGTATTTTAATTGCTAAGGGAGAGGGAAGAATTAGGGTATAATCACTGAAGTTATAAATCAGAACTAGGTTTTCACTGAATTTCCAAATTCAACTACTGTCTTTCCCCCACTCACATATTTGAGTTTCAATCCTTCAAATATAAATTACTTCATGTATATATGTAGGCATGAGCACAAAATGTATACATGAACTTTTATATACAAATCCAGACATGAATATACACCTAGAAAAGATGTGTGATTCTGCAAATAAATAGTCTGGCAAATTATGGTGACTAAAAACAAAATTCCTCCATGGATAGATAATTTCCAAACAGCCACTTGAAGTTTCTTGCATTTTCCTCTGGAATGTGTGACAATAGTCACCGACAAAAGGGGTATATGAGGCCAGACATCATCAGTGAGACACAACATGGAGATACCTTCTGTTCCCAACTCTGAGGCTGGACTGCTGACAAACCCACAACATTCACCTGAGATCCCATTTCAGAACAGAACATCCATGGCAAACTCAAGGACCTTTGAAGACTAGAAAGAAAGTGAAAGCTTCCAGGGAGGAGCCCTATCTGCATATGGCACACTACTGAACATAAAAGAAGAGAGAATTAATAGCTCACAATCTGTTGTAGATGATAGTATTATCCTGGCCTGACAGTTTTGGGTCAAGGACACAGAAATCAAAATCTAAATTAATACACAGTGAATGATAAGGGGTCAATGTGCTACACAGGAATTATTAGATGAAGAGATTATGACAAAGGAGTCAGATTCTATTAGAACACACAGTAGGGTAATCAAAAGGTGCAGTACACTTTTTTTTTTAGGAAAAACAGAGTGATGAAACTTAAGAGATTTCAGTATAAATATTTTCATTTTGATCCACACATCACCTTTTCAGTTGGGTTCCACTGTGAGTTTCATGTTTTAGTATTGAAGCTGAAGACACAATCAAAACAGACATCATTTTTATGAGTTTCATACGCATTTAATGTCAAGTTGTAATATTCACGTATTTCTTAGGCCTCCTATCAAAGTGGAATCAAACTTCAGCATATTTCCAGATCAAAAATGGAAGGCTCAATTTGCTAAGTCTGTGATTTCTCTCACATACTACAGCACACGGTATTTTTGTTAGGGCTTCAGCAGCTGTAATGTAAAGATAGCATTAGAAGCAGATTCCAGTAAAAGAACAGAAGACACAATATTCACACATCTTTAAACAAACTCCATAGAGGAAATTGTGGAGAAAATGCTTGGAAGGTTATCTTCTCAGCTCAAAAATAATATTAATTAAAAAAAAAAAAGGGTGTAAATATTTTTTAGGGTCTTACTGGTAGCTTGTTAATATTTTCATCAATACTGAAGGTAATTTGGAAAAAAATGAAATTAAGTAGTAGATACAACAGTAAAGCAACCGTGATGAACCATGATGAGATTGTTTAGCTATATTTAAACACACATAGGATCTAAAGAGGCAGTTAACAGTCAAACAGCAAAGAATGAAAATATCATCATGGTATCAGAAGAAGATCTCATCCAGAATCACGAGTAGTAAATAAAATATATCGTTTTAATTTGTTAGTTCAAATATTGAAAGACTTAACTGTGCTAGAAATTAAAACATATAATTGTATATCTTGAAATTAGCATAGTAAACTGCATCATCACAAGAAATGGAGCAAGTTCACTAGTTTTTTCCTAGTTATGATTTTCATGATTGTTTATTCAAAAAATAACCAGTACACCTATTTGTAAAATAATAACAGCTTTTAGCAGCTTGTTATACTTTCAGGTCATGATTCACTGAAGGCTGAAAAGCTTAAAAAAAATAATTTTTTTCTAGGAATTCTTGTGTAAGAACGTGTTTTGTTAACTTCTAAGAGGGAAAGATGAGACAATGGGGCCAACACTGGAGAATGAATGAAGGTTCAATGTACATTTGGAAAGGCACCTGAAAGGCGACATCCATTTCCAAAGCTTGATAGCTTAGAGAGAATGCTTCTCTCTTTTGGCTGGTATCCTGCAATGCCATTCTTAATTTTCTTTGCTTCATTTGGCCACAGTAACTTCCTACTCTTCAAAGAACCAATTTTCACCCTCTCTTTTTCTTTTAGTGCTGTCCTTGCTTGTAGTTATGTTCTACTCCAAATCTAAATCCAGACACTGGATTTAGGGGAGCCATCTGCTCATTCTGATATTAAGCATTTACTTGTTGCTGTTGCAACAAACCTAACACTTATCCAATATCTCAGACATGTATGTCAAAAAAATTACTACCACAGTTTGTTCCGTAGGTGCAGATATACTATTAGACATTAGCTTATTCCAACAAGGGATGGGCAATGCCTAAAGAACTGCCCTCCTGTGTGACACAAAAGGCCTATAGAGCATAGCACTATTTCTCTGACAGTAACCACTAACAGGAAGAGTCAAGGACACAGGTTATACATGGTGACTTCCAACAGAGAAGGTCACATCTGGACTCATATATTTGGTAGCTGTCAATCAACCAATTTTCCATAAACATATCTAATTCCTACTTGGGAAAAAAAAAGTCTATATTTCTGTCTTTGAATGACTAATGGCAGTCATGTCCATACAAAGATACTGTGTTTTGTCTATTTCGAACTTACTTTGTACTAGCTACTTTATATCACACTTTCATGTGCCCAGAAGAGCAGGAAAGGGAATATTAAAGCATCACCACCAATACCTGGTATAGCTGAGATAGCAGAAGCTTTTAATATACCTATGGATACATCATCTGTAACTGCATTCAAATTAGCTGATCTACTTTTACCGTAACTACAGTAGAACATCACTATGATTTGGAAGTATCTGCACCCATGGTAGAGAGGATTATTCACTGGTTTAATTGTTCCAATATAATTAGAAATTAATGTATGTCAATATGTAACATATATGTAGGCAAATCTTTAGTGTACCATTTTGAAGCTAAGACAAGAATGGAATGAAGAATCAAACAAGGGAAAATACAGGATTTGCCTTAACAAGAATGTATCAGGGAAAAAAAATAAGTACAGGTGAAATTCTACACTTTAATTACCGCAGACTACTAAGCTAAAGAAAAGTTTCAAAGAAACGCAGAATGCAGAAAAATTTTGACAGTCTGTCAAAAATATCTAACATTTACAAGAGCCAGCTGTATCTCGCTAGGATATTTTTCTCCCCTTCCAAGACACTTTAACCTTCACACACTGGCTGATTTACCCTCAACATCATTGCCATGCTTCCTCTTTCACATACAGAAAGGAAGCAACTTGATCTACCAGCTTAGACTGTATCCTGAGCTAGAAGTCAGGAAATAAAACTTCTGCAGAGCATTCCATTTTAATCGGATACAGTCATGCTATCCAAATAGGAAGAAATTTGCTACAGATTAGCCATTTTCCTCCTGCATTAATAGTCAGAGAAAAATAATTGCATTTTGCAGCTATTCACACTATTACTTTTGGAGTTTTTTGCAGTTTAGACTCAAGAATGTAATTCTCTCAAAGAATTACATTCCAACTACTGTATATCAGGTCAATCCTAACAAGAACTAGGAGTGGCCAGCCCTCATTCCTGTATCAGTGTTTTGTGCTTAGGCTATTAAAAAACCCTACAAGGAGTTCAGAGGAAAAGTCCAACACAGTTGTTGGAGAAGAGCTATTTCAAATCCACATAGAGCTGTGACAACAAAAGACAAGATGTTGTGGGGATTCACCGGTTTTAGACAAAAGCTGGTGAACTGATACCAGAAGTCTTTGATACTCAGAAAGCTATTTCTAAAACACATTGTCCTCAAAGTCATACAAGTTAGCAGGAATTCTCAGAGTATGCTCTAAGTTTATTCTAAATAGATACTGAGCCATGTCCTGATGAGAATTAATTTCCATTTGTGATCTACCCACACTATTGTTATTAAATTCTACCAAAAGAAGCACCACAAAAGTTTCAAGA
Source organism: Manacus vitellinus (assembly GCF_001715985.3). Taxonomy (NCBI): domain Eukaryota; kingdom Metazoa; phylum Chordata; class Aves; order Passeriformes; family Pipridae; genus Manacus; species Manacus vitellinus. Next base: position 6,525,160 of record NW_021940534.1, read on the forward strand.
AAATAATTTTAGTTATGTGATGAGTAATGTTTTCTAGAAGTTAGTCATGCAACACAGAAACCAAGTCCCAGCAATAGTTCATCTGAGCCTATACCTAGTCAAACACCAGTCACTAGTGGCCATTTTCTGAAAGAAATGGCAAACCTGTACTAACAGCTTTTCCAGTATACCTTTACACATTATACTAATCTGTGGTCTTACAAAATTTCTCTGAGCCAGAAGTTAAATCACCTTCATGCTATAAAGTAGGTCCTACATAAGTCCCAATTGTACCAGGCACAGAAGGCTCCTTAGACTTGCTATAGCCATATAGCAAGTTCTGATCAGTCTTAACTGGGTTCACATCTCCTGCTCATATGGCACAGATACATTGCTGAGGTCCATAGAAGCACCTCTGCAGAACACTGTGCAGGCACAGTAATCTACTCATATGATGCCAATCATGAAATTAGGACCACAGGTTCTTTCCTTGTTTAACCTAAGATTCTTATTCCAACTATTAACAGAAGTTAGGAATGCAGCTCTTAACTGTGTCATAGTTTGGTTGAGATACAGCTTTGCTACAAATAGATTCCCTCATTTAGTTACACAGTGGTCCTACAAACTATATCTGACAGTGTAGAGGGTCTGAGGTTCCCCCCTACCACTGCATATACCCTCCAATCTGCTCTCAAAACCATGTACATATGTACAAAAACAACAATAAGCTTCTCACTGTCACTGAAGGGACAGTACAGTCAGTAGCCATGTAGGTGGTCATTATGAGAGTAAAAAAAAACCTCTCTTAAACTCCGGAGAAGAAAATGCATCCAGACACCATTTTCTAACTTAGCAGATAATTTTAGAAATATAAAAGAACATTCACAGCATAGATATTTGCTTTAAAACTGCTCCTGTATAACTAAGGAACAATTTTGGTTCATAAAGAATGATTAAAGCACCAATTATTTTGACTAAACATGTATTTGAAACCCTGAGGCTGCCACGGTCTTTAAAGCCATTAATTCATTATTTAGCTGTCAGTGTGAAAAAATGTCACAAGCTTAAAGGTTTAACAAACACTTCGCAATATTAAAGCAAATGGTCACATTTGAAATTTCAAATTGTTACATGATTTTACTTATTAGATAATGTAGATTACCTTTTCTACACACATTTCTCGCAATGTATTCTAGAACAATTTTGTGTTGAACAGAATCTAATCATATTTTATGCGTAAATTTAAATAAAGAAAGAGAGAAAAGACCCCCTCAAGGGCTTCTGGGAAATCATTTACAAAAATCTTTGAGGCTCAGGTGAAACAAGTTGTGCTGTGGGATTTGAAAGATCTGTGGAAGTGTAAGCTATAAAATCACTTCATCTTGGATGCTTAGAAAGGTGGTTTGGGAAAGAAACTCCACTTTTTCAATGCCTCAGTGATATATGGCACTGACACTAATGGCTATAAAACCTTATTAGGGAGTGCTGTGAAACTCAAATATATGAGTTTCTTATGTGGAAAGATTTGAGTATTCACATTACAGTGGAAAAGAGGACATGTCCACGCTCATCTCTGGAAAGTGGATTGATTCTGGCAATCTATTCAGGTATACACAAATATCTTATATCTCCAGGACTGTGACAGAGACAAGAAAATGGCACAGTACTCACTCCTAAAGCTCTGGCAAGACTTTCTGATGATTTGATACAAAACTTAACTTTCACTGAATGTCAGTTTTGTGACCTCTGACCTAAAAGTATGACACAAACCAAGGTTTGGGTGCTGCAAACCAGCAATGAAGCAAGAACAGTGAATCATTTATGTGCTGGGCTAATTTTAGAATGAAACTTTGCATTATGTAAAGCTAAGCACTGGCTGCAAATTAGCAGACCCAACACTTAAGCAGAATCGATCCTAACAAGGGGCCAAATGGTGTCCTCCTTGAATCAAAGTAGGGCACTGAGGAACAAATCCCGTTTGGACCCTGTCTGCCAGGGTCTGGAGAAGACTGACAACCCACTCTCAAGGGCTTTGCTTGCCTGTGCTTAAGGTCTGCTCCAATATGTTGTAGCCTTACAACCTTGCATCAGAGCTCTGAGGAGCCTTGTAGGGATTCCCCACTCTGAGGCTTGAGAGCTGAATCAAGCTCAAGGTTTGATTGAGCTCGAATCAAGCACAGGTGTGCCTGTGTCTAGTCTTGTACCTTTGCTTTCCCAACCTCCTGACTTGCTTTCCCTGCTTGGCCTAAGCCCCAGCTCATCACTAGATTGTCATGTCTGACAATCAGTGCAGTGTTAGATGATCCCAGCTGCTATCAGCTTCCTCCTTTGAACTACTGGCTGTAGAACTGCATCACTAGACAGTGAGGGCACTGCTATGCTTGCTTTGCCATCAACCACAGCTCCTGGCTCAGCCACAGCATGGAGCAGCCTATCCTAGCTCTATTCAACACCTGTCCCAGAAGAAGAGGAGAGCCAGAAATACAGCAAGAACCACATAACTGTATCTTGGGGAAAGGAGTACACCTCGCACTGAATGACTATGTCCATCCCTGTCTGCAGAAAAGACTATCCAGAAAGGCCAGAAAGAATAAAATATGGAAGACTTTTCCTCAGATAAGAGGAGCCATAGCCTGACTGCCAGAGGAGGAAGCACTGAAAGAAGGTTAAACCCCAAAAGGCTCACAGGCAATCTGTGTTTGAAAGGATGTCAAAATAGATTCCAGAGAAAAAGAATGCAAGCTCATGAATTCCTGATTGTAAGTCAGTCCTGGGAAAAATCAACAAGTAGAACTGAAATCACACTGTGAGAGATGGTGCTCTGCAAGATGCCAGCTCAAAAAAGAGAGAAAAACTAAATTGATAAATCCCAGGTGGCTTTAGGTATGAGATTTTCTAAGTGAAATTCCCAGTAATTTAGTTATCGTATCCCACAGTAGAGACAGGAATCTGAATCATAGATATATGTAATATATCCAAATATAACCAATATAAACAAATTTCCCATATTAATTTTCCAATCCAACGAATTGCTGGAAATTTTTTAAGGTCTACTCTCATTTTCCTTTTACCTCCTAAACAATGGGGGACCCTATTCAGTTTATCACTACTGGCATTTTTAGTATCTCTAATGCAGATCTGTCATTCTAGAATCTAAATTCACTGTTAATGTCAATGCAGATTTCTCTGAGTGGCAGGGACCATTCAGTTTCAGTAACCTGCACATGAACGTCATATACGTTAAGAATACCAACACTGAAAACTGCCCTCACCAAAGAAGCAAGAAGAGAACACTTTCTCTCCATGTGAAAGCTGAGAGGGCTCCAGAGGTCTTGGAAGAAACTCTGAAACTGCTTTCCCTGTTCTTCCAGAACAGGTATATCCCTTCCAATTACCTAGAACTAGTAAGAATGCACTGTGAAAAGCACAAAGAAGGGCAAATACTCCCAGAACAACAGGCCAGCAGTGCAGAAATATATGGTTAGGTCTCATGCAAAGTATCAAAAGAAGATCCTGCTCAGCTGTCTGCAACATATAGAGGATGGATGTTCCTTCCTAATTTTGTCAGCTAGGGAGAATTCTGCCTGTAACTGGGCTGCACATAACATGATCATTTTAAGGTGTGGCAATATCTTCCACAAGAGTTACCTAAGCCTGCCTTGTTCATCTAATCTTATCACAATTCCTGCTACTAATCTACATTCCTCAGTCTGGAATCATCTCAGTGGCAAAAGGAACTCTGTGTTATTGCTGAAGCCCCCCAGCCATTCTCCAATCACTTTTTAACTTAAGGTTAAAAAATTAGTTTTCAGTGAAATTAGATACTGTGTGCATCTTAGGAAAGCAGAGAGAAGGAAAAACCATTTTTAATGTCATCTACAAAGCAAAGAAAATGCTGTGAGCTATATTGTGTTAAAAATTTAAGTCATGGAAAAACAAAAGCCTTAAAAATGCAAGATGTTACTAATATCAATTGGAGAAACAAATTTAAAATATTTAACAGGTTCTTGCTTTTCCATTTAGACAAAGAAATGAAGATTGCAAACACCTGGTAATTATACTACGTACCACAGACTTGCAGTTACAGAAAATAATTAAGTGTATAATTGTGAGCATATCGATTTGCAATTGTTGTTTAATATGGTGAATATAACAAGTAACTGAAAGGCATTATCTATTTATATATTTAGAGAGATTTGTCTGAGTGTATTTTTTGCTGCCACAGAGTATAAGCATATGAACGAAAGCTTGGTCCCACTGCAGTCAGTGGTAAAACACCATTGCCTTCAATGACGCCAGACTTACACATTTACATATGTACACCCATACAGTAAATATGTTTTATTTTTGTATGTTGAAGCTTTATCCAATACATTGAAGTCTGAGAGAATATTAGGATTCTGGGCCTCTGAAAATGTATATCAGGTAATTTGGTGCAAAGACGCTTCCAAAATCACATCACTGTGATAGATCTTCTGGATTCGTGGTTTTGCATCAGTTCTGTTGTGCACACTAGTTATAGCCTGGAGGTACAATAAACAATGCAAGTTAGTAAGAGAGGCTTGAATTTTTGTTTCAAACAAGCATTCAGTTTCTAATAGCAGGAATATATATGAACAAAGAGAAGAACAGGACAGTACAATATTAGACAAGAGAGATGGCTCTTTTACCTGAATGTAACCCTTCCCCTGCAAAAACAGTAAAAAAACCCCATTTCTTTTGTTTGATCCTGTCAAAAAATTACCCAGAAGTCCTGTCACTGGTGGACTTTGGATCAGGTTGGCTAGGAATCTGTTCATGCTCATGTGAAAAAATAAAAATCATTTTAATTTTAGGAGGTTCAGAGAATAGTAAATGAAAAAAAATCTACCATAGTGAAAATATCTGACCCCATCAAAATAATTAGGACATTTTAAGTATATTCCACCCTAAACTCTTAAGACACTAAGCAGCTTAATAGGAATCAAAGTATTTGAAAACTGCTATAACAGGAGTAAAACCAGTAAAAATCATTGAATGAATATTTGCAATCACCTATTTGACCAAAACACTGTTGGAAACATTTTTTATTTTACACAATTAGGAATAAATGAATGACAGAGACCTCCTTTTTCACCAAAATCAAGCTCTTTGAGGCTAAGTAACTCTAAGTAACTTTCTGTGCTTATGTTTGTGGATTTTATAAAGAAATAAGTAAGCTTCTTGTCCCTACTGCTCCAAACTTAAATTGCCCTAATGGCTGAAAAATCCTTTAAAATCCATCATAATGCATTTATACAAATCTCATCTTCTGCTAACGTGCCTATTGAACTTTATAATCTCTTCTCCATACTTAACATTTTCACATTTTCGTATATTTCCATATATTTATGCAGAAATAGCTCCTTTTTTTTCCCATTGGTCAAAATTTTCAAGTAATCATATTGTTTCTCAACAAAAAGAAAGCAAGTTATCCTCCAAATATTATTGTCCTTCTGTCTTGGTGTTTTCTCTGATACAGTGTAAGCTTAAATATTGACTAGGCATAGAAATCAGATACTCAAACTTCCGTATATAAAAAATTTATATGAACACAGCAGAAAAATGTTAATAAGCAAAGTTAATAATTTGTTTTGCAAAATACTTCTAAGCATATTTCATAGCAGGAATACTAAATGGATCTTCTAGTCCTAATAGTAAAAATTCTCAAGAAATACACATTATAGAGACAATATTGACAAGGAGCATGGTATCAGTAGTTCAGCATCTTAGCACTGATATTTCATGAAAATCAGCTGTACTAAGTCTTTCCAAGAATTCCAGACATTCCTCTTCTATGAACTGACAATGAAAACTGTTTCGTGTTTGCTGTTACACATGCAGCATGTTTCTTTTGCATTAAACAAAATACAAAATTAACTCAATTTACACAAATTAGACAGCAATGAAGGCAGCACAGAGCTACATAAAAGTTTCCACAAATGCAGTCACTACTGAAGAAAAATTAAAATAATCAAAACCAGTTTTGTAAAATGGCTCCTCCTTTAAAACTAATAGTCTGTAACACTTCTGTCTTATAAATCCAAAATCTTGTCACCAACTTTTCCTTCTTCTTTTTGTAGAACTTGATAGCCAAAGAGCTACAACAAGTACAAGGCTTTATTCAAATGCCTGCCTTAGTAATCTTAATGTTAAAAAGGCACTATGGGAGATTTGTAGGTAAATTATAATACAGGAGTTACTTCATGAAAAATGAACCTGTGAGATCAGTTTCATTCTTAAAGACAGAAAATCTGACACTCCTGTGCTGTGTTTTCACAGAATCTAACAAAGTGGCACCATAATTTCCTCTATTAGCAGCTATTACAGTGCCAGAATCAAATAGCAATGAATGATAACAAATGGAAAACACTGCTTACATATGAAATTTTATCCATAGTCTGCTCCCCTGAGAACTCCAACACTAGATAAAACAACTTTCTAGAAAAAATCATAAAGATGACTTTCCTTAACAGAGGCAAGCAGGTTTAAAGGTAAGGCTCCAGTATATGGAAGGCAGAAATAAATAAATAAATAAATATACACATATTAAGGTTCTATGAGCAGAGGAATGAAGAATGACTGGTCTCACAGGACTCTGTGTCTTATGACTGGGGTTTTCAAGTGTCTAACAAGTTGTGACTTCCAACTGCAGTTTTTCTAATAGTTAGGGCACTTGTAATGTGTCCCTTCTGCATAGATTCTCTTACTTTTGGCAATAAACATGCTTTCAACATAAATTCTTTTCAGCAGAGCCATAAAATAGAGGGTTTTTTCTCTATGCTTTGGGAGAAATGTGCACAAAATTGTCATCTTTGATGCCTCCAGCTTTTTTGTCAAATAGCATAGTTGAAATTAGGCAGATAGTTAAAAAGTCAACCCTGGAGAACAGATATTTGCAGGGATAAGTCTTACTTCCTTCTGAAGCCATGCTAATCTATACCAGGCAAAGGTTTTGCAGTTTTCTTTCCTTAATAAATCTCAGATCATTTACAAAGAGAAGTACTTATATTACTATTTAGGAATAGGTTTATGATCGTAGACTTCTGAAGTCAGTTGAAAACACTGGAACATAATCAAATTCTAGAGCTAATGATGTGGCTAAGGACTGTCTCCTTTGGTTCAAATGTCTCACAAACTTATTTTTGAAGCTGCCTTCTGTCAATCTCAATGCAAGCCCAAGATGACATAAAACAGATAAAAAGAGAAGAACAGGTCAGCTAGCAGGTCAGCCAAGTGGCTGAAGTTACTTAGACAGGCTTTCAGGGCTGTCTCTAGTAAACTGCCTCAGCGATCTCTGGAAAAAACCATGCTGGAAAGTTGCAGACGTGGTTTAAAATTCCCTTAGCCATTTTTCTCTTGGGCCAAATTTGCTGTTCAACCCTACAAAGAAGCACTCCCAGTGTATCGTTTGCTCACACTGAGTAGTCTGAAGTAATGCTTGGTTTATTTATCTACTTCAGATGAGAACCAATCCTAAGGCCCTCAGCACACTGCTAATTAATTCCTTTCCCCTGAGAAGAAAATTATTTCTTTCCTTATTTTTAACAGCCTTCAAACAACGTGAGGGTCTTTCTGGCTGCAAGGTAATTACAGAGCTGCTGCTGCTCACCTAAATCCTCTCACTATTTGCACAGAACATTTTTAGTATGCACTACATCCTTGTCATCCTTTAAATGTTTCTGTAATTAAAGGCAATGCTGCCAAAAAGATGTTCCAAGTTGAATAAAAAAATATTTATTTGCATGAGTAAACTAGCTAATTACTTGGGTGATCTCACACAAATATTTTTCTCATAAGTTATGTTTAAGAACAGAAACGTAACCCTCAACTCAGGAATGCAGAGAGAAAAAAAAATCAGTGCTAAAGCACAGCCATTGATTTAAAGTTGGTACACATCTCCACAAGTCATTTTTCAGGCAAAAAAAAAGGATTCATTGCAAACACACATCCCTGCACATGCATTGACAGTTCCTGCAAGATTGCAACTCAGCTGCTCAGTATAACTGAAAACATGCTTACGTGCAGATGCTATCTTTGAAACAAAGAAAAATCAAATAAACAGATTCTGACTGTGCCATTAAGCCACTCACCAGCCCCAACAAGAACTCCCGGTGCTATTTTGCTCTGTAGCTTCCACCGTATCACCTCATCAGAGATTTGGGGAACTCTTATTTCTACAAGGAAACAACTCTGTAGGCTGGCATTATCAGAACAGTCACACAGCTTCTTCTCTTTCTATCACATTTACTTGTCATAAATAATTCAGTTAGATTTTGATTTAGAGAAATCCAAACCGGGACAGGGGAGCAGAGAGAGAAGGCAAGGGCTTCCATTAAACAAGGCTGCTAAAGTATTGTTTGGAACAGTAATAGTGCCCTTCCCTTTCCATTGAAAGATACCTGCTTCTTTTACACACTCCAGGTCAAGTTCCAAAACATGAAAGATATGTGAAAACATTAGCCCTGCTTATGCAAGCCAGAAGTTATACTGACTCCTTGACATTCGATTATGTTTTCATGCCTAACTTCAAATGAATCATTTTATCCTACCACCTGGTTTCCAGACTCTTCATCCTTCCCTTCATTTGCTCAAGGAGCTCTTCTTGTTCATCTGAATGTTTTGGGTACTAATTGGCAATGAATTTCCCTTCCACTGCTTTTCATTCTGTGTTTTCCTGGTGGTCCTTCATCCGAGTGCATTCAAAGACAGTTCTGCTTGCCAAGTACTGAATGCCCTTGAGCTGTGTTACATCACTCACAACTGCAAATAGTTTGCAGTGATCTCTCTTGGCCCAACTCTGATACGAATGCTGTAGAAGGGGTTGGTGATTCTGTTTTGGATTTTAGTGTTTGGGTTACTCATATTTCTATAAAACTACATGTAGGTCACAAAATGACTGCTGAACTAGATTTATAACCTTTATATGGGAAGTTCATCTTTCCTGAGATATGATTCCTATTGTGTCTAAATTCAGCTGCAAAGCACTCTATCAAGGCCTCAAGCCCTTCAATGCTAAAAATTTATTTCAAAAAAGGTTTTCTTCCTTAGTAAATATCAATTATGCAATACGGTGTACAGTAACATATCTTACCTTTCCAAACTTGTCCTCCAAAAACATAGCAAAGAGCTTTTTTCCTTCCAAAGTCTAGACCTAACTGCTGCTGAGAGCAGTACCTAACATCTCAGAGCAATATATAAAAAAAGATGTCACAACAATGAATGCAAAAAGAGTTTGAGATAAATGGGATTAAAAAAAAACAAAGGAAAAAACCAAAACAGACCACTTCGAGTGCTCATGGCAGACTCTCAGCCACATTTCATATAAGGAATTAACATGCTCAAGTAAGTCATCCACACACTGAGCCAAAAGGATAAGGCCTAGCTGACTGTGACAGGGCTGTAGAAATGAAATTAAGGCAAAACTTAGACAAATACCTCAAGCTTTAAAAAATTAAATTGGCTCTAGGAAACAATTTCTGATAATAGCAATGCTATACTTACTCATTCAAGCCTTTTAGCTGCCAGATGATGCAATGAAAATTTCTAAACAGAATGTGCCCAGTATGATCTTTGAAATGAAAAAAATCACACCAGTAATGACTCTGGAAAACTTACATCAGTTATTCGGTCCTAGGATGAAAGCAGCGTAATTTTTCAGATGGTCTTAACTTCCACAATAAGTTTGACCCTGCTTAAATTTCTGAGATGACTGTACTGCAAAATGATGAGAAAAGGAGAAATGGGGACTAGATATGGCTGTTTGGGCAGTGCATTTACAGAAGACACTAAAAGGTTTAAACCTTTGATCAAGTCAATATTGTTTGTTCAAAATAAGGTAGCACATCAAGAACAACTGGGGTTTTACCTGCAAGATCTCAGTGTAGACCCTTTAAGCCAGTATTTCATATATTATTTCTTATAAAAATCACATACAGTTAGCTAATGCTACATATCGAAAGAAAAACAAATACAAAAACCTGGTTCCCCTTAGATTTTTATCTGTATTAAATAATGGCCAAATGCTTTGCTGGTTTAATTCCATTAAGTGCAATGGAGTCATGCCAAGAAAGAATTTGGCCCTAAGCATTTAATGAGCTTGTTACTTGAAAGATTAGTGGCCAGATCTTCCTCTGGTTTAAGCTGGTATAATTTCATTGGCTTTCATGGAAGTATGCCAACTCACAAGAGCTGAGGATCTAGACTTAAAAGTAAGTAAAGTTACTTTAGCCCTAACAAGTATATGTGGCTCATATTCTCATGTATATTCAACTTGTCAAATAGTCTTGCAAAAATCAAGCCTGGCCTACAAAGTTTCCCTCCTCCCCTTCCTCTCCCAGCAAAAATGCCGAAGTCATAATTTCTCCAATTCTTAAGTATCAGTTTAACAACATGGGATTCTATTTCTCCTCTTCTAAGTTTTCAAGTAAGGATTCTGCTAAATGCATATCTCTTAAGTCATATGTACTTTGGCTCTGATTATCATGAAGTCACATTAATGTGAAAATTATTTCATGTTAGATTCTCAATTATGTAGAAGTCGTAAGCCATTTTTGCAATTTAAATCTATAAATCTTAGTCTTCTTTCTTTAAGGGAATATCATCCTGCCTCAAAACAATGCTGGAAAGCAAAATTAGTAATTCACAAAGCTCAATCACTCCTGTTCTCTGAAGGAAGGGTTATTATTCTTCATGTAATGACATTCAAAACCAATCTACTGCTTCTTTTCCTTGTTCCTAAGTACAGAACAACTTAGGTATGTTTATAAATTTTTGCTCATGGTTATGAACATTCTAAATCATTAGGGCAAAAGCTCACTCCAGTCAAAGGCTTTAAATTAACAATTGTAAAATACAATAAGTGTCCTTTATACTTTATTCCATCTGAGTTGTCTGTTTTAATACAAGTATGATATTTCTAATCCTTTTGAATGTGCTGGAAAGCAAAGAGTTGGACTGTCAGCTGATGTAAATCAGCTTAACTCCATTAAAGTTTATTTATAACACTAAAAATCTACCTCCTTAAAAAGGACTAAAATAATTCTTTGACTAAACAGTGTCAAAGGTTTTGGACAACATCATTTTAGCAACATCCTCGAGGATTTTAATGGAACTGAAGTTACAAGTAGTTTGGAGTGGATTCTAGCCAAACAAGTGGGGTAGTTTCAACATAAGAACACAAATAGAACACCACTACATTCAAATTCTTTAGAAAGACCTTAAGAAATTCTCAGTAATTGAAAGGAAGCACATTGACTTAACATATAACCACACTTAAAGGATTCACCACCTGGACAGTCCATAAAGCTCTAGGCACAATATACTGCCTTGATTGAGAATATCTCATATAATCATTTTAATCACTACAAAATATGCTGATGGAAACTCTTGATAAGGATTGTCATATGGCCTTCACTTAGTTGAAGATTTTTCTGAACTCTATGAAGAAAGTATGCAAACAGTGCATTTATGTAATAGGAATGGTTAGCAATACAGCATTAGGGCACTCTAGGGCATGTTTTATTGGTTCATTAAATCTTGCCTCAGGTGTGTTCTACCACTCGAGGCAAGTATTAATGGACCAATAAAAAAGACCCTGGGGTGTTTTAATGCCATAATACTATGTCTGTCTACATTTAAATTAATTTTTAAAATAGCTTTTAAAAATAATTTTCCTTGGTATTTAATATATCCTTCCACTGTTTAAAAATTTGTATTAGAACGGTGAAATGGCTAGAAAACAAAGACAGAAAAGTCTAGTGTCTAATAAAAATATAAGTACTTTCTGAACAGTAAAAATATTAACCTCTTCTACTTCGAATGCCTTGCCCATTTTACAGAACCCCTTTTCCTTGTTTTTTGATTCATTCTCATATCATAAACCCACTATGAAAGACAGTTATGTAGACCTGTTTTTTTCCTTCTTTGAATTCACCAGAATCAATCCGTTCTTCCAAACAGCTGGACTTCAACAAACTTAAAATTTAGGCTGAATTCCCTAGACAGCTGCTAAGTGATGCAAGACTCTTGTCAGATGGACCAGCTGATAGTCTGTAATAAAAACTGCAAGACCAGTTTCAGCCAGCAGCAGACACAGAACAAGAAAGCATACATCTTGGAGATAGACTGTTTTGGGGAGGAAGAAAGTGAGGATCCTATTAAGCAATAGCCTGCTTAATTTATGAAATATCCTTTTTCACAACTTCTGCAAGAAAGAGCATCTCCCCTCAGCTTTCAAACAGCAAAACAATTGAAATCTCCATAAATCTCCTTCAGATGCACTGGGGCTTTTACCAACACCCTAGTATCAGTCAGTATATACAGCCTTGTTACAAAAAACCATCTAAGTAAGAATGGTTAACTTAAGGATAATAAACTAAAAATATAAGGCATGAAGATGGGTATAATTTTGAAATCTACATGCCTGTTTGAGTAGAGCAAAGTGGCATCATACACAAGTGTCTTGTGACACATCCTTCTACTGGGAAGTGTTTTTTATAAACCAGTGAGATTCCAGTTCAACTTTTTTTTTTTTCCCCAAGCAATTATTGTCATTTCTAGTGCTGCAAGTGAGATTGCAGAGTCGACAGTAGAGACTGGTTCCAGAAACTAGTGGTGACGGCCTTGTTTGGAATAAGAAATATCTGAATGGATTCAGATATTTACAGTGTGAGTAAAACTTCCTGGGAAGTCAGTCTGACAAATTCTGCTCACACAGCAAGTTAGTATTTCTTTCACTAGATGGACTATCAAGGACTGAAAGTTGTTGAAAGGACATGTATATGTCCCACTCAGAGTATTGCCTTGTATCCTGAGATATCACTTAGAAATGATTGCTGACAGGGTAAACTGTGCCTCAAATCAGCTTAACAGCATGTAAGAAACACTTAAATGGGTAAGTCCAGCAATAAAAAATGCTAGTTACTGATTCAGTGATCTCCTTTGAGATACGCAACACCAACTGCATATTCTTTCATTTACTAGACAATAATTTCACCATCATTTTGGGAACAGAATGTGGCATTGTCTCACATATTGAGTGTTACCTTCCTAGAACTTTGAAATTTGTGGCATCATGCAAGTTAGTTCAATATGAAAAAACATACAAGGAGTTCCCTTTAACTGCAATGAGACTGGGTCCTACAGGAAACCCTTATTTGTCTCCCCAAATTAGGTACAAATCCTGCTGTGTAAGTTATTTAAGCGGATTAGCTGAGAGAAGAGCTGATGATGCACTATGCCCTTTCATTCTAATAAAACAGATAGTGCATGATCTTTTCATGTATGCAAGATGTGTTCTAACAATGTACAGAAGCATAAACAACAAAATCCAAAATCTCCCAGAATTCTCCTGTGTCAACCACTGACCAGTCTGGCTCCAAAGTGGATATGCCAGTTTTCTTGCAAGAAGAGAAAAGTCCTTCTAAATTATTAGTAAGTAGCAAGACCTGCCTGCCAAGTCCCCTCAGTCTACAAAGAAATTGATTGTGTCACTATTCTAGTGCATGAAAATTAATGATTCCGGGACTGGATGAAACTCTGAGTTTATTTCCACATCCAGAGGCATAAATATTTTTCAAGTAGCGACCCAGGCACTTTGTGCAATCCATATGTAAATATCCAGCCATTATAGCTACATAGATATTAGAAAACTCTGTAAGATATCAACATTGCTATTTGTACATGAAGTGTTCTCTAATTCTGCTAGCCAAATCCACCAAGATATCATACCTAGAGCTGTATTTCTAGTGCAACCAATTGAATTCACATTAGATTTATCTCACCCTATAAAAGCACAATTCATTAAACAGACTGATAAAACTGGTCTGTTTAAACTAAGGCAATTTTATCACAGTCATTTTAATTATTTAACACTGCTTTCTTAAATCAGTACTTAAAGCTTTCCTTTGACAAGTATTCTTTTAAATAAATGAGCTGCAATTTAAACAATGAGAAAATAATGACCCAGAACAATATATACAATTAGGGAGATATTTTCCAAATATAAATGCTTGGTATTTTTTAAAAGTGATACACAATGTGTCAGGCAATGCACACATACACACTGAAGTGACTTTTACAGTTGATAGTGGGATCATCCAAAGAACTTCTAACCCAAAGGCTGACTCCTAATCCTTAATTCTACAAGGTTTTACTACAAGGACATTGCTTGACAATTTAAGACTGTCCAACTCAATCTGTTGAATTCTCATGACAGGACAAAAATTATGGAAACATTACACTGATGTCGTGAAGCCAATGACATATTTTAACAGAGCTCTTCATTCAGATATAGTGGACTAGAGGAATTTGAACTAGGGTAGCAAAGTTAGTTAAAGTTTATAAACCAATTGTGACAGAAGACAAGCAAAACTGATACGAGCTCTACAAATATTTTTGTGTGTTCTGGTAAACTTTTTTTCTTTTTATCCTAGATAGAAGAGATTTCTTAAACAGAAGACCTGGCCAAGCAATGCATCATTCCATTTTTTATATCATGCAACTACTGAAATCACTGAAATAACGTTAAGTTTGAATTTTTAAAGACCTACTAATCAAAAGGACCACTACAGTAGCTTTGGAATGATCTGGATATACCTTCCCAATATTACCTTTATTCCAGCTACTATCTCCACCCTGATGACTTTTTAAAAATTCTAGATCACAGGATATAAACTGCATACCTAATTTGCCTAACTCTGCATCAATGACAACAAAATGAATAATGCATTTCAGTTTTAAGACTACCTGCAATAAAGGTAGATAAGACCCCCAAGTCAATTCCTTATTGAAGTGATTTCCTATACTGACTTCACTGTCACACATACCAACAATGAAATCCTGAATCAAATTTTAGCCACAAGAGGAATACATTGCATAAACTCCATAATAAATAAGTTTACAGACTTTTAAAATGAAATAAAGTTTCATATCAGGTACCTCCTTTGACTTAGTCATGTATTGCTAAACATTCAGCATGCTGTAACAATTCAAATTTAAGCTTTCCTTGCTCAAAAACAGAGCAATTAGCCTCCAGGGTGTTTCAAAGGGAGCAACAGCCCTCATCCAGTCCTGAGGAAAGGAAACGGTCCAGAGGGAAAGTGTTGTAAAACCAAGTATTGAAATTTTCCTACTTTGTCATTCTTATCAGCAGCACTCCTGCTCTTGAGAAACACTGCAAGCTCTGATAAATAACACACAATGATACATGGGCCCCTCACTACAAGAAAGACATTGAGATGCAGGAGTGTGTCCAAAGAAGGGCAACAGAGCTGGTGAAAGGATAAGTCTAGTGAGGAGAGGATGAGGAAGCTGGGGTTGTTTAGCCTGGAGAAAAGGAGGCTCAGGGGAGACCTTATGGCTCGGTACAACTACCTTGAAGGAGGCTATAGTCAGGTGGAGGTCAGACTCTTCTCCCATGTAACAAGTGATAGGATGAGAGGAAATGGCTCAAGCTGTGCCAGGGGAGGTTTAGATAGATTAGGAAAAATTTTGGAACAGCTGCACAGGGAAGTGGTGGAGTCATCAATCCTAGAAGCATCCAAAACATGTGTGAATGTGGCGTTGGAGGACACGGTTTAGGAGTGAACATGAAAGTGCTAGGGTAATGTGTGAACTCAATGATCTTAGAGGTCTTTTCCAACCTTAACAATTCTGTGATTATATATTCACAGTACCACACTTATTACTTTCACCTGACCATACTCATTCACATATTCCCATACGTGGCTTGAAGTTGAACATCATGATACAACTTCATGTAGTCTAAAATTATGCCTAAATCTGAGAGACAATAATCACCACTCAGCCCTCAGGACATTATGTAGGTAAAATTCAAAATTCATAATACATTAACATCTCGTTTTAAAGCTGAGTCAAAATGGTGCCCTAATGCAAGAAGAGAAGCCTTCTTTCATGGAAGCAAATTACCAAAATAACCTCTACATTTGGTCATGTCGCAGTATTATATAGAATCCAACTGCAACCACACTAGCATTTTACTACCCCAAGAGCTTGGTTGAAGTCAGTGGAGCTATTCACCCAGTAATATACTGCTCAGTCTGGATGGGACTGGCAGAATCTGTCCTCACGAACATGCAGATCACCACTATCATTGCCATTGTCGCACAGGAAATTGGGCTGCTTCTATCATTTCATGATTTTTTTAATCTTACGAGAACTAAGGACCATTTGGCATAAATCAATTCCAAAATCGGCAGACTTCTCAGGTCTGACTATTCTGAACACAAATTTGTAATTCCTTTTCAAACCACAAAGTTTATAATATTGACAAGAGATGCATAAATAGTGCTGAGATTAAAAAGAAAGAATATTAATGCATTTTAGCTTGTACAGACCATTCCTATACTATCAGTTGCTGACATGTAGCCTTCAAAAAATAAACTGATTTATGCAATTGCTACATGATCTCCTGTGTGGTATAAATAGATATTGTGCTAAATATAAAAACAGCAGGCCTGCACAAAAATATACATGCAGTAAGGATCAGTTATATGGGAGTTAACAGAAAGACAATACCTCCTGGGTTTACTGAGCAAATGTAATTTCTATAATGAACCTTTTTTTTAATCCCTGGTAATTTCAGACCCAGGCAATAAGGTAGAAGTTTTTGTAAGGAAAAGTAGTACAGTGGTAATACCATGGAAGAGAGAATTGATCCCAAACAAATGATTATTAAATAGCCAGGCTTCAAAAGAACAATTGTTTCTTTAGGAAGGAGGGGGGAAAAGCCACACCATTTTCAGTAGTCATCAGTAGCCAAAAAACAACACTTATCCACCATTAGTGTTTACTAATGATAACTAGATAAGCTCCTGTTAGTATTCCAGAGCCAGCCCTGCCATACTGATGTTTATTATTACTGTTTGTAGCTGTAGGCAGCTAGAGGCTCACTGTGTCTATCCCTTTCTCATCATTTTAAAAAGATTAATCTTTAGACAATGATCTGCTGATATCATTAATCTTAGTCTTGAACTTCTTTGTTGTTCTTGCCCGGTAATGAACAGTAACACAAAAAATGCCTTGCCTTCAAAAACAACAGGGATCTGATTTGTTGGGACTCTGCACTTCAGGTAATTTTTCACTGCAGCACAATATAGATGTAAAATGGCAATCTAGGTGAGACAGCCTTATTCTCTACATCACTGCCCCATTTTCATACCAAGTCAACTCCATTTATGTTAACACAAGTATAGTTGCTGCCCAAGAAAACTAGAAACTGTAGAAAACTACAGTGCCAGGGTTTCACATGCACTCCATGACACAGATTACTGTGCAGTCCAATACTGTACCAAAAATGTATTCATCTTTGTATTACAGAAAGAGAGAGAATCTTTCTCTGGCAAGGAGTAATAGGTTTTTCTAGAATCACTACCCTAATGTTCAGCTGCTCACATATTTCCCCCTCAGAAAAAACTCCAGAACTCACCTCTATGGAACTTGTCACTCATACACTTTCATTTCACTTGTTTTTAAATAATTTTTGCTAGAAATAAGAAAAAAATATTCCCTGCTCCAGAAATATTGATAAGTAATTTTCATCTGCAACTTCCAAGAAAAACAATTAAACCCCCTAAAATTGAAAATTTTCATTTTCAAGCACTTTGTTTGTTTGTTTCATAAAGAACATTTTTCATTAACACCAAAATTCACTGGAAAATCCAGTTCTCCAGATAGCAACACTGTTCCATCCCAGTTAACCCAGGTCTAGTAGGGGTCATTCACTCATATCAAAGCCAACTATATTTCTTCCAAATCCAAGCTTTTTCCATAAGTTAGTGTAATACTCCTCCTCGGAACTGTTGCTGAGACAGTGTTAATTCATTTAAGCTGGTGCATGGCTAAACTCTTACCTGTACTTTTCTTTTATTCAGTATGTCTAGGCTCCTTAGAGTTCCAAGCAATGGAGAACTGAATTTAATAATATGTATGTCAGACAGGCAAATATCATCTTCAGTACATTCAAAACAATACAATTTTTTTTTTTTTTAAAGATACTAAGACAATGAAACTTTAATGGAAGAAAACAAAACTTTCAAAATCTGTGGCTGGGGGAAGCATTTCCGTTTTTACCCTTAAATTTCAGAGCACCCTTCACAAGCCCTCTCCCCAAACAGTGTCAATTTCTCTTTATAACTTCCTGGTTGGATCCACCCTTTTGCATACAGATAAGTTCTCATACTGTGCCACCCATACAGATATTACACGGTTTTTTCTTGTGAGTAGAGTCAATTCCATTCAAATGCATGTATGCAGATGACTTTTTTTTTCCTTCTCTCCTCATCAGCAACCACACGGCTCCTGGGGAAAAGTGAAAAGGAAAGAGCAATGTGCTTAAGACAAAGTATTTATAGGAGTCACACTTGACTTTTTTTGTCAGCATTACAAACGAAATGTCCTGTCTCCCAGATTAGGTAGACTGGATAAAATCTTGTAGAAAGGTCTTCTCTTTGCCTCTCTTGTTGCACGTTTGATCACCAGAACATAGAAGAGTTGCCCAGAGTCATATAAGAGCAGAATCTGTACCAAATTTGCCCCACAATCTCCATCCTGTAGAAAGCTAATTCAGTACTGTATAAGTAGCTCCGAGACAAGTCAATATTCTACCAGATATTAAGTTATGTCTGCCCTAATGAACACCAAAAAACAGTTCCCCATGCTAATCATCTATCTTTTAAGGTAAAAGTTTCCATCTTAAGTCTTCACCCAATACTGAAATACTTTAACATTTGATTAAATTCCCTTCAGATACTTATTATTTGTGGGAAGGTAAGATAAAAAGCATTCCAAATTGGTAAGAGAAAATCTACTCAGATTTTTGACCACAGCTAAAATGTTTAGAAGCTTAAAATGTTTAAACAAACTTCATGAAAGTACAATTTAAATATGCATAGATATTTCCACCTCATTTACAACAATTTCCAAGGAACACAAAGAATTCCAAACCATAAGAAAGAGTGCAAAAGAAAAACAAACAAAACAAAGCAACAAAAATCAAAACTGCTCTAGTTCTCTAGTTAAATAATTAGAGAAAAATTTTGCATAGACACAAACGATAATAATGGGATCTTATTCTACCACCACTAAATTTTATGGCAAAATTCCTATTCACTTAACACGGGATAGTGTTAAGGAAGAAAAAGGAAGAGAAAACAGAATTTAGTCCTTCTAAATGCAGGTTCACTGCTGTCTCTGCAACAAATTATCTATGCAACTTGTAAGTAAAATACTCAGAGCCTGATTCAGCTCGCTGGTGCCTTATCTGGTCTATATTGAGGTCTACAAGGAATAGGTCTATTGAGGTCTATAAGGAATTCCCTTTTTATGCACATACACATGAGGAGGAAAGGACTGGATGGCAGAAGGAACAGAGATACATATTTCTCTGCAAAGTGCCAAAGAGCTGTGATTTCCCATGTTCCTCCCATGTCCATTCATTTGGAGATCCAACACAGCTGGACTTCATTTCCTACAGAGTACTTCCTGGTGCTTTTTGGGTTGTCCGAAAGAAGTAAAGGTAATTCCTGTGGCAGAATGAGCTTCTAACCTTCCTGCCTCTCTTTCCCATTTGTAAAGGGATACCAAATTACCTTGCAATTGTACTGCAATGGATAATTCACAAAATAAAATTTAACTACAGAAAAATGGCCAAATTTTGAAAATCTGACATAGGAAACATAATAGACTCCAGAAGCAACAATAATTCAGCTGTTTAGTGGACATCTCGCCTCAATATGCTTGCTTTTTCTCTGTAAAACCTAATGCTACCTTACCATGTGATACAATGGCATAATACCCGATCCGTAGTTCTTACCTTATTTTTTCCCTTTCCTGATATTATAATTTTTAGAAGTAGAATATTTACATATTGTCTGAAAATAAAATCTCTTGAGAAGGTTATTTTCAAGGCTTTTAATCAAAATAATACAAATCCTAAAAAACTCAAATATATATTTAGAGTTTCCATCAGTGGAGCTTCTTTGAAACATCAGGCTTGCACATGATTCTTTACAGTCTAGGGGTCTAGAAGAATTGAGATGGAAGATAAGAAGCAGCAAAAAGTTGGAGCATTAGACAAAGTACAAATAAAGCAGAAAAAACAGCACAAATGATAACAGAAAGAACATCAGAAAAAAAAATCATCCACTCCATTGCAGCAAAGGAGCTATCCAGCAAAATCTGACTGAAGACCTTGTTTTCAGGTTTTGATTTTTATTTTTAGACCCTGTTAAAACATTTCTAAAATATGCAAGCAATGACTTTGAAAAGCAATAATTGCGATATTAAATTTTACTTAAATTTCTTGGGCACTGATTTGTGTACAGGCTCTTATACCAAGTTCCCACGAAGCCATAAAACGTTTAAAATACTGTCTGTGCAAATGCAAAATTTATGAATTCACACATCTCTGGTTGATTTATGTGAAATAATAATGCACTATTTAATGCTTAAACATGGCTAGGAGCAATGCTAGGCTATCAAGATGTACAATGAAATAATAGATTTATAAGACAGATAACCTTCCTGCCTAGAGAAGCTTGTTTAAAGGTGTACAGATATATTAAACTATATGTAATTTTATACTAACTTAATGCTGTAGGCCTATACTGCAAGCAGTAAAAGATTACTGCCACAGTATTTTCAATAATAAAATGATCTGGCTATTCAACATAAGGTATCAGAGGAGTGCAAAAAAATTCTTTATGATTTTAAACTTTTTTACTCCTCTCTTTTGATTTAATTTAAACATTGAACTGCTATCTTTGCTTTTCACTGGTCATTGTCATCAACTCTCATCTGATTTATCAAAAATACTTTTGTTTCACCCTTCAAGGTAGGAGATTCGGTCTTTGTGACACTAAAAAACAACATATTCAAAGATTTCTGCATTAAAATAAAAGGGACATATGTGGAATGTAGGTCCTCTTACAGGAACAGACTTTTGCTGAGGTAGAAAGTACCACTATGACGTGGTTGTGAGCGGTATATTCCATCATTCCTGGCAAGGCATACGAAGGTAACAGGATCTGGCCCTTAAGTAGAACAGCAGGATGTAATATGGCATAGGGACTCACAGTATTGACTGATGTTAGGTGAGATACTTGTAAAAGACAATGTGAAAAACAAAAACTTAATATCAAATATTTAAAAACTTGTACTATTAATTCAATGGCAGGTATCCACTCAAATACATGTCGGAGCAGCACCCACAGACCCTACATAGAATAACGTCCCGTGTTCACCTTTCTTTTGCTCAGAAGAGTTCATAGTTAATTTGATTGTTTGTATTTTAATTCAGTACTAAAGAAAAAGCTTTTAAATAAAAGACCCTCTCAGGTAACTTTTACAATACAAGGGTATTTCCACAGAAATTTTGAATAGGAGTCTATCCTTGGAAGGAAATTCACATTAGAATCCAACAATGGTTCTTCCAATGGTTTTCCTTTTCTTTTTTTTCCTTCTGCTGAATTTTTAGTTATTCAAGTGAGTGGGTTTTCTTAAGTCAACGAAAGAAAGATTAAATGGAGTTCAAATACACTTAATGGACAATTTTTTTTTTAGTAGACAAAAAGTTATCACATTTTTCTTAGTGTACCTCTTATCAAGATACCATGGACTGAATCCTGTTCCTGTTTGCTACTCTCAAGCCATGAGAGAGCTCAGAACCCATGCTGAAAGGTTTCAAGTGACTCCGGGTTTTGATATGCAACTACTGGTTTATAAATATGAAGGAAAGGCAAAGTGGTCTAAAGCCAGTACAAGAGGTAGGCAGCTAGCACAAAATCCAGACAGACCAAAGATGCTCCTGTAAAAAAACTTAAGATGAAATAACTTCCAACTCAACCAGTGAATTAGCTAAACCCAGTAAAGTCATCCTGTTTGGCTTTGAAGTTCCTCAGACAACTGTAGTTCTCCTTCTGCAGATGGACAAGTTAATTTGAGCAAGACAACATTCATGTGGTACCTGAGCATAGCTGAGATGTGTGAATCTAGCAGCTCTCCAGCTACCAGCTCAGGGGATTTCCAGAAAGCAATGATAGGATGCATCTTTTTTAACTTTAAACATTCATAAGGTAGATGTCTGCTTATTAGCCAGGCAATGGTAGTTCTAGGTTCAGACTATCTCTTACTTAAGATGGTCAGGATGAATCATATTCTAGAGGTGCCCCCATTTCTTAACATTGACTAATAGTAGAAACTACAGGATCAGGTTTAGAGTTCTACACTGTAGTCTAAAGAGAAGATGAATTCCACCCCAAGCTCTTAAACAGTTTAAACTGTGGTCAATACATTCTTTAATTCAATCCCAATGTAAATGCATAAAGAATATAGAAGGTATATATATATACATATATATGTATACAGAATAACTGGAGATCACGGTGTCTCCTAGGAAGGGGAGAAGAAAACCAGAACTCATTGCAGAAGTTTCCGTTCATTCAGTGGCTATATTAAGTCGCCCTATTACACGCTCCCATTCTCCTTGGAACTTGCAAAACTGCTACCTCTTACATGAAAAGAAAGAAGACCCTTGATTCTCTGTCACCAGCAAGCAGGACACAATTGATTCTGGCTTATATTAAATTGTTCGTTGATGATGCTTTGCGTTTTCCAAGTATCTTAGAGACTTTCAACTAAACCTTTTAACACCCTAATGAGACAGGGGAATTGCTGTTCTGCCTCCTTGCAAATGAAGGAAATAAAAGACAGATATCACAGTCTATGCCTTTAAAACCATTTGCTAAATTTCAGTAATTCAGTATCTGGATTCTCATTTTGGGACTCCCAAAGCATAATTTTGAAAGGTAATCAGTACCCAGTGCTCTGTGCTCTATAGGAACTAAGATCATTCTTTTCTCATGAAAAATCACACTGAAGACTTTTCAATGCAGGTATATAAGCAGTAGAGCACAAAAAATAGTGGGCCCTTTTGAACATGTATTCCTGAATTACTGGCTTATGATAAATAATAAAAAAAATGTTAAACACTCTAATTTACAGCAATGAAAGGGAAGCAAATACTACGCCTGAACACGTAAATCATACCTCTGCATATTACATAACAACTTATGTACGTTAGTTTTCAATTCCATTATTAATCACAGTTCCTTATTTTAAACAGAAAAGCAAAATTCACACAACCATAAACACTCTAGTTTACTAGCTGCATTTTTTTTCTCTGTGCATATAACAAATGTTCTATGACGGAAGTTGCTTTTGTGCTAATGACACTTTTAATAGCCATTTAAACCCAGATGAAGTAAGGTGTAGACAGTTTTATATACATCTAGGTGGTGAGTCTTCTTTTTAATCAGCAAAACCACTTTTGCGAAGTTCAGAAAAAAATAATCCCAACTATATAATATTTTACTTCCACAAATGCTAGCCACAGCTGAAGAATGTTTCCTGCATTTTCAGAACCTGAGCAAATATTATTTTAAGCCAGTGTGGTACTGAGTATTTATGGCTATATGTGCTACAAAGGCACAAACAGGATGGTCAAGGGAGGTGATGGTTACATAGGCTTCATGAATCACAGCATCTCATCAGATCAAAATTTATTCTACAGCCCCCCACTTGGGAAGAATGTAAGTCGAAAGACAGAGGCAAAATAACCCCCACTGGGAACATAGCTATTCTCTCCATGCTTTAAGTCTGTGCAAATCCAGCCACTTTTAACTTCGTCAATAAATACTGAGAACTCTGACTCTAAATCCTCCATTACCTAAACTCCCAAAAATGTCCAATTAAAGAGTTGCAACTACAGCTCTATAACCATGGAGGAGAAATACAAAACTAACTACATATTATCATATGTGTATTTAACAACTACAGTTACAGGCATTTAGAGCAAAATTTTCTCTTCCATTAACTAGAGATTTACCACCAAGATTTGATGCAGGATACACAACGAAACTTGCCTTGGGTAACCACAGGAGGACCAAAAAAATCCACTAGCTTCATCCAAGGTCACTTTTAACTAAAATGTAGCAAAATTACTGTGAAAACTTTCAAAGTAGATAATAAAAATTATTCCATATGGGCACATTCTCTGGGGAAGAATTATATAATACCAAATAATATACTCTGATATAATACACCACAAATAGAGAGACTTTTACATACTATCATGCTCTCTAGTTTCATAATATCCAGCTAAGAAAAGATTAGTTCACCATTAAAAGTACCCAACTTTTCTAAAACTCTACTTCAGTGCACAACCAAAACCATTGTAAAGTGTTATAAATGTAATAGAAGACTAAAAATACTAATAAATATACCGTTAGAAGATGAGAAACATTCCAATTTAGATGCTGAAAATGTCCTGAAAAATCCAAATATAATATACTTACACATACACCACAAATTGATCAGTTTTCTTACAATCACTCACACAATCGTAATGCTTTTTAGAAGATTGCATGGTTCTGTGAGAAAGAAATGCTAGAAATGAATATTTGTTAAGTGTGCAAATCTCCAGCAAAGGAAAATAACTACAAAATAAGATTAATCATGAAATACCCACAACTTTAATTCCAATGTGATATGAATTGAAAATGGAATACAGGTCAGTGAAGGGACAGGCAGAGACCATACCTCAGCGCAAAGTCACCATCAGGGTATTCTCATAAATAAATACCATCATTTAAACAGTCCAGTGAGATACCTACTGTACACAAGGTGTGCTGGTCTAGCCAGTACTTTTATTAGAGCAAAGCTTCACAAGATTTTCTTAAATTAAGGAACATTTTGTGAATGCTACATGCTGATACTGCTTAGATATTCTAAATATTTTAAGTTGTTCTATGAGACATCAGTACATATTTCAGCATACAGATGAGTATATGTCATACTAATGCTGTAAGTAGCTGTAGCTATAAACTGTTATAGTACATACTATGTATTATAAATTTATTTAGACTAATAAATTTATTTGTCTTTTTCCTCAAAAATGCATTAAAAGACATCAATTTATTAAAAACCAAATTAAAAAAAAAAAAACACAAAAAAGGCTTAATTTTATCTCTACTAGTCTCATGTAAATCTTAAGTTTTTATTGTCAGTTTGAGCCATTTTTAGCTTAGTCCCCCAAAATTGTTTTTATTCCCACATGTATAACTAAAAACAATTAGCCGAACTTTCTAAGAAAATGCTCTGTTAGGCTATGACTGAGCACGTAAAAGTTTCAGAGCCCAGGAGGGAATTTTCTGCAAAATTACAAGCAATTGAACATTTCCACTACAATTAATCGTGTGCCCTAGGAAATGTACATCTCGGACAATTAAATTTTCTCCCGTTTATGCTCAGTGCCGCATTTTCAATTGGTCATAACCTTTCCTTGACTCCATTTTCTTAAAATGGATGGTCCTCCTAAGAGTGTTTCAGCATCACTTTATAATGTTATGTCTATCAGTATGTTTAACATTTTTACAACTAGGTGCTTAAAGCTATACTTTTACAGTCATGTGTAAGAACCTAAGAGTAATTTTATTCCCCGGAATCTGAGGCATTACAGCTCCAGTTTACTTTAGTAAATGTACATGGGAAATCTAGTCACAACAACTAAAAAATTAAATTTCTCCTAAAATAAGTTCGATAATTCTGGCGTACAATGAACAATATCTGACACTGAATGACAAAACCTCAGTACAAAGACTACAAAATTTTATCAGAAAACAGCCTGCTCTATCTGCTTTCAGTTCAGAGCCATCTACCCTGAGAAACAGTAGATCAGTCAAATTATACATTTGAGTGTTGATCACCTCTCATCATTACCAGACACTTTAAATTAACTGAGGCAAACTAGTAAACAGAAGACAAAAAAACAAAACTAAAACCAAAAGACACCTTGACATAACACACTAATGCATTCCAGTGTCATCCAATACATAAAGCCTTGCTGTCCTGAGGGCACAATGTACAAGGGCTTCTGCAACTCATCCCAGACCAAAGTGGCATCCTGACAAGTGAATAGTCTCAGGAACACAATGAAACTTAACAAGTAAAGACCAGTTCAAAGCTGATTGACTTTTTTTTTTAAGCAGTTACCTTGGTATTTGGGCACTAGCATTACTTATGTTGGGGATTAAAGCTAGAAAGCTTGAAAAATATTCTACCATGGCATGTTTTGCTTCCCAGGTGCCAGAACCACTTTGCAGAGAGTCTTTGCTCTATTGGGAAAAAGAGTAAGGAAACAATATTGTTCTCCTCTGCCTATCTGCAAGGGGGATCATCCTCCCTCAACATGGGGAAAACTGACTTGTGAATTCATTTTCCTTCCAATCATTTACTTGCATAAAAGGAACTATACCAATCTCAGGTAGTTGAAGGATGCCTGAGAATTATACTTGGTGTTGTTCTGCCTACCAATCTCATAACAACTTCAGGAACTGGACATAGGTCCCCTGTGCCAAAATCCAAGCAAAGTAAATGAGATTCCAATATATTTTTAAAATAATGTTTATGTGCTGAGGGAAAACATAATTCTTGTCCCTTTCCAATCAATGAAATCCAGTATCTGCAATTATCTACAGGGAGATTTCTATGCAGTGAAGAGGAATTACTTGTTTCTGGCAGCAACATTCCCATGCTTAAAGCCCCTAACTCCATCAGTCAGTCCTGAGTACTTTACATTCTCTGCAATCTGGAAATCTTCCAGATGTGTCCACTAGTCATGTAACAAAAGCTGCACTAATATACACCATGAATTCCTCAAACTCTCATATTCACCTTTTTTTTTCTATTCACTGTACTTCTCAAACACCCTACTATTGAAAATTATATTGTTTAAGTGGTGCATAAACAACGTAGATGTAAGCTCTTAGCATGCAAAACAATCAAGTTAACATGCTAAGCAATCAAATTGAGTGACTTTTTTTTCCTTTTTTCCTACCCCAGTAGGAAATGCAGAACATTATACACTCACTGTGATTATAAACTGATAATAAATCCTAAACTACATAAATATCTTCACTATTCTGAGGGAGGCCCAAGATGGGACAGCTTTGGCAGCCTTGCATTTGTATGTAATTGCAATGCAGGAATAAAACCAAAAGCAAAAAAAGTTTTTAAGTGCAGTCTGAGAAGTGGCTGATACAGTGAGATGGTTCCCTCTTCTGGCCAAAGTTGGAGGAAGCTAAACTCTGATTTTACTCTTTTAATTGAAATCAGATAATCTGCAGGATATAAAATTATAGTACCACTCTAATCTTAGTTTACATCAAATTCATCCAAACATTTTTATAATATATTTTCAGAAATTAGTCCACAGATGAGATAATTTTCAGAAAACTCTTTAGTGAAGGTCATATATCCACTCTCTTGAACTTTATGTATAGATTACCTTATTCATAACCAAATATTAGCACAGGTCTCAGAAACAGGTGTCTAACTCACTGTTCTTGTAATGAAGGTGCATTCTTCAAAAGAAAGAAACTTTAAAAAAAACCAAACACGTAAAGCTAAACTGAAAGATTATTTAATAGCATATTAAAAAAAAAAAAAAAGTCATTCCCCAATTGCCCCTGGCTAACCTGGTAATTTCCAACAATGTTGCAATGTAATGTAAATACCTGCTGGTACCTGTGGCAAAGTAAGCTCAATAATGTTTTGGGGTGTTGTTTCTCTTTAAGAAAGGCCCCCAAACCAGAATATCTCCTTTCTATGTATTACACCCAAGAACCAAACTACACCACTAACAGTGTCGGTGCTCAATTAAGAGCATATATTATGTTTTTATCAAAAGGTAAATAAAAAATAATATATGTATTTGTACCAAGAAGTCAGGAAATACTAAGCTGAACTGAAAGAACGACTCCTTGGGCAATCAGTAAAACCTATTGTAATTGATAACATAATTTTAGAGTTTAATACATAACTGTCTGGTCTTATATGTTCAGAAGTTACTTTGGACCTCATTCAAGGAAATTAGATTGGCCAAATAAACAATAGAGAAAGAAGAGAAGATGCAAAAACTATTGATGGTCATTTTTTACAAAATACCAAAGAAAGAAACTCATCCAAAGAATCAGCATAATATTTTAACACAATGTTAAAAGATGCTTGAGAAATGACTGGTAACAGTTATCCACAGGAACACGATGTACAAGTATATCTACAAATATGTACAAGTATATCTACAAATATACAGCTAGACAAAGTAACAAAGAAACAATAAAGAAATGTCTGAAAAGCAGCAACAAAAACTTCCTTGTTAACTCATGAAAAGAAAGGAAAATAGAAATGACGGGACACAGGGTCTGAAGTTTTATTCTATTTCTAAAGCTCTAAAAAATAATGAAGAATTTGGGGATGATACCAACAGTCAAGTTCTATTGAAATACACACAGAATAAGGATTGACATAGAACTGTGTGTTTGCTGCTCCAAGTTAGTTTGTTAAAGCAGACCAAGTTCAGCCATTTGCCTAGTTTGACCACTTTCTGGTTTTCTCTGGGCCCCATTTCTCCTACATTCATCTCTCTTTTTGAATTGTACCCTAGAGAAATTTCATTAAATCCACTTTTTTTTCACAATCCCAATTACTGTAATACATTCCTGACAAAAGCCAACATTAAGTTTTGTAGTTGAAACAACGTGCTTTCCAAACCGATACTTTTCTGGGACATTATACTGCCTCTCCTAGGAGACTTGTAGCTGCTCCTTTGCTGAAAATCCTGTCAACCCTAACTGCTACAATAAAAAACAACAGAGAGGTTTCACTGTGCAGCCCTAGTCACTCAAGCTGAAGAGTTCCCTGGTTAATGATGACAAACCAAGGAAGGACATGAAAAAATATTTTTCTGTTCTCTTGTGCTTTAAGATTTATGCTCTGTTAGATTTTGGTATGAACTCACAGCAACAAATTTCTTCACAAAAGAATCCTTTCCCCCCTCCACCAACTGGATATAGCCACATAGAATCCCTTTAATACCTCTCCTTTTTCTTTAACTTGCCTTCCTTCATTTATGATCCAGACACTGAGACTAACTGATTTGTATCCTAGTTGGGCTTTTTCGGGGGTTTTTTTGGTGTTTTGGGTTTTTGAGTTTTTTTTTGGCTAACGTACTAAAGAGCTAGTACAGTTAAGTTACTACACCAAGCATTAATACCATCATCATTCTTAGTAAAACACCTTAGTAATAATAAGTATTTTCCAGCTAGACAGGCATCAGCCTGGTGGGTCCCTCTTACTCCTTGATGTTGTTGAGCTCTCACCTACATTTTTTTTTATAATGAAAAGAAATAAAAATGATTCCTACCAGAGTGGGATGTTGCCAATATTCAAGTATCTTGTTTTTCAAAATAAGTTTTTATGAAAGATATGATTTCATGAAGCAGATTTATCTTAAAAGAGATAAATTTTCTAACATAAAAGTGTTCAGTTGCAATTTTTCTAACTGGTCCTGCCCCCAGCACTCACAGGGGTTCTATGAAATGATAATTTATAAATGTTTATATCAGCAAATTATTTAAAAGATCCTTAGTTAAAACAGGTTCTGGAATATTAAACTACTGTGTCTCTCAGTATGAACCGTAGCTTATACATCACTAATCAAGTCAGGAGGAAAAAGTGAAAATCACTTGGCTTTCTCTAACAATATTGTCCTGGAAGTTCAAGGCAACCAGTAATTTGATAAAAACAAAATTATTTTTCATTGAAAAAGTTATGAAGTATTCAGAAACATCAGAAAGAAAAAAATATTTTGCACGTGGAATTTATGTTGTAGGTCAAAATGGGGCTTAAATGATTCTTTCATGTTTCTCTTGTTTTGAATTACAATTAATTTTATGAGTAGAATGATCTAATATTAAAAGGTTTTTCTTAAACGTATGTTTTGATACAGCACCAAAATTTCTTATAATGGCAGGCTCTTCAAAATATGGCTTTTTAGAAAAAAATCTATAAACAAAATGCTACTATAACTTTTGTGCAATCACACCTTCATCACTTGTTATTGTTATATGAAAGAATGACAGAGAATCAGAATGTTTCAAATATTAAAACAAGCATTTGTAAATTTCCTTTGTCTCAGATAATTTGGTTATGGAATCTTCCCTTTCCCAACAATGCTCACATTAGCAATGCTAACATCAGCAGGTAATAATCTTTCCCCACACACAAAGTCCAGCTCAACAAAGAGGAATTAAAGAAAATTTTTGCCACCTTTAAAGATTAGGCATTAATGACAGGCATTAAATAAAGTATTTATTTGACAGAAAATAAAGGCAAGAAGGTGATAATCAACAAGAGTAAGTATGGGCAAACTGAATCCCCAATTTCTAAATCTCTAAATGTATAAGGAACACAATATAAAGTATCAGGTGTTTTATACTGTTCTGTACCTAGTTTCTAGGATTTTCTTGATGCAGGAAAAATAGTCATCCAGAATGTATTAAATTTGATACTGCCATTTGCCCAAATAAACACAGAATTTTATGACCATAACTGAAAGAAGATAAAACATCCAAAAGATAAAATTTCACACTTGTACAATCTGAAATTTTCACATGCTACCCTCCAGCACTATTTCCATTTTTTTGCTTTTATTTTTTTTAAACAAGTAGGAAGTTTTATTATGTGAGGATTTTAGCATTGTTTGAAGCAGATTTCATGAGCAGAAGGCTTAAGACAAATGTTCCATATGTCAATTTCTCATGGTTTTCAGGAAAAAAAAATGAAATTATTAATTTAAAAAATAAACAAAACCCCAAAACAAACAAACAAATAAAAACACACAAAAAAAAATAAAAAAGGACCTACAGATAGCATTAAGAGGTTTTTCCTGATTTTTAAATGACAGAAGTTCTCCTTTCTGTCAAATTCATGGATGTTTTAGTTTGGTATAATTCAACTATTAATTCTCGATGATACGAATGTAGACTATAATTTAATTCCAGTAGTTTAATTTAGTTTTACTCAGATGTAAATTAAATATTACACATATTCTCATATTGCCTTTCAGTTTTGCTTTCTAAACTTAACGTTCTATAAAGTATTCTTAATTAGTAGCAACCATGGAGAAACATAAAAGAAAACAACTCAGAGTTGGGTAAGATACAGACATGAACTCCCACACGTCTTAGGTGTTTTCCTTTTTCCAAAGCGGGCCTAATATAACCTTACATAACAGCAAATTAAGGTTGTATCTTAAACAAAGACCAGAAAAAAACAGTTCAGGTAAATGTATCAAAACTCTAAAAAATTACAAAGAGGCAAACCTGAGCAAGGTGAAGATCTGTGGAGATAAGTATCTATAGGCTCACAGATGATCCATTACAACTTGCCCAGCTTTAATTCCACACTTTTAGAAGGTGCTTTCTTAAAAGCCAACAGCAAATGACAGACTGACCTTGAGTGTCATTCAGTTCTGTGGTCAGCTGGCATCCATGCACCACTACATGGAAGGCAGGTGCAGTGCTCAAGCTGCAACAGCGTTGCTTTGAGTTCCCTCACACACAAGACTCCACAATGATTGATGGATGTATTTCTACAGACAGCTTCTTAGACAGGCCTGCATTTACAAGGGATGATGCCAAGCACTTTCCTTTTGTATTTCGGAGGGTCTTTATGCTGAGAGGTGACTCTCGACATTTTGGCATATTGATGTGAAGAACGTGGATATATTTTCCTGCAGTTTTGCATAAGACATATGGGAACCAGAACACACCTGTCACAAGTTGCCAACCATAATATGTAGCTTGTAAAAAAGCATAACCTTTGGGAATATCCAAGTGATATTAATACAGATGGCTAAACAGACAGAGGCCATAGGCAGGCCTGGTATGTAAGGGCACAACTGCCATTGACTTTAGATGGTGCAACACTTCCTTACACCACAGCTGTACATGGTCCCAAATGACTTTCAATTTAAAGAAATGTCATGTTTGTGTTAATCACAGGCATAATAGTAAAGACATATACATACACATATATATATAACCTTCATTACTTTCAGGGTTATTAAGAAAGCATTAGAAGCAGAGTGAAGCAGAAATCACCTTTAAGCCATTGAATGTTTTTTTCCTGAATACACTCACTTAGAACATATATGCTGTTTCAATGCTTAAGTGATGAGTTCACTCACCTGCAACAGTTCTTAACTACACTGTAATTTCTCTAAAGGTAAATAAAAATAAAAATGTCACATATAGAGACACATCTGGAAATAGAAATAGTAAATTTTCTGCAAAAATAGTTAGTTAGAAAATGATTCTTCAGTCCCAAGTTGAATAATGGATAGCAACTGCTGAAAATAATAGAAGAAATATAAACTCCTGAACTTATAAAGGATAATATTTTTAATCTGAGTAGGGAAAACAATAAAAAAAGTTCTGCATAAAACTGGAGAAGTATTTCCAGAAATATAAGCATCTATAAAACTGAAATAAATGGTCTCCTCCTAGAAACCACCATGAAACAGTAGTACATAAATCAGTACTTTCTAAGGAAGACAATATGTAGCTGCACAATTCTCACATCTACCCATGCAACAATCCTCTGTTCTGATGCCTCTCCTCTAGTCAAATCCTAGCACATTCCTAACAGCCAACTCATGCAACTTCTTCCACAAGCAATACTTTGCTATAGTTTGTTTCCAGTCATTTTGTTCATCATTTACACTGACAGTCAGTGTATTTTAATTCATATGTGAACTTACAGTAAAAATTAAATTCAGACATCCCTGAAAAGCTTGCAAACCCCAGTCCCATATTATTTAACATAATTACAAATATGTGATACTAGACCTGATCTTGCATTCCAAACAGGGTTTCAATGAACCAAAATTCCCACTATGATGAACGGAAAGCAGCAATGTATCTCATGACACCCAAAGTCTATCATATCCAATCAGTATGGTCAATCTCAATACAACTTAATTTGTGGCTAAAGAAGCACAGTTATTAAGTCATGTGCATCTTGCAACACTGTGTCCTCAAATAATTTTTATATCAAGCCCATGTAATCTCTAGACCGCCCTGGGGAATGCTATTGACTAAGGAAACAACTGATAACTTAATATTCAAAATGCACGTTCTCACTAGATACCCTAGGACCATGCTGGTATTTTTGTTATAACTAGAATTTCTGTCACTGAAGTCCTTGTTCCTGAGAACAGGGATTAAATAATTAGGAAAGAAATTTTAAAAATTGTTTATTTATAACATTATACGATTGTGGGTTAACAGCCTGATCACGGTGCAAAGTAGCTTAATTCTGTGATCTTCCTACAATAGCTGAATTCAGGTTGCTTAAAGCAACATGGCATAAAAAACCCATATTGTTTATTTTTAACCCCTTGTGTTTGCTACTAAGATATTAACGTCATGAATTATGAAACAGAATATGCATTCCCGAAAGTTGACATAAAATACGTAATAGGTGAAATCTCATTAAAGAAAAAAGTGTGACCAAAAGGTTTAGACTTCCTTAGAATATTATGCTATAGACAAAAATATAGAATGGCATTGGTCTTCTTTAGTTTCAAAAGGTTAGTTTTCTGCAGGTTTCAAGGGGTTTTTTTATTCATAAAACTAACAGAAAATTTATCAACCTCCATTTTTACCTATTTGTGTGTGTGTATGTGTGTGATGATCTATGGTACTGCCCAGATGATTATACTTCACCATCTGGTTAACCTTATCAACAAGACACTAGAAAACAAATCCTGTGCAGTGTTGTTCTGATCAGAAGCAGTTACCCAAAACCATGAAAAATTGTTATGGAGACTTGAAATGTGCTGCATAAACCACTTGTGACTGAATTCAACTAAGGGCTTCTACACTTTTCAAGGAAAAAGATTATCCTCCAAAACCCCACTCAAGATCATGGCTTTCATGAGTGAGAATATGTTATGTTCAATACTAGAGAAGTGGATAATATTGATTGGTACCAAAGCATTGGGATAATAGAGCATCCAGAAGCAGATTAAAGTTCTTCATAAACAAAAAACATAAACATTCCTGTCTTGGTAACTTATTTGGAATTTAGAAAAGATAAGCAGCAATTAAATTTTGCATTTGAATCTTCAGGGAAAAATACACGTTTATCCTACAGAAAAACAGTTGCATTGAAAATCTCACACAGTGGTTATCCACATATATTTGAAAGAGAAAACTCTTGAACTCACTGCATAAGAAATAAGCAGAACTAAACATCTCATATGCCACACAGCAGAGTCATGCTGATAATCATAAGTAATCTCTTAATTAGAAAACTACTTTATTAGAGGGATGTATTTCTGTGTTAATTCTTGAAAATTGATCTTTCTCAGTATTTGAGCCAGTAGGGTCTCCTAAACAGACCACTGAAAAATTTTAAAACAAATTTAGGCCATGCTAGAAAGTGAAGTGCAAGTCATCAGGCATACTGACTGGTTCTTCTAATTCTAATTCTTCTAATTAGGGAAAAAAGATTTGCCAGAGCAGACTGTTTCTTGTAGGCATTCTCAAACAAAAGACAATTATCTGGTTTTCCTAAATGGCAGCCAGGAAAATGTTATGTAATAATTGCTCTGCTTTATGAAACAAATGCAAAACTTCCAATTGGAGTCGGTAAAAGAATATATCTCCAAGAACAATCCAAAAGCCTTGCTCAGCTTTTCTCTTGCAAGTTTCTCTGGTAAAAATACCACAGTCTCACTATCTACTGTAAGGCTACTTCTAGCTCTTATAATCAGAAAGAAATGAAGAAGGGAAGAGAAAGCATACAGACAACTACCTCACAAAAGTAATTCAATATTTATCAGATTACATTCCAAGTAGAATGTCCATCCTTAACTTTTTGATGTAGTAGTTTTTCTAAAACAGAATTAAAATTTATCACAGTTTTAGTCCTGTTTAGTACTATGTATAACACAAGGTCATAAACAAAGAAATTTGCTCTGCAAATGAATGCAAACTGTCCTACTTGTACACGACATTTCAGTAGTTATGCAGAGCTGTTTGGATTAACTATTAACTATTAACTATTAACATGATAAACAAGACAAATGAGTAAACCACAAGGAGGTAGGGAGAAATTACCACAGGAAAGCAGTACAGAGTAAACAAAACTGCCTTACAGTCCATGCCAGGCCCTAGTACAGAGCATGGTTAGGTGTGTGGAAACCTTGGATCTCAGTGTACAGCAAATACATGGTATACTGCATCCCACTGCTAAAGAAAGTCTGCTATGAATTATGGCACTCCACATAAATTCTCTCATTTATGCCAGAAGCTGTCATAATCCCTCCCTTGACAGAGTCTTCCCTATTTTACCTCTCAGGAGAGTTGCATCAAATAATCTGCCCCACTGAGTCATGCATATTATAGGAATGCACATCCTTTATGTCAGGATTTCAATACAGTGGGCAGCCCACACTGTTATTTCTAGAAAGAACAAAGCCAGTATCTTCTGATAAACACCTCACTTGAAAAGAATGGAAACAGTTTTGTTCACAAAATAAAATAGTCAAATACCCCTGTGTTTATTGTCACCCAAATGAAAGGCCAGTAACACAACTTAGGTTTACCCTAAGTATACAGATTTTAGAGAATGACTATAACCCTGTTACAGTTTATACTTCACCAATCTCAAAAATTACCTTAGAGGACCACCATATCCTGCTAACACGGAACTTGGTTTTCTGTATTCCAAAGGAATTCCATCACTCTTAACCCCTTTTACAATCGTTCTCTTCCTCATACCTACAGAATGCCAAGAGCTTTGAAATGCATTACTATGCAAATATCTTGGGTGCCTTTACTACACATTTATATTGCAGAGTAATCAATAAATTATTATTTCAATATTTATTGGAATCTCAGAATAAGAAAGAAGACAGATTACACAAATCCATCTTAGTTGATTAATGGGTACTCAAGCAAAAGGCATACACTGATGGAGTGGGTCAGTATGCAGACTATATTACTGAATATTTCAGCTCGGTTGTAAATATAGTATCTGTTTCTCTTAGGGACTGTCACACTGAGTGCAGTATAAAAGGCAATAAATTTCAACAGATTAATTAACTCTTTGGTTACTGGGGCTGTGTGTCACCTATCCTGGCACCTAATAAAAAATCCTTTAATGCCAAGACATAAAGAAGGGCCTCTTTGAAAATGAGTTATTAACAGCATTTCGTGAATAGATGGAGAAATTGTAGCCCAGCCATTTAAGTGTCATAAAGTGCAGCAAAGGCTGCTGGAGGCCTCTGAGGGACGCCAGGCAATACCATAACAATCAAATCTGAGATGGAAGAGGGATTGAGCTGTCCACTCAGAATTTTTATATTGTCAAAGAGCAGCGAGGAAATAATGTGATCAAGAAGTGAATTAACCTTGTGTGTGAAAGAAAGGGGATGATCTGATGGAAAAGTCAGTAAAGTAAAAATCACTCCATAATGCCTACATTGCAGGCTGGTCATGAGGGGCCCCTAATGTCTGCAGGCTGTCAGGGAACAGATTCAGCCCTCTAAGTACCATAAACCCATTACCTGCATTAGTCAGTAATTGCAAGACGTTTATTCATACTTTCAAAGTTCTTAGGGTCCTGGTGCTGGCTAACCACACAACATTAATTTCTATAAATGTTCTCTGTTTCCATCCTTGTAATAGAACATGGACAGTCTTCTGGGGCAATTAATACCCAAAAAGGCATGGAAAACTTATATACCATGTTATATTTATATGTATGTCTATATCACACCATACTCTTTAATCTGGTTTCCTTGGTGTCAATTCCCTATGAAACTATGCTGGCATTTCTAGTAAATTACAGGTTGCAGAAATTTGCACTGTTGGAATTGAAGCAACCGCAACCATATGGGAGGACTATACCAAGGAGGAAATAATCCATATTGTCTAACAAGGTTGCTTTGACTTAGATGTCTTTAGTAATCCACTAATCAAGCAAAAGGCAGTGAAAGTCATACAGCATACTTCTGTCATGTAGGAGGATGCAAACTTTTTCTTCTTCTTACATAAGACAAAAATTTTCCTTGAACCACTCATTATAGAAATGATGGGCATAGTCCAGGAGTAGATGATGTCTACTTGGCCCAAACCTCTTGCATATACAAAATTCACAATCAGATGTGACACCGGTAAAGTCTAGTAAAAGAAAAATCTTGTATGAACACCCACAACCCTAGATAAATGACAAGCAGAGTGGGCTCACACCTGATGTTTTGCATGTTTAAAAGCATTTTCTATTATTAAGGTTGCCTTCCCCATAAAAAAACTGTTCACTATTATCTCAAAGAAGAACACATAACAGTGCAATGAGGGCTAAAACCATGTAGTTGCAGCATCACTATATAAACTGAGTACTAAAAAAGCATCCTTTAAAGAAGGTCTCACAAATCCTTATTCTGACTATTAGAAATAACCAGAATTACAAAACCAATATGCAAGTTTAACAAAGATTTTTAAACGTACTACGGTTTTCCAAGAATTCTGACTTTGTGATAAAAATTTAGTTGTCATCCATTCCTGCACACTGTAGTCCATCTAGCAATCAAAATTAGTTTCAGAAATGCGAGAATGCAAAGTCTCCTTGCTGCTGCCAACAGAATTTGCCAAAAGGAGTTTGTTTCCTAGCCAGCCATTGCGCCGTGAAGAAAGACACAGGACTTCTGGTGTAAGTCATCTCTCCTAATAGTTCATGTTCAGCCACCATCCTGGGGTGGTGCTGCTGGTGATTGCCATTGGCTTGCAGATCTCCCCAGTCCAGCCCATAGCACTTCTGACTTCTGACTCTGCGACTCTCAGACACAGTTTCAGTTTAACCAAGGTGGTCTATCGAGAAATACTGTGGTGTCTAATTTTTATTGTATCCTAGAGTAAGTACTACTGCACTCTATCCTTTCCTCTAAAACATTGGCACAAAGAAAAAAAAATTGCAACTCGCATTTCTGCAAATATCACTTCTTAGACAAGCTTTTGTGAAACAGTGTATATATCTATGCAGAAGATTTACTAACATTAGAAAGGTATATAAAATATAAAATATTAATAAACAGAAAGTATTTTCTGCTCATGGTGAATGTGTTATCTTACTCAAATTCTATTCAGCAGGTCAAAGATAGCAGGAGTTGAATAAGTTTGGAAAGCTTTGGACATGTTTATATAATAGATTACATTATGAATATCACCACTGAGTTACTCTTCTCTGCTCCTTCAAGATTGTCCACACTCTTATATGTTCATGACAAACATATAGCAAAATACCTTGTTGTCTGCCTGTATTATATCCACTTCTAGTTATCACCAGAAACTATACAAAGGTTACCTCTAGGAGCATCCCTCCAGGGCATGGAAAAGTGCATCCTTAATATTTCTGTTCCTTTTATTCAAGCAGCCAAATATCCAAAGCAATTGTGGAGAATACATTCAAAGCTGAAATTAGGTTAGTCACTTCTGACTCTGAAGAACAACATCGAATGCACCTGAATCCATTACCCAGGAAAACATGGAATCAAACTGCAGCACTGAGCAGATTAAAAAGCACTTTCACTAAAAAAAAAAAAAAAACAAAAAAAAAACAACCAAACACAACTAACAGTATTTATAAAAAAACAGCTGAATGAAATAGTCTTTCTCCAGGTCTACATAGCAGCAGTGAGCACCAAGCAAGGCTCAAGAACAGCAAAATTAAATCTAGCAGAAGTCCAGGCATAGGTTGCCAAGTATTGTGTGCAGCAGGAAAACTATTCGTCCTTCTACCAGACTTCCAGTTCAGTATTAGGTGAAAACACCTCATCATTTTCAGTAACCTCACGCTGATAGTCCAATTGCTTAAAATGAAAAATAGTTTTGCCAAAGAATATTAAATTCAGGCAACATTTGCTGAGTCTAATAGCATGTGAGCACATGGTCACAAAAGTGGAAAGAACAAAGATCAATATTTCAGACTCTCAGTTCGGTGAGAAACAAACCCTTTACTCTCAAAAAAAAAAAATCACAGAAATTAAAATCTATATGAAAAGCTTGTTTAGTAATTCGATTGCATTTTTGTTCCTTCAGACTTATGACTTAATCCACAGGCTTCATCTTCCGGTAATGAAACGGGCACAAACTGCTACAAGGAAAATTTACTTATCCCATAATACTATTCATATACATGATGAGAGAAGCTTTCTTGATCCTGACTAACTCTTGAATTTCATCCAACTAAAATCAGTTCCAATGAAACTTTTTCTATGACTATCATACACGCAAAAATATTTCTAAAAAAAAATATATCACTTAACAGAAACATATACATATGAGTAAATTTAGAAAAAAAAAGTGACAAAAGCACTGAGCCAGCAAAATTTTGAGAACAAAGACAAATTTGCCTGTCTTCAACAACAAATTCAAAAAATTATAAGAATCAGACTATATTTTAGATGGCAAAGTAAAGTCAAACTCTCCTTAAAGCTGAAGCATTCTGGGACAATGATCACTGGGCTGTGAAAGGAATTAATGAGCTCTAACACTACAAGTACTACTGCCCACTGTGTTATAAATGCTTCTCTCACTTCTTCAGTTTTCTCACCTGCAAACAGGAGCTAGAATAAAAACAGCATGGTATTGGAAGACTACTT
This sequence comes from Manacus vitellinus, assembly GCF_001715985.3. NCBI lineage: Eukaryota > Metazoa > Chordata > Aves > Passeriformes > Pipridae > Manacus > Manacus vitellinus. Next base: position 6,564,746 of record NW_021940534.1, read on the forward strand.
CTGAGAGCTTACATCAACTTCAGAAATTATCAGACACTGCACTAGATCAAAGTATTACAGACAAATTATTAGATTAAAAGGCCACATTTCTATGCAGATGACTTTTCACTTCGGGAAACAAGCAAACAGAATGGTTTTCATTCTTTCATAATGGAAAATGTTATAAATGGACAGTGTATGTCATGAAACATCAGTGTTCCCTTCTTAAGGTCATGCCTTTCACTACACTCACTTTAAACTGAGCTGAGTAGATGTTTAGTTTTGTAGTCATGCAATTTAAATACCTGCATGGACACTCCAGCATGTAAAAGACTGAACATTATAGACTGAAGAAGGCCACGGAAAATTACACAAAGGAACTTGCGTATATACTAAAAAAGTATATATCTGTTGGGTTTGGAAGAGTCACTGGAAGATGTCCAGACACTTCAGAAAAAAGCAATGATCCTTGTTAGTGAACCCTGGAAGAACTGGGCTGGGGAGTGAACTATCAAAGAGCTCCTAATAGAGAGGTTCCAAACTAGCAGAGTTCTAGCTACTTCCCATAAGGAATGGCCTTTAAAATAGATGAAGTGCAATATCTTAGAAGCAAGGGAATATGCAATGAATATTTTCATAAAGCAGGTGTTCTTCTAATACAACTGTAGTATAGCACATTTTCAGAATGGCTGATTGCCATTATTGCTCACACAAACAAATAGAATAGTTCTAACCATGCTTACCCATCAAGGTATTTGCCACAGCCAGGACCATAAAAGAACAGTTCCTTATTTTAGTAAATCTACAAAATTTATTTTTCTCTTTCTTTAAAAGAATGGATTAATCTTCAAAATTTAAATGTAGTGGGTTCACTGGAACTAAAGGCCACTAGTTTCTATCTAAACAAAAATTGCTTAACACTACCTTTAATCCTTTACAGTGAACCCTGCTGATTCTCGCTCATAGAAGGATTTTCTGCCACCAGCTTTTGTGCCCCAAGTAATTTTCATCTTTCTCACACACCATTAATAACGCTACTGCTCCAGGTATCACTAAACAACATAATTAATGGAGCCTAAGTACACTGCAACCTAGCCATGCTGCAATGTGATTTGGGTCTATAAAGAACATGCTGAAGGCCTTGGCAGAATTGGCAAGATCATCCCAAATAATAATGCTGTGTGGGTTCAAAATAAGGAAAAAGAAAAAAAAAAGACAGAAACACACTACCTTCAACATAACCAAGCAATCAGGATACAACTGTAATAAACTGAAAATAATAGGCATGTTATAGTGCTACTTAACTTATTTGTAAATATCAGTTTAAATTGCTTAGCAAAGGAAAAAAGCTTGCAATATGGACCACGGGGGAAAAAAAGACTTTAGATTATTGGCCTAAGTTCAGCAGCAGAGTTAGCAATTTATGGACTTGATTATACCTTCAAAATGAACAATAACCCAGTAACTACTGCAGTAGAAAGGTACTAAATTTTTATGATATGGGGTAATCAGGTTGGCTACCAACGACATAGTAGACATGCTGCAAAGAAGAAACAATTCACATTAAAACAGTCAAGTAACAAATTCCCTTCTTGAAAAGGATATTTTTCTTTATATGATGTCTTTAGCAGACTGTAGGCTGTTTCTTTAAATGAATGCATATGACACTCTTAATTTTCAGGCACACTTGGTTACAGAAACAGGCACCGCACTGTACATCATGTTTAGAAATAAATAGAGCTGTCATACTAGGATTTATATTGACATTTACATCAGACTCTTAATCTGTGTAGATTTGACAGATAGGAAAAAGTCAGTCACCCCATATATAAATGATGCTTACATATTCATAATCAAAATATTCTCGGTTGTTTACTCAGTAAAGCAAAACTAGTTTCTTTATGCATCTATACTGTGGCAGTAAATAGTCTGACATTTCAGCGGAGATGGTGTGCTATTTTATTGCAATTACTATTTCCAGCAAAAATTAGGGGCAAAATTGTGGTGCTTTCTTTTTTTTAAAAAAAAAGGTATTCTTTTTTGTAGCAGGTTGAAAAGAATTGTATTATTTGCTTCATGGTGTAATGGGTACTCACAGTGTGTGGAATTAGCAATTTCATGCAAAATCAGTAAACTTTTCCCTTCTATTGAGTGCATGAATTGTTAATAAAAATGAAATAAAAAATGAAGTACTTATGATAACTCAATAAGCACTCAAAGAAATGTAGTGCTTTTTAAATAACTTAATGCCTACATGAGTGACTCAGTTGCTATAAAAATTATGCAAATATAATTGTAAAATAGAACATTCAAAAAATAATAGAAATAATATCCAAACTATTTTGGACTCTACTTTTTTTTTTCCAATTTCTTGCTATCTTCTAGAACTTAAAACACTTTTTACACTGTCCTCTCCTTAATGTTTGTGTAATGAGTTGAGCACAAATTTGTGCATGATACCTGTAAATTCTCTTTTCACCCATGAAAGATATAATTTTATGTTGATTTAGGGCAGAGAAAAATAGACTTAGTTTTAAACAGTTTCAGTAGGTACTCTTAGCTGTCATATGGATCCATTCTCAGATAACTGCAGGGTAGAGATTAGGATAGTTTAACAGAATTTACATAAAAACGGTTCAGCACACAGAGAACAAGTCCTCAACCCTTCTAAAACATAAGGAAAAATTAACACAGGAGGGAGATCTGCATTCCCTTCTTACCTTAGACACCGCCCATATGAAGTCCATATAAACATAAGCGTATCGGTTTTGATGCCCATAAAGCAGTGACAAAACTGCTTCACAGGAGTACTGCTTTAGTTTGAAAGATACTCACAAGACACTATAAAATATCATAAAAACACCCATGAGTACAAAACAAGTGATGTGAAAATTCATTTCAATACTTTCTTATGCATAACATGTTAGTTTCTTCAGATTACATTATGTTATGGAGGTTTTCACAGTCTTGCCTTCAGAAAAGTTGAAATTCGTATAAAATCCATTATTTATTATACTAGGTCCTTAGTAATAAATACAGTATACTGCTTTTAACTGCAATTGTGGCTAATTCCCAGCTGGCTTTATTTTTCTAGCACATCAGCAAAGTACACAGAATTCTTTGACTCAAATTATTAACTAATATTATAAATTAATTGAGAAGAAGAAAATAATATAGTGTAAAAATTACTTCAACCTCCTTTCAGGAGGAATTAAGATGTAATGATGAATGAAGTTCAGAAACTCAGAAATTTTGCTTCAAATTTATTTCAACACAATATAAAATATTTTGATGCTAATCTAAAAGTATCATTCTTCAGCCTGGCCTATCCAAACTTATTCTCTCCCCAAAGCTACCAAACAGAAATATAAAACAGACCTTGTATTCTCCTTTCCTTCTTCCAAAAAACTATCAATTTTGCCTTTCCAATACCCACTTGACACCAAAAAACCTGTTTGTCTTCCAGAAACATGCCTTGCCTGTAAAACGCCACCTTCCAAGTTTATGTACTTCAAAATATTATATCATGCATATGTATATCTATAATGGTGGAGGAAGTGGCTAAGCCACTATCCAACATAGTTGAGGATTCATAGCAGTATGGTGAAGCTCCCACTTACTGGAAAAGGGGAAATATAATACCCATTTTTAAAAAGGGAAAAAAGGAACACCCGGGGAAGTACAAGTTCGTCAGCATCACCTCTGTGCCTGGTAAGATCATGGAGCAGATCCTCCTGGAAACTATGCTAAGCCACATGGAAAACAAGGAGGCAACTTGTGACAGCCTGACAAATCTGGTGGCCTTCTATGATGGGGTTACAGTGGCGGTAAATGAGGGAAAAGCAATTGAAGAAATTTACCTGGATTTCTGCAAAGCATTTGGCACTGTCCCACAATTATGTGGGACATCTTTAAACTGGAAAGACAGGGATTTGATGTGTAGACTGCCTGGCAGATAAGGAATTGGCTGGATGGTTGCAGTCAAAGAGTTGTGGTCAATGGCCACTGTGGAGACCAGCAACGAGTGGCGTTCCTCAGGAGTCAGTATTGGGACTATCACTGTTTAATATTCTTGTTTGTGACATGAACAGTGGGATTGAGCACACCCTCAGCAAGTTGACCAGAAAGCCAGTCATATCCTGGGCTATATCAAAAGTGTGACTAGCAGGTCAAGGGAGGTGATTCTCACCCTCCACTCCACTCTCATGTGACCATACATGGAGTGTTGCATCCAGTTTTGGGGCCCTCAACATAAGAAGAACATGGACCTGCTGGAGCAAGTCCAGAGGAGGGCCATGAAGATCATCAGAGGGCTGGAGTACCTCTCCTGTGAAGACAGGCTGAGAGAGTTGGGGTTGTTCATCCTGGAGAAGAGAAGACTCTGGAGAAACCTTAGAGCACCCTTGCAGTGCCTAAAGGCAGCCTGCAATGAAGTCAGAGAGGGACAGCACAGGGGGCAATGGCTTTACATGGAAGGAGGCTAGGTTTAGATTAGACATTAGGAAGGAATTATTTACTATGAGTATGATGGGGCATTAGAATCTGCTGCCCAGAAAAGCTGTGTATACCCCATCCTTGGAAGTGTTCGAGGCCGAACTGGATGAGGTTTTCAGTAGCCTGGTTTAATGGAAGGTGTGTGCCCCTGTCCATGCAGGGGGCTTGCAACTAGGTGATCTTTAAGGTCTCTTCCAACCCAAAGGATTCCATGGCATCTTCACTTACCAATTCCATGAGCTTTGCAGTACTCTTCAGTCCCAGATACATCCAGGTTGGTAATCAGTTAAAGGTCTCTAACTGAACATTATAAAGGCCAAAAACTTGAATGGTTTCAAAGTAAGATAAACAAAGTGTTGGAGATGTCTACTAGAGGCCATTGAACAATCTATACACAACATCCACACAAGTTACTAGCACAAGCCAGGGGGCTACGCTAAGAGGAGAACTACTTAGCTATCCTCAGGTCCTTGGACTCTATCACAGAGAATGACTAAACAGACCTTTGATATGACCTAATACTTGTTCTTAGGTTAACTTTCAAGAGCAGAAATCCATCAACATTTAGGGAGGGACCTGACTTCTATCCCTCAACAGTCAGGACCTGACTTCAAACTTTGCACAGCCACAACACATTCCACTATTTACAATCTAGAAGGCCCTAAACTATTACAAAAATCATGCAGTAGGACAGCGAGAAATTTTTTCATAGAAAACATTCTATCAAGCAACCTTCCTCACTAGTACTTACTCTGCCATTGTCTCCAGTGGAGCAAATGACCTGCAGGCCCAAGTGAGACAGCTTTTACTCCCATGCTCTAGAGTGTCATCAGTGTAATGCCATCAATTTCAAGTCATAAGCCTGTTCAGAACTGCATATGAATAAAAGGAAGTTATTCCAAAAAAGGCTGCTTGTGACCTAAACTGACTGTTAAAGTTGCTTTAACCACCTCTGAACACAAAGTACAAAATAATTTGCATGCATCCTGGCTTAAGCACAATTTTTCTGATATCAATCAGTTATGACTGCAAAATTCCATAAGTTGTTATTCCAAACAAGTTGTAGAATATACAACTGCACATCCACTCTTTCTGAAAAACATTACTTACTGTTTGCATTTCTAAGTACTAGCATTTATATGCACCAGTGACGAGACAGAAATAATGAAGTTATATCTAGACTGTTATCAACACTTGATAGATTATATGCCTGGCCCTATGTTCCATGTTTTAAGTGTAATTTAAAAATTTAAAAATCAGTATTACAGTACTTTGTAATGTCAGAAGGCAGAACCTTAATTTAACTTTATAATTCTAGATACAATAGCTTTCCTTTGAATATGAAGTGATGTATCACACATTTCAAACACAGTATTCTATAATCATACAGCTCTTTGTTAATGTTAAAACCACAATTTAGTTTCTGAGGACATAAAATGCAGTAGTACAAGGAATACATTAGAAATGGTTTCTAAAATCAGGCTAAGAAAAATAATTGTAGCTGGAATTTAAGTACAGAAAATTAAAGTATTCAGAAAACCTTTATTAGAGAAGCCTATAACATATACTTTTTAATAACATATACATTAAAATATACAGATTTTTAATTGCATTGATATTGTGATAATTAGCCATCCCCATCTTGGATGAGCACTTATTCCTAATTTTAAAAATAATCCTAGCAAAAAGCCCATCAAGTCATTCTTCTGCATGTGTCTTATTTATTGTGTTCTCATTCCACCATGTCTCAGAGTAATAGCAATAAAAACCTGTACAAAACTGGCAGAAAAATCTTACTGTGGAACACACAGTATTAAATTATCAGTCACACAGTATTAAATTATCAGTTACACTATTATATTTTTCAACAGAAGAGAACTATTGCTTTTCCTCCTCTTCCTTATGCTACAGAGGTAAACAGATGCTCTTCTTTTCTCAACCAAGTTTATAGGTTCACTTAACTCCCACTAACTCAGCAGATGACTGGATATGACAGCCAAAATGCACTTTCATCTAACCAAAATATTTACTTTTGTGTGATGCTTATTTGTCTCAAATATAAATCCTAAAAAAAATTTCACAGAAAAAATTGGCTGCTCTGCATATAATTCCCATTTTTGGTAAAGATATTAAACCAGTAAATGACATCAGGTTTAGCTGTTTCAAGACTCACAAAGTGCATCCTCATTTGCATATGTCATGATTTAATCAACACAGCAGATTCTAAAATTATTTATGCCAATAACACACAGATCTGAGAGGGTGGTTTCAAGCATTTGAAAATGGTATTAATTTGCCTTTCATGCTGAAATATAACAAAACCCCTCATTGCTCTGCTTCATTAACTTCATTTACTTATCACTCAGGTTGAATATTTGTGGATACTTGTGTCACTACTGGTATACCTATGCACGTGTTTCATGGGGAAACATACGTGTATTGGGTAATATTCTTAATAGGAATACATACTATGCCATAAAGATATTACTGTCCATAACCCATCAGCAAAATGTAAAATGTGCACCTGTTATAAATATTCCATATTTGTGAACCCTTCCACTAACAAGAAATGCCTAACACCTTTGTTCTGGTTAATTCACAACCTGCTATACAGGGCATGGGAACACAGGTACCATTTCACTGCTGAAAATTAGAAATGCTCATAGTCAAAGAAGCGGGAAAACAATCTAAGCTAGACAAAAAAGGCAACAAAGCCTATTATGAAGTTGGCATTTCTAAATTGGACTGTAGTGAACAAAAGCTCTTGTCAATAAAACTTCAGCCAACAGTATTATTGTGTATCTTCACTTATGTATTCCAGAAGAAAAACATAGGATTAAGTCTGTGCACAGACAAAGCTTTCCCGTTGATACCTTGACTTGGTCAAGAAGAAGTACAGACAAGGAGTGTGAGAACTTTAGATCTTTAATACTTCAACTGCCTCTGCTTGTGATGTACAATATCTATTTCCTGGATAAACAGAGAAGTTAAGTCCCCAGAGCCTGAATCCAGTACCTTTCATAAGCCCTAACTTCATTTTTACAAACGATAAAAGAAAATGTAATTTGCTTTCCAGCTTTACCAGTAATCCATATGTGTTCATATTGCAGACTGCAAAAGCATCTGTGAGATCAATAATAAACATCCTACTCGTCGTTTACTCTTCTGCTTTATTTAAAGAGAACATTCTCCAGCATACACCCCACTCTACACTTTCTCCAGTTTGAATGATGGAATATGGATAATAGAAATAGAAGAATACATAGCAAATAGCAAAATACATGTTCTATATTAATAAGCAGGAGAACTCCTGAGTCAAAATAAAGCGGCCTAATTTGTACATTTCTGAATTTAAAGAAAAGTAACAATAAGATATCCACAAGTCTCAGATATCAGGGAATATCAGATCACATCTGCCAGTGTGTCTCTCCTCAACGCTCTTATTAGTCAAGAGCCTCACATACCTAGGTTCCTTCCATCCACTTAAAGGTTACTTAGTCAATACAATTTAGTGGTGCAGTTTGCTTTTTCCTGCTTTCTGCCTGCTTCTGAGTCATTAAGGCACAATCACAGAGTCACAAAATGGGTAAGATTGGAGGGAACCACTGGAGGTTATCTGGTCCAACCTCTCTGCTCAAGCAGTCCCCTAGAACACGTTACTCAGGATTGTGCCCAAACAGCTTTTGAATATCTCTGGTGAGGGAGACTCCATGATCTCTCTGGGCAATCTGTTCCAGTGCTTGGTCACCTGCGCAGTAAAGAAGTTCTTCCTCATGTTCAGGGGGAACTTCCTGTGTAATCACTCCACTTACATCCATAACAGTAAGGCTTATTACACATGACGTATCTAGAGAACTTATAGGAAGCTAGAAAATGCCAGCTGGTCACGGGCAAGCTTGAATATATTTTCTTGAATCATTGGGGTCATTACTTCTATCACGGAGACAGAGAAAAGCACCATCCGTATTGTTGCAAAAAATCACAATATTTGCTTACTGTGAAGTCCCTCAACCCAGGTAAAGGAAATCCAAACCAAGAACCTCTCAAGAAGATGGCTCCAAGTATTTTTCTCAACAATCACTAATCCCCTTTTTCAGAAACAGTTATTTTGCTGAAAAGTTAGAGGGGGTTCAAATTTTTATTTGGTGTTTTTTGGGTTTTTTTCTTAAGTCAACCCAAAGTACGCATTTTCTTTTTGATGTTTGTCACTTAACAATACCCTTAAAAATATGATTTTAAATGCTGATGCACTTGTTGCTAATATCTATAATACATACTGATTTACTATGCTGGCACTGGAAAAGGTAAAGGAAAACTTTTAAAACAGTGTAAACATAAAAGCTTGAATTTCCTAAATACATATCTATTGTCCTGTAGTGTTTATTTATAACATTAAATAGTTCTGCATATTGTTACAGAAAACACAGCACTGCCATTTTATAGCCTGATATGATTATTAATAACTAGACTTTATGTATCTTCAAGTTACATCTAATTTACACATTTTCCAAAAAATGCCTTTAGCTACCTTTCTTCCCAGTTCTTTGCCTGTTTCCTTTGGCCCTTATGCTCTCTATGCATTCTGCTGTTATTGCTCTCATTTACCTTTTTGCTTCTCATTATTAAATACCTCTAATATTTTCTACCTGCAGCCTCACACAGATAGGCACACGAAGGCCTCCCTGGCAATACATTTTTGCCATTTTTTATGAAGGCAGCAGCTTTACATGGGTGTTTCACTGCACACATCAGAATGGCAGAGTAGCAACCAAACCCCAGAACAAAACTTGTCAAGGATTCTAAACAGTCTCAGTTTCACTGCAGCATGAAACAGTCACCTTCTCCTGGGGCTTCTAACAGAATCACAGCATCAGTCAGGTTGGAAGAGACCACAGTGGGTCATCTGGTCCAACCTCCCTGCTTAGGAAGGGTCATCCTAGAGCACATGGCACAGGATTGCATCCAGACGGTTCCTGAGTATTTCCAGTGAGGGAGACTCCACAACTCCTCTGGGTAATCTGCTCCTCCTCAACACGAGGAAGAACTTTTTTATGCTGAGGGTGGCAGAGCACTGGAACAGGCTGCCCAGGGAGGTCGTGAGTCTCCCTCTCCGGAGACATTCCAAACCCACCAGGACACGTTTCTGTATCACTTGCTCTAGATGACCCTGCCTTGGTGGGGGGATTGAACAGGATGATTTCCAGAGGTCCCTTCCAACCCTAACCAGTCTGTGAGTCTATGATCCCCGCCGGCCTGAGGGACACGCCCAAGGACCTCCCCCGCGAGCAGCCGCCCGACAGCCCGTCCTCAGGAACCCGCCGGTCTCAGGAAACCGCCGCCCGGCCCGCCCCTCACTGCAGTGGCGGTCTCTGCCTGGGCCCTCCCACCGCGGCGGGGGGGGGGGGGCGCCACCGCTCCCCAGCGCCGGGTAAGCAGAACGCCAGCGAGCGACGGCGTTGCTCCTCGATGCGCGCCCTCTCGCGCCGCCCCTTGGCGCATTCCCGTGGCCACTTCCGGCGGCGCGCCGGGCTGAGCGGGGAGCGATCCGGCGGGAGGGAAGGGGCGGCACGGGCTCAAGCGCGGGGGGCGGCTGGCCCGGGCGAGCCCTGCCACTCCTCGCTGTTTCCCGACAGGTACGGGGCGGGACCGTTCCTCCTCCTGCCTCCTAGGACGGAGGGCCTAGCGGAAAAGGAGGTGGGCGCTCCGCTTCCTGGGAAGCGTCACCGGTGGCCATCAGGGGCCAATGGGCGCAGACGGGAGGGGCGCCGGGTAGTGGGTGGCGAAGCTGGAGGCTGTTTGGCCGACGGGAAGGGATTTGGCAAGGTCCGAGGCGGCGGCGTCGCGGGCAGCGGGACCGGGTCCTTTCCTGGGGGGAGGCGCCCTGTGGCGTGCTGGCGAGCCCTCCGTGGCAGCCTGTCCGGACAGCTAGCAGATGCTCGGGCAGGGCTGCACCCGGCGTGGGACAGCCCCCGGCAGCTCAGTGGTCGGAGGGAGGAAGGTTCAGGGATCGTCGTGGACCTTGTCTCCCTTCCCTCTTCTGCCTCCGGGGCAGGAGGCGGATACCGTGGAGCAAAGTATCCCTTCACGTTTCCTCACAGATGTGCGTTTCCGTCCCTGTTACCCGGAGCATCCCTCTTGCGGTGCCAGGTGCTGTCCTGCCACCAAGCATTTCTGGTAGTGTTTCCAGAGGAAATGGATCGTGGCCAGGGCCAACGTGGAACTTGCCTTGCGTGGCCCGGGCGGGCAGTTTTTCTGAGTGTACTGAGATGCTAGGTTCTGCCAAAATTATGGTTTCAATCGATGTTCTTCAAGGTGGAAAAAAAAAAGCCCCAGGCCCTTCATAATGTCTTTTCCATGTTTGGTAAAAGTTAACTTTTTGGAGGCCAGAGAAACCTTTCCTGTCTAGTCACTTGTTCATTTGTTTCTTTTTTGCTTAATAATTACTATTCTGTGTGCAAAGTTGCAAATATTGCTCTGCAGGGGAGTTTTTTAGAGGGCAAGAAACAAAGTCATTGATTTAAAGAATGTGTTGTTTACATTTTTAGACACAGGAGGAAAAAACAAAAGAGGAAATTTGGTATTTTACGCACATCAGGACAGCTCTTAAGCCACTTGACTCTTCATACAACAGATTTTTACTGCAGCTTCGTTCAAGAGGTGAATTAGTTGCTTGAGGGATTTTAGCGAGAGGAGGATGAATAACATTTTTCATACTTAGAATAGTAACAGTTTGAGAAGTCACAGTGAACTTCAGAAGAGTTCTGTCACTGTTGATAATGAAATTACTTGGTGGAGGGTGTTGCAAATGGATACATACATTTAGAGTTTTTTCAGCTGTTAAATAATGTTCCTTGAAATGTTTTTTGAAGGATGTAGAGAAAAACAATTACTATGTATCATTGTTTTATGGATGGCCATGGGCGTGACTAGAGCAATCAGTATTGTTTCTTACTACTTTGATAATAGACTCAGTCATCTGCAAGAAATTAAATGAACAGATTGTAAAATCTGATGGCATTCCTGAGGAAATATGTTGAATATAAATAGTTGAAAATTGAAAAGATTGTGTTAATTGTGTGGTTTAATTCCAGTAGGCAGCTAAGCACTACACAGCCACTTGCTCACTTTCCCCACTGACCTCAGAGGGATGGGGGAAGAGGAAAGGAAGAGTAAAAAAAAAATTTATGGGTTGAGAGAAAAATTGTTTAAGAAGTGGAGAAAAAAATGGAAAAAGAGATGCAAAACAAAACAGGTGATGTAAAGGCAATCACTTCTTCCACAGGTAGATCAATACCCATTCGGTTCCTGAGCAAAAGCTGGCTAACCTCCCTGAACCCTCTCCTCTTGCTTTTCATTGCCAGGCATGAGGATTTATAGCCTGCAATATCTCTGGTTAGTTCAGGTTATATGTCTGGTTGTACCCTCTCTCCTGCTTGCCAGAACATTACTGTGTTATCAGCATCATTTTGGTGACAGGTCTGAAACACAGCACCATGCAAGCTGTTCTGAAAAAAATTGTCTCCATCTCAGCCAGACACAATACATAAATACACTTGTTGTTTCTTCTTCCTTCTACTTCTGATGGTAACTCAGGTAAGACAAATAATATTTAGATTAGTAGCCAGAGTGAAAAATGTAGGTATAAAAATATGCATTACACAATTCACTCAGTTTTTGGATTCATGAAGCACCCATGACAGTACATGGCTGTGTCTCGTCCTGGGCATATGTCATACTCAGTTTTAATTTAGGTGAAAAATGAGGCTCATATTACTTCTGCAGCTCTTGTTCCTGCTGAGAAAGTGTGACTATCAAGAGGAAGTGTACACTGGACAGAAAAGATCTGAACAGGCATCAACAAAAATAAAAGTTGAGCTGAGGTGCCAACAGTGGATAGGTTTTTAACTGTGTTAGTTTCCTTGATGGAAAATTGCTCTTTGGGCTTGAACTTGGAAGTTCTAACTTTGCCTGCAATTGTTTGGGGAGAGTAGTATTTCATGTCCTAGGTTTAGCTATCAAGTAGGATCACCAAGTATCTTCTACAGGCACCTTTACTCTACTTTCCATAGTGGTGGGATACCATAAACATGAGATTAAAAAGGGCTGCTCAGTCATCATGCCCAGTCTCAACAGCTATATATAATTGCTTTCTTAAACTTCACCTTAACAAACAGTTCAGTTGTTCCTTCTTTCATTTTTAGGCTGCTCTAGAATGCAGATAGTCTAGAAATGGAAAGGTGGTTTTGGGTTTGTTCATGATCTGTATGCCCATTTGCTCTCATTCTTCTGTCCTTAAAATTAGAATTATTTTTTTCTTCTTCGTGGTAATCCCTTGATAATTTTATTGAAAGAAAGTCTGTTTTCTTGTCATCAGGGTTCTGCTAGGCTAGACAAGTAACACTTTCATCTTATTTCAGTTCCTAAGACAGGCAATCTGCTCCTCCATCCTGATAACCTTTTTTTTCAGTTGTTCTTTCAATCTGTCTTTGAGGGTGATCAGAACTCTGTGATATTATACATGAAGGCTCATTCATGCCACATTGCCTGACATTGATACTTTTCTGTTTTTACTAAAAATAGCCTACTTAAACTTTTTCCTTTTTTTTTTTTTATGGACACCTCATTTTAGTATAAGCTAACAATCCACAAGGGTAAACTTTCTACTTCTCACTTTTGGTCTTCCACTGAAGAGCTATGAATTTAAGCACAAATAATTATTGTGGTTCCTAAACCCCTGTTATACTCCCCAAGCTATTCTTTCAGAACTCTAGTAGGAGTCTTGTTCCAGCCTGATAGTAGGTTGTATGAAAAAAAAAGGAAACATAAGCACATTGCAGGTTTTATACTAATCCTTAATTTTTCAGCTAAGATTGTAATTTCTTGTATAATGTATAATAAATTACCAACATTCCTTCAGACTATATTTATTGCATGATCTTGTGATAATAGGCTAGCACAATTTCTGTTTAAAAACAATGGGAAAAGCATTGTTTATACATGTGTGATGAGAATTATTCTTGAGCTGGGGAAAACAAAGCACTTAATAGTTGAGACAAACAGAGTTTAATTACTGACTGCTCACTGAGGTAGATGCTGACCAACACTTAAAAGTCTTGGGACAATTGACTGTTTATCTTGAGAGTCAAAAGGAAAAAAAGCCTCAAACATCATACTGTCTGCTGATCTGGAGAACAGAATTATTTGCATCTCAGTCGAAATTCCTTGTATGGGATTCAGTCATCCAGTTTTGTTTTCTGTTACATATGGCAAGAGCTGTATGTGATAAATATTAAAGGGATTGCCATACCACAGACCTCATCAAATAAAAAGTTGCATTTCTGAGACTGGCTTTTCAGTCTGCTTGTTTTCATCTCCACGTTCTTTTCTGCAGAAGTTGTGAGAAACAGTGAATAAATGTGAGAATGGGGGGGGTAACTTCTTCCACTTCAACACTTTTAATTAGTCATAGGCTCAAAGCTGTCGTTTTTAGCAAGGCTTGCCATGTAATGGTCTAGTCTGGTATGTTTTGCTGTGAAAATGAAGCATAGTAGACAGAACCACAGTGCTTCAAAACAGTTCTTTCATTGTGAGTTCATCATGGGGATCACTTCTCTGCCACGCAGTCACTCCTGTGAGTACTGGCATAAAAGGACTACTTAAAGCTACTGTGAAACTGAAGTTGGTTTTCTGTTGCTGATGTTTTGGAGTTGAGTCATTGGTTTGTTTACTCTGTAGAGTGCAGGAATACTACTTACCCTTAAAGTGTTGTTGGCCTCTGGTGTTAACTTTGGTGTTAACAAAGTAACTGATGTTAACTTTGGACATCAGAAAAGATAAATAAAATTTATGAATAGAAACAATCCAGCAAAACTCTGAAACCTTTATATTTACTCTATAAATGTCACATTCATTTACTGTTGTTGAAGGGCTGTATGTTATGTCTTACCTGACTTTAGCATTTCTTTCAGCTTTCAGGCAGAAGACACACAGAAAGAGAAAAACAGAAAGAGGATAACAATAGCACCGAATGCAGAGAGCCAGGAACCATGGATCTGAAATTCACTTCATCAAGAAAATACATTTCTATCAGTGTACCTTCCAAATCTCAAACTATGTCTCCTCATATCAAATCAGTAGATGATGTTGTTGTTCTTGGCATGAATCTCAGCAAATTTAGCAAACCTACTCAATTTTTCATCTGTGTTTCTGGAGTTTTTATGTTTTATCTAATCTATGGATATTTACAGGTAAATGCTATGTACTCATGTCTTAGGCCAATTCCTCCTACCCCTATTTTTTTTCAATACCATAATAATATAGTATGTATTTTAATATGTATAGATGTTTAAACTAGATATTATTGCAAAGTCAAGCTTTCAGTATTCAAGAGCATCAAGTAACTATATAGTGTGAGTTTCCATTATAATTCATGTGCCTAAAAGGTTTAGATCACTTGGACTTTCTTAACTTGATCTTTTACTCCCATGTGCAAGATAGACCTAAGTCTTCATTGATGTTGAAACCTTTAGAGCTCTCAAAGTTCCATGAGTTCTGTAGAGTTATAGTTCTCTTATTTTTCTCTCTGCTCTCAGGACAGAGCTGAAATATACTGTGGTAGTTTCTTTAGTAGAAGCATAATGTTTATGCAATTTTAGTTAAACATTTATCTTTCTGTTAACCTTTTCTCCTTTATCTTGAACAGCTACATTTCTGTTCCTTTTTTTTAATTATTATTGAGTTCATCGAGCATTCTCCATAAAGCAGTGATTTTAGAAGCTGATAATTAAAAATCACCCTCTTTCCAATGCACTTTTCAAAAGCAGCTAAATATAAATATTTAAATATATAATACATAAAAATATATAATACATAAAAATATAATATATATCAAATATATATAAAAATATATACAAAGTTTATTTTTTTAATGTAAAGCTTCTTTAAGAGAGTTAGACAACGTTATCAGTAATTGAAAGCAGAATCTCAGAAAGGAAAATATTAGGTAGCCTTTTGTTTCTATAGCTGACACATCTACAAAAATCTTTATGCAGTGTGTGTATTTTTCCATAACAGATTGCTCTGCTTTAAAATGTTCCTATAGCCTGCAAATTTATAAACTCACAAGTGCTATTTGATATAGGCACTCAAAATATTAGGTGTGCATTCCTAGGAGCTGAAAATTACATCAGTAAGTATGTTTGTTAGAGAAAGTTTAACTTATCACAAGATATTTATAAATTCTGAATAAAAACAGATAAAAACAAAGTCTTCTACTGATGTAAATGAACTGGAAAAAAAAACCCGAGAAAAACAGACAGGAAGCCATCTATAATTTTATATAAATATTAATGGATCAGATGTAATCCCCTGATGAATTGATCCATTAATTTCAGTGTATTTACACCAGCAGTAAATTATCTTCATGAATTTTGGAAACTTAAATTGTCTTTTCCACTACTTGCAAGTTACATGTGGCAGGTGAATTTGAGCAGCTGCAAAGGCTAGATTTGCATGTATGTGAAGGAAAAAGATCTGTTGATTATTTGTCAAGTCAATATTTTGGTGTATGTACATGACCTTGGTGGGTTTTTGTTTTTATAGGAATTGATATTTTCAGTGGAAGGTTTTAAACCTTTTGGTTGGTACCTCACTTTAGTGCAATTTGGATTTTATTCCATTTTTGGACTAATAGAATTGCAGTTGATTCAGGACAAAAGGAGAAGGTATGTGTTTTTCCAAGCATTTTACCCATTGTGCATCAAGTTAGAATCATTTTACATTTACACTAAATTTAGCTTCTGTTGTTTGAATGTGAGTAGTGTGAGGCATTGGTAGCTGTTCCATAAAAGTGAATTTGCTGGATAATGTTAGAAAATGTTTTGTAAGCACCCACTTAGATTTCAGACCTGTAAGCAGCTTTGTTGACTCTACTGTCATTTTGTCCCACTTAAAGAACATGTTGTATCCTTAAGGTAGCTGATAGAGACTGACTCATGTATGTGTTGCTCGGGATCATCACACGTAGAATAGAGTCAATGCACTTGAAGCCATCTGTCATTGAATATGTTTTCCTCAAATACTGGCACCTCCTCACCAAAAGGTTCCTCCAGCATGCTGTGCATCTTGGAGAGTGTCAGAGCTCCACTGTCTGTTTACCATGTGGCTGGGTAGGTTTGCTTCAAAGGATATGCTGAAGTTTTGTGGTTTTCATTTCAGATAGCACTCGTAGCCCCCTGCCACAAAACTCTTCTGTGTTTTCACTGTAGTTGACCAAGGAAGTTTCTGTTGATTTGAATCCTATGGGAATGGAATAGTTTGTTCTGCATCAATATGGCCATTCTGTGGCTCCCTATCCAACTACAGCCTCTGCAAACTGTATATTGAGGCCCTCTGGAGAGTTGAACAGAGGCTGTCATGGTGTACATGAATTTTAAGATTGCCTTGTATCCTAGTTGAGCATAACTAGTTTTCCTTACCCATAGTCAACCTTGGATTATTTTGCAAAAACTGATTTTAGGTTATAGAATTCCATTGTATCCAAACAACATAACTTCGATAAACTATTCCTTTTATTTTAAACACTGACAGCTTATATTTCAGGTTATCTGACTTCTTGAGATACATCAGATAATACTGCACAGTTCCCTTTTGGGTGTTCTGTTACTAGTATTTAGGGTTTTTATTATCAAATAATTGATAATGCTTCAGAGTATGACCCTTTACGTAAGTTGTGTTGGAAATATAGATCTTAAATATATTGTACATTTTATTTGCTAGCACCTAGCCATCTTCTTATAGACATGCAGAAATCTGTTAAATTTTAAATTTTTCTTGCATGCCTCAGAGTATGTCTGCATCACATAAGGAGTTATGGATAAGACAGGATTACAGCAATACAGCTCCTTATGTTGCTTAATGTGGCTCTGAGTATGCATAAGAAAAAGCTGAACATATGTACATCAATAACTGTAAAATATCATGAAGTGAGCACAGCGATTGCTAAAAATTCCTGTTGGATCATCTGTTGTCAGGTGATAATTTCATAACATTGTGAACGAAATATCTGAAAATGTTCAACGAGCCCCTCTGTTCACAGTAGCTGAATCACTGCTCTCTTAGTTTTGCTGAGTTTCGTAAAACAGTGGTACTTTTTTCAACTTTCGTCCTTTTAAAAGTGTCAAGGTTCATGTGAAAACGTCACCAAAGAAACTGGCACAGTGGCCTGAAAGGACTAAGATTCAGGATATCTTGGTTTACCAATCTTCTGTGTTTCCCTTGACAAATAACCTGAAGCCTTTGTCTTGATTCATGTGTAAACAATATACGTTCTCCAAAGGAGGTTAAAGAATTACTGCTTGAATACTTCATGAGCCATGAGGTTTTTATTGTTTTGTATTTGATTGCTGTTTATTCACAGTAACTGTAAGAAATGAAATATGAAATCAGACATTTATGTACATTTTAAAATTTCTGTTATGGATTGAAATTCAGTGAGAAAGATGTTGAAGCTGTATTACAAACATATTTCTTTATCGAAATTTTCCAAGCTAAATCTCTAGATGAGTCTGCAATACAAAATTCGTATGTTTATATTTTGTAGAATTCCTGGCAAAACCTACATGATAATAGCGTTTTTGACAGTGGGAACTATGGGCTTGTCAAATACCTCTTTAGGATATCTGAATTACCCTACTCAAGTCATCTTCAAGTGCTGTAAGCTCATTCCAGTTATGATAGGCGGGGTTTTTATACAAGGTAAGTGTTAGTCTTGCTTTTGGGTGAAATTTTTATTGTTTGGGAGGCGATTATATATGGAAACCTGTACTTTGTTAAATTCCACTGGTACTACTTTTTCTATGGGGGAAAAATGAGAATTTCTGAAGCATCTTCTCAGAAAATATAATTGGATGAACAGAAAATGTGGGGGAAAACCGTTCTACAGGTCACTTACAAAACTTCATTTTTACACAAGCTTTCTTAATTTTTAAGAAATTTAAGTTTGTTTTATAAACCAAATCATGTCACATATGAAATAACTTCAATACTGAAATGGAGAACCTGAAATGGAAAAAAAATCCAACCATGATTTGTGAAGAAATCCCTTACTCTTCTTGTTTGTAAATCTTAATCCCTAAATTCCTAATAAAAATTCCTAAATTTTGATTGAATGTTTATCAGAAATACACCTGGTTTTGTATGTCTTTGACTAGTCCTAAAGTCATAGTTCATATTCCAAGAAGAGAAAAAGAGATCTGAAGAAAAACAGATGAAGGTTATAGTTATATAAATATACTTCAGTATTTCTGGATTTAGAAGACAAATAAATTATAAAAGTTTGTTTGTTCAGTGCACAAAAATTCAGTGAGTAAAGCTCCACATGGGCAAGTATTATGGAACAATATCTAGAACGGTGTATTTCTGTTTCTGTAGTTAATTTTGGCCTTCTGGTTGCAAAGCTGAATTTTCAGAGAAGGTTGCAACTTTACATATGCACATGCACACACAGTATTTACATTTTATTAGGAAGAATTTTGTATCATTTTAATGCAACATGACTGGTATTCCCTTAAAGCTTTTTGAAACTTTATATTGTGTTGTAGTAGTATTGTAGTCTCAGAAGCTTTGATTTTATTTTTTTAATTTTATTATGAAAAAAGAAATCAGTTCAAAAAAGTTCCCTTGGAAGCTCATACTGAAACTACAGCTTATGGGAAAGGAATATAATATTTCAAACAAGATATAGTAACTCCTGCCTTTTATTTCCCTACTCTCTGTTGCCATCTCCCTCCACATCTTGTCTTTCCCAAACTAAAAGACAGTGTAGGGTTCTAGAAATACCAGAAAAGACAGCTGAAATGTCTTGCATGAGGGGAAAGTATGATGAAAACATCTAAGCTGTCCTGAAGTTGCTAAGAGAATGCTTTGTTGGGGAGGACGTGCTTTAGGAGTCAAATCAAAACTGACCTGTTAGGATCCTCCTCCATGTTAGGAACTGCTGTTGTAGAAGAAACTAATTCCATTCATGAAAGACCAGAGCATTAAGTCCTCTGTTTAAGTGAAAGAGTTGGAACAGTGTTTCCTTTGCCTTCTAGTCTGTTAAACAGGATAAACGTGAAATTCTGAGAGTGCTAACAGTCCATTCATGCTGTTTGTATTGCTTTTGTAGGAAAACGTTATAACATTGTAGATGTGTCTGCTGCCCTATGTATGAGTCTTGGATTAATATGGTTTACTTTAGCTGACAGCACAGTTGCACCAAACTTCAACTTGACAGGTAAAGGTATATTATATTTTAGAGTTTAGGAAAGTGCTTGTTTTTTTCCTACAATAATCATTCCATGGAAGTTTGAGTTCTTGTTGGAGTGCCTTTGGGTATTGTACAGAAATTGCTAGTTTCATTGTAACTTTGCACTAGCAGAACTCCTGTCTGTAACAGAAGAGACCTTTATTCCAAGCGTTAAGTTTTTAGGTTCCTGAAATTTCTGGAAATCCCACCCTTTTGTTTGAAATGTCTCATGCATGTTCCCAAGAAATAATTACCCCAGTAAATATGTTAAAATGAGTATGATAAAATTCAGTTAGACTATTTTAAAACTTCAAATGATTAGTTGTCTTTTCTAGTTAAACTTTTAAGTCTTTTTCCGTTTCAGAACCATTTACTTTATATTAATTGATGATCTCACTCAATTTTGATGTAGTTTTTTGGTGGAGTGCCCACATTCTGAGTTTTTTATGCTGTCTAAAAGAAGCAAAGGGAAGATTTTAACCTGCTTGAATTTAAATCCTTAGTTGAATTTCTTTCTCAAATGGCAATTCCTGAGTTCATTCCAGTGATTTATTTAGAACTGTTTCCATGCGGGTTTCTTTCAGAACTGATTTAGGACCAGGTTTTCCAATTACTTTTACTCATGCTTTACATACAGTATAACATTGCTGGTCTTGTTTGTGGTTTTGCTGCTGCTGCTGCTCAGCAGGTGCAGCACTACCACAATGAATGGAACAGTTCTCCTTACACTCCAAACCGTGTGATTAACATTTGTCTTGTCCCCACATTTCTCCTCCCTGTGCAAACTTACACTTCAGATTCCAGGTAACCTTTTCATCTCAGTCCAGTCCTGAACCCATGCATTTATCCAGTGGTGTGCCTGGGCCCTTAAGCACTGCTGGAACAAGCATGATGGAGAACATAGATGAGACATGCTCTATCACTTTACAGAAGTGACCTGCAGCAAGGCTGTTGCTGAGCTGGAGTCTTACTGTGTCTTTGGACCAGAGCTGAATCCATGCAGATGGGATATCTATATCTTTAGCATAAACAATGTTATTCATGTTATCATGGGTTTTCCATTGAGTCACACCTTTTCCAAGGTCTGATAACTTTCAGTGATGAGAAGACAGAGAGAATGTCGCATGGAAAGAAAATGGTTCCCAAAACGAAAATGCTGGTTTTAGAAGTTCTCATATATTCAGATGTTTGCCAAGGAAATGCCACCTTAAACTTCATGTGTCTTAAAAATGTTAAATCTTACAATTCTGAAAATCCTAGGAACTAGGATTTTTATTTTTTTTTCTCTATTGGGAGCTTGTACTTCATCTGAATGCCTATTTTGAGACCTCTGATTGTAAGAACATCATATTAAGAAAATACAACACTGCTTGTTTCTAGTCTTCCACTCCTGATTCTTGCCTGACATGATCTTTTAAGGAACCAAGAGTAGGGCAGACAGTAAATATGATTTTGATTATTAATATCTTCTGTAATGTATACTTAGAAAAAGTGGTATTTCAACGTGTGTGGATCATTAAATACAACAGTCATGAAAGAATCAGAGTTTGGAGGTTGGGCAATGAATTATGACTGACATGGATAAAAGGTTATTTTTGTTATTGGAAAGCTGATTACATTATTGACTGTGTAGTGACTTTGTTGTGAGCATATATGGTAACCTAAAACCATGGGGTTTGTTGCCGAAGAGTGTTTTATTTAAATGAATGTTTCAGTAATTAGAGATTTCCACTATGAATCCCCTTGTATTTGTTTTACCATTACATATAAAGTTTCTATTTGCCTTTGTCAGGAAAAAAATAATATGGGATTAACTACTGAAAAAGAGTATGTTTTCTGGTTATTTATCTTCATTAAAGATACCTAACTAAATGCAATTGACACTCTTTCACTATTGTTACTATAAAAACTACAACTGGCTTCTTTATAGCAGTGGCCAGATGTTCCCATGAAGCTTAGAGACACACACTGCTCAGGAGTTAACTAGTGGAGGTGGGCACTGCTTTGTACTGGTGTAATGAAATATTTTTGCTGGCATTTAGAATATGTTATAGAAGGGAGTTATTATTATTTTTCTATTCTTGAGATATTTTTTTTCAGGATAAGTACAGAGTGGTTTTTGCTGCTACTCTGCTGATAAATATTCTGAACAGGTTTTTGTTTGTTTGTTTGTTTTCTTATATTAGGTGTGGTCCTAATATCCCTTGCCCTCTGCGCAGATGCAGTTATAGGAAATGTACAGGAAAAAGCTATGAAGTTGCACAATGGTTCTAATTCAGAAATGGTAAATACCAGATTTGCAATTTTTAAAGAACATGATCTATCATAGACAAGGCCTGCAATGACAAAATATGAAACTTAATATGCTTTTCTCTTGCTTATGAAAGAAAAAGCTCTTGGTGTGCTATTCTTGGGTTTTCTGCTTGTTTCTTTGGGGACTTTTGCTGGTTTTTTTGTTTTGTTTTTCAGCCTTTCAAGGCTGCTGCTTTCCGTGCGCAGAAATGTATCTTGCAGCTACAGAAACACTCATTTCTGGCAACAATTCCTTTGTCTACCCTGCAGGCCTGAAATCAACAGAGTGTTTTCTCTATGATCATGTGCTTAATCTCTGAAAAATATATACTGTCCTTCTGGTATAGTTGTGTTATATGGAACACATTGCTTTTCTCACTTACTAGACTTCCAATTCTAGAGTGTGCTAGCACTTGAGAGGCAGCCTTTTTTGAATCTTTTGAAATCTGTAAAACTCTGACTTTCAGAATGGATGGATATGTGTGCTCCTGATTCAGTGAAATACATAATTTTGCAAAAGTCTTGCTCAGCATTTTTTATATACTTACTTGGAATATGGATTATCTGTTCATGTGATCTAAGGTTATTTTTCTTTTTAGACAAAACTTATGTTTGAATTTGGCATATTTTTCT
Source organism: Manacus vitellinus (assembly GCF_001715985.3). Classification (NCBI taxonomy): domain Eukaryota; kingdom Metazoa; phylum Chordata; class Aves; order Passeriformes; family Pipridae; genus Manacus; species Manacus vitellinus. The sequence goes on from NW_021940534.1 coordinate 6,587,430, forward strand.
GTGAAGTTGAGTAAATACAAGTAAATCTTTTATTATAACAGGCATGATTTGAATATGTCACAAGTAAAAAGTTACTGGAATTTATTTTGGCACATATTTGGCACATTATTTGACGTTTAACTAGAAGATCTAGTTTCTCATTATGAACGTAGCTTGAAAAATGGAGAAAAAGATAAAAGGAATCTTCGTTTAGGGCTGAAAGTGATTTAGGATGGCTCAAGACATTTGAGCTACAAGTGTCTGAAAAGTGGAAGAATATACACCTAGAAATGTCTCTGTATTCTTGTTTTTATTTTTGTGCTTTTTCTTAGTATTCACTGTTGACTGCTGCTGAAGGCAGAGGTTTTAGCTACATGGACCTTACATGACCCAGTGCAGCTTTCTGTAGCTGTCATCTCCAAAATCCAAACTAAAGTACAATCTGTAACTTTTCTTGCCTACTTTGCATCTTCCCAGCAGTCATCTGACAGTTGTTGCTGCCTTACCTATGAAACTCCAGTTATCTCCAGGACTTTGCTTTTATTCTGCATCAGTCTGACAGATGTTGGTCCTCGTATTGTATACTCATACTACTAATAGAGGATGAGTGTAATGATTAAGGATATAAAAGTTTTACTTGTTTGAGGCTTAGAGTTACACTCCAGGATTTTGTTTAGAGAATTCAATGCAGAAGTACAAGCAGAATTTTAGAAGTCATTTACTTGAGACTGAGGGTAAAAATTGCATCTGAATCACAGATTATATTTAATGGACAGTGATCTGTAAATAAAATCGAATAGTAAAGGAACCTGTCATCCACAACATCTCTGTTTCATTGTCAGATTTGGAAATTGCCCTGGATTTAAGCAATTATGAAAAGAGAAAAGATGTCTTGTGACTGGAGTAGTAACTGCTGCTCTTGAAGATTATACCTGATTTTTATCTTGTTTGTCTTACATCACACTGTCTAACAAGGAAATAGCAATGTGGTGCTCATTCCTGGTTGTGAAAAGGGAGGTCTTATGGCAGTTTGGGAGAAAAGCTGGATGCAGAGGCAAGTGAAGAACTAGGGACTGACTTCTGTGTATATGAACAGTGTCAAATAAAAGCAGATCTGCTCTTTTAGACGTGTATTCATCCTCCTTTATTGTAAAGCAATGATAAGCATTCTGTTATCTCATGGCAATGCTAACAATTGTTAATAGATTTATTTTTCCAAATAGTTGAGATTACTCTAACAAGAAAACAATTGATGAAACCTATGTCAAAAGAAGTAGGCCTGTTGTTGACAAGGAGTTTTGAAAGCATAATCAGCATGCTCTAGGTGGTACTGTGTAGAACAGTTCTGTTTACTGTCTCCCTTTTTCACAAGAAAAGGCTACTAAATGTCGTACAAACAGCCTCCTGCTTCATGGGAGGATGTGTGGATGGGTTCCAGCTTCTAATTCTGTTGACTCAATGTGGGAAAGGATAGGGTGAAGATTCTTCTGTTGGTCTATGAAACTATGAATTAAATAAGGATGCAGACAAAGTAAAGAACCTACCTGTTTGCTAAGTATTCTGAGTGCTGAACTGGGCCAGAGCTGGTCATATTTGAAAATCTTATGCCCTGTAGCCATGATACATATGTGCTGTGCATGCAAAGGGAAGTGACACAGCTGAAACTAATGTGACACTTCTGGCAGTTCATGGGGATTCTGTGCTACCCTTTGCACTTTTAAGGTAATACAGATCTTTACTGTGCTGAAAAAGTAGTGGAAAATGAAATAAGTTTAACGTGTTATTCAGACTATTAAACTAAATAGTTGTGTGAAGTTTTATTTAGGCTGTGAAATCCTGAACTTGAAGGATTTACCGCTGTTGACGCTGACCTCAGGATATTATTAACCGACTAGCTTTCCAAACTTCTTTTATGTTGTTGTGGGTAGGAAGAATGTGTCTAACACTTATTATTGACTTTTCACTGTACATCAACTATTATAGAAATCCTAGTTAAAATATCTTCAAAGGCTGCAAATTCAGCTCTGAGAAGCTGAGCATATTAGCAGGGCCAAGCATTTGAAAACATTTAATTTTATCCTTTTGTATAGTATCACCTGGTAATTATTTTCTCTTACACTATTCTAGGTTTTGTATTCCTATTCAATAGGTTTTGTGTATATTTTATTTGGATTAACATGCACTAGTGGATTAAGCCCTGCAGTAACATTTTGCTCAAAGGTAGGTGTAAAGATTTCTTTTTCTCTATGAAAACCTTCTTCTGTATGGTTTAGAAAATCCCACCACTTCTCTCTCTAATGTCCTATTTTCATCGTGTAAACTGGTTAACTTGTATAATTCATATATTAAGGAAGTTTTTCCAGTCTTTGATGTATAAGATAGGGGAAATTTTTAAAAAGCAACAAAATCACAGGACTAGACTTATGAGCTTATAATTTCATTATTATTTTTCCATTATTTAACTAAAATTAAATAAGGATTTTTGCATGAATGCATTGTTAAACAGCTTATTATTGCTCAAGCAGTTGATTAAAGTCTGTACTTTTATGTCATTTTGCAATACCTCAGGGTTTGTTTTACATTTTCCTAACCAGCTTTTTTTATTGTTGCAGCATCTAGTTCAGACTTACGGTTATGCATTCCTTTTCTCCCTGACTGGGTATTTTGGCATATCCTTTGTTCTAGCTTTGATTAAAATCTTTGGTGCCCTTCTTGCTGTAACAGGTACGAACAAATGATATCTTTTCTGCTTTTGTATAAAAACAAAGTAATCCTATTATTTAGGACAGAGCTTTTGAGAATTGTTCTTGCTCTGGCTTTTTTTCTGTTCTTTGTGCTGGCTGATTTCTGTAGCACTAGTGGAATGTGTTTGAGAGCTCCCTGGTTCTTTTTGTGCCACAGTCTCAACCTTGAAGAGCCTGTTAAGTAGACTTGTGCATTTAGCCCACACTGTGTTTTAGTGCAGAAACAAAAAACACTGTTCTAAACCAAAACATTGAAATAGAATCACGGAATGGCTTATGCTGGAAGGAACTTCAAAGGACATCTAGGTCCAAAACCCCTGCCATATCTTCCACTAGACCAGTTTGCTCAAAAGGCCCATCCAGCCTGGCCTTTAACACTTTCAGGGATGAGGCAGACACAGTTTCTGCGGGCAGTCTGTGTCTCGCCACCATGGCAGTAAAGAATTTCTTCCTAATATCTAGTCTAAACCTACTCTCTTTCTGTTTAAAGCCATTCCTCCTTGTCCTGTCACTACATGGCCTTGTAAAAAGTCCTTCTCCAGATCTCCTGCAGGCCCCCCCTTAGGTATTGGAAGGCTGCTATAAGGTCTTCCCAGAGCCTTCTCCAGGCTCAACAACTCCAACTCTTTCAACCTGCCTTCGTGGGAAAATATAGCAAAGTGTAAGGAAAGACATGTATCATTTGAAACCTGGAAGGAAAAGTAAGGATGTTCCAGAAAAACATAGTAGGCAGTGACATTGTTTCTAAGTGCATGAAACTACAAACATTAATCGCAAGAGCCAGGTGGGTGGAAGGTGTAGCAAGATGCCATGTAGCTACTTTCCTTTCTTACTTCTACCACTAAAAGAAACCCCTGGTTTCTGTCGGGTGATGCTCTAATTCGCTCACAGTAGTGGAGTTAAAAGCATTGTTTTCTGACCTGAGGATTGCATGCTCTGATTTCCTGTCACTTATTTCCTCTGCAGCAGGTCTGTTTTGCATTTGTTTTTAACAATGTTCAGTAGGTCTCCTGACTGGAAATTGACCCAGATGAGAGGGATCGTCCATGTATTAAAATAGCTCTTAAAAAAAAAATGGTCTCACTGTACTAAAAAATGTTAAAAATGCCATGGAATAGCAAACCTCTCCCAGGTTTTCCTATGCCTGACCTTGACAATTCTAACATTTGAGCCCTTTCTATCTTGCCTGTAGCAATGTGAAAATGTTTATTGTGCCACAATGAACACCACATTCATTACTGTCCCTCCCACCTCCCCCCATCCGCTCTCCCCCTTCATGGGGGGAGTGGGGTGAAAGAGTTTAATGAAAATTGTATTTCTATTAGCAGAATGAGAAATTATCAGACTTAATTGGGAAAAAGAAGAAAAGGCACTTAAATTAGAAGGAAATGGTTACATAAATATTTTAATTAATAACTGATTTGAAAGAACAGAAATAATTGTAATTAGTAAAACTGAAGTAATTTAACCATTTTTTAAATTATTCATCTGTAAACTGTTTTCTAATTAAAACTCAATTTTCTTTTTCATTCTCCTTTAATTTTTCATGTAACAGGAAATCATTTTATTTGATGTGCATAAATTTCTTAAAATGTAAAGAAAATCAGTAAAAATTACTAAAATTATTAAAAAGTTGAGGTTGGGGCAGATGAAGCAGTGGTGAAGTCTGTTTCTTCCCCTACAAAAGATACTTTTAAGTAAATATTTGTCTGTGGGGGAGAGTTGGTTAAAATAAAACTTGCTGGACTAACCACAGCAGCATGAAATATACCTCAGTAGTCATTGGTAACTTTTTGCCAGTATGTTGCAGTACAACTAATTTGGATGTTATACAAATCTTGCTTAAGCAAGAAAGACTGTCCAGTACGTTACAGTAAAAAGTATCTCATGGTAAGCACAATATTTTCTGTTAATAAAAATCATATTCTTTAGGTGCAGACCTACTGCACCCTGTACTGGGGGTCTTTCTCAAGTAAGAATCCTGTGCTATCATATAGAATAACACCTTCTCAGGCCCTTTAGCTCCGCAGCTAAACTTGTGTGCCTGGCTGCCTTGCTACTTTGTTTTAAAACATTTTCTACAACTTCTTTGATAAACTATATATGCTACCCAGCACTCAATTTGGTGTATCCTTGTTCATAGCAGTTTGCATTGAAATTGTTCAAATAATTGTTGGAGCTGAAGTTAATTTGAGAGTAACCAAAGAGGTTACTGCTATTTTGGAAACAGGATTATGTTCTTCACTCTTCTTACTACTTTAATTTTTTTTTTTTTTAGTGATCAAATTACATGTAGAAGAGGATCTCTTAATGGTTTTAAGGAAAACTTCCTAATGCAGTCATTGAAGTCAGAAGAGAACATCCTTGTTCTCTTAGGTTTCTAACTAAAATTGTATTTCCCTGCACTGTTAGGTAAATTTATAGCAATTTCAAAAGAATGATGAGATGATAATCCCATTCCACTTAAAAACAGAGCCCAAAACACCGCTGAACTCTAATAACATGAGGTGGAAATGGCAAGAGATTTGTTGTATCCAAGCTTTAACAGATTAGTTTAGACCATCAGATAATTGCAAGAGTTGTTTGTTGCTTTCAGAGGCTGTGAATTGATTAGCATGAAGTTATTAAAGAGCAAATTTTGTTCTGGAAGTTTTTTTGCTGCAGATAGTGTGACTGGGGTGATACTACTGTCACAGTGTCCTTGTTTGCAAACAGTGTAGGGTTCTAGCACTACATTTGCAGTGTGTGTTTGCACCAAGGGTGATCATCGTTTTAGCCAGACACTTAATTATGTAATGAGGTTACCTGCTAATACTGAAGCCTATTTTATGTTCTTTTGCTGCAACTGAATTCTTAAAGAGGTAAATATTTGTTTTCCTCTGCAGTAACAACAGGAAGAAAAGCAATGACCATTGTGCTTTCTTTTTTGTTCTTTGCAAAGCCATTTACATTACAGTAAGTATTTACAGTTTTAAATGCTTTATTAAATATTTTATAAGAAATCGTGTCTTGATCATGGAACTATAACAACAGTGATTAATCAGGGTTTAATGCTTGTCATTTCATATCTTCTACGATTGTTGGCAGTTTGCTGTGAATATTGACGGGCTTGTTGATACTAATCATACTAGAGAAAATAGTTTCCATTTTTCTAAAGGTCTGAAAGACAAGCTATTCCATGTGTTGGCATTTTTTGTTGTGTTTTTTTTTTTTTAAAGAAAAAACTTAGATAATTTCTAATTCTTATGATACTTAATAAATTGTTTGGGTACTTTCTCTGTGGAGGAAGATTTGGCTAAAGAAAGGGATTTTCTCCATTACAGTATTGTTTCTGCTTTTATAAGCTCAGATTTGAGTTCTTAACTAGCCTTTTTAAATAACTGCAAGCTTCTATTATCTTGAGATACTAAATGACAAGATTTTTGAGCTTGGGTTTATTCCCTTTTTTTAGTTTCAGGGAAGAGCTTATATTGAAAAATGCAGCTAAGTTGCTACTTTGATCCTAATTGTTTCTGGTTTGAAACAAAATAATATTCCATTTTATTTCTATATATAATTTTATTTGAGATTTAAGAACAAAGTTTACACCCAAACACTCAAATGGAATTTACTCCAGCTAAAAGTCTTGAGGCTTAAAATAATGGAGAGCTGAAAGAAAAATGTGCCTACATTGGGAAATATGGATATAAGGCACTGAGTAAGAACACATTTTGGGATAGTAATAGAGAGTATAGCTCTCATAACCATAGGAAGGAAAAACATACTAAAATCCTCAGGATTATTTTATTCATGTGAGAAATAACAGATACTGTTTAGTTATTATTTAACTATAAATGCACCTTAATAAGCTCTCCAGCCAGGACAGGAAAAAAGAAGGGTGCAAGGATAGTAATAATAAAGATTCAAGGATATTCAGAGCCCACTGATTTGTAGGGGTTTTTTTCTTCAACTCCTCTCTCCTTAATGTAGGGGCTTTATTTAATCCACATATATAGGTATGTAATTGCTACAGATAAGTGCTAATGATAACTTTTTTTCCCTCCTCTCCTCTCCCTCCCCTTTAGGTACGTGTGGTCAGGCTTACTTGTTGTCCTTGGTATATTTCTTAATGTTTACAGTAAGAATATGGATAAAATCAAACTGCCTTCAGTGCATGGTCTTTGGAAAAAAACTGTGGAAGAGAGAAAAACAAGGACGTTGTCACAAACTGTATAGACAGTGGTTTATGCCTTGTCTAGACTTTGACTTCCAATTTTGTTGGAACAGTCTTCAACTGATTCACTTTCCAAAGGGAACATTATTAAAACCAAAGGAGCTGAAGGCATATTATCTGCTTGCAGATTGCTGTAAGTGCACGCTTTTGTGAGTCCTTTCTTCAGAGCACTTGAATTCGTCGTAAAAGATGGTGTAGGCCGTTGTCAGATGGCTTTATCAGGCAATGAAGGACAGCAGCTCCTGGCAAACTGCTGAGAAGCTGCACTCAAGTGGGACACTGTAGAAGACTAGTTTGGGCATTTTAATAATATTGGCCATGTGGCTGATCTGAGATTAGTGGTTCTTTGTTAATTGTCTAGGTGGAGTAATTTAAATGTAATACTGTATTATTTTTTAATGGAACCTGATCACCAAATTGTGATTTAAATCACAATCGAATTGTGATTTTAAAGGTGGAAGGTTTAGAATATGGTATGTTGTCACTCTTTTACATTTTAAATAAAAATGTTGGGGTTTTTTTAAGTTATTTAGATCATCACAGAATTTGGTATTTATTGTAATAATTGAAATTTTTATGGAAATCTTAGTGTCACTCTTTTTGACTATTGCTTCTGAGTAACAAAACTGAGACTGAGTTTGTTTAGTCAACACTCGTACTTTAGTAAGGCGGGAATGGGCTTTTAGGCCTGAACAGGGTGAGAACACAGAGTGAAAAAAATCATGATTGAAACAGTGGTGTAAGAAACTGTTATTTGCTTATTCTGTGGTGAAATACAAAAATTTTAGTGACCTATGGCCCTCTGTATCATAGTGGTGTAAAGAGACATGGAAGTTCTCTTTAAATTAGTGTCATCACATTGAAATTCTTCAATTTCGATATTGGAGTAAAAAGTAACAGCATCTGCTAATGTGTTTGGAATATGTATCGTGTTTGTGTGGTCTTCTGATGAAGTTAAGAGGATTAGGGTACAGATTACAATTTTCTTTCTTTAATGACAGGAGGAGACAATGTGCTACCAGTCTGTCTTTTTCATCCTGAATTTAGGAAGACTAAGTCCATTTATCTCTCTTACTTTCATATTCAACTCGCTTTTGAATCACTTGCCATCTCTTTCATTTTATATAGTTAACAAAGCACTTTAAAAATACCAATCACCTTGCAAATCACTGTTCTTATGTGGTCATGTTTTTTCTTTTTGTTGTATTCCTTAGATGTATCTTGATGTGTGTTCTTTCAACTTAGACAAAAGTAAATTGGATAATAGAAACATATAGTCAGAAAAAACGTACAAAGAATTGAAATATCTCACAGGATTGCCCTCTGTCAAACTACTAGTTGATGAAAGTATTCACAATGTGCAAAATGTTTTTCAGACACTTAAGAAGAATATCTGTTCCAAAGAGCTTGTGATCAAAGCACAGACACAAAATGTGCCTTAAATTTTGCTTATTAAATTGGTAGCTAGCATGTGCTATATTAAGTATGTTATGGAATAGAACACAGAATAGCATAGCCATCTTAGCACATGGAATGAATAAGTGAAGAGCTATGCTAACATAACTGCACTGTCTCCAGCACTCAGGCTACTCTGGTGTGTCAGCAAAGCCTTTCAACCCATACAAACCCACTGTTGCCAAGTTGGGAGAATTTATTGCATATGACAATTTTGTTTCTTAAAATCCCAGCTGCTGCATGATTGATTGTGTCCTGGATAAGGTAGAGAGGTGTGAATTTGATGAACAGATACACCTTGAAAGAGAAGGATTGCCTGCCATGACCTTCCATTTTCATGTTACAGCCAAAGTTTTATGGTAAGGTATGATAAAGTGTTACAATTTCAGATTTGGTGTAAGAGTGCATTTGGCCAAGTCAAGTGGATTGATACACTTCTTTCCCCATAATATTTATGATTTCTTACATTCCCTTGTATTCTTTTCACTATATGAAGTTACTCTTTCCAGTGAGGGTAAGGTAATTTTACAGTCTCAGTTCTGCCATCTGTAAACTCTGTCTGTTGCTAAACTTTATTGAACTTCAGGAAAACAAACTATGTGAAAGCTACCCTACATGCAGAAAGTCATAGTAAATATAATTCATTTGGCATCTGTTTTATTTAAATAGATGAGAAGTCACACAAAGTTTCTGACTGGAATTCAAATGTCATATGTAGGTTTCCAAGCTGTTTATATAATCCAGTTTTGTCTCCATTTTCTCTCTTCGGAGAGCGTAGCATTCACAATAATTCACCTTTTAACTTATTCTCTGTTTTATACAAGACTGAGTTAATGAAGCTCACATTGGGGGAAGTTTTGATTTATTTTTTTATTAATTTTTTTAACTGTAGAAATGTATGTTTTGTTTTACAGGTGTACTTTAAAATTATTTTTATACACAAATGAATATTATAGGTTTACTGTTAATAGCATAAATTTAGGTGTCAGCTCTTTATTTTCCTAGGTGTAAGTCTAGTACTTGCAAATCAACAATATGTGTGGTAAAGAAAATGCACACACAAGTTAGACTAGTTCATAATTTGCCACCCATCATGGTCTGTGCAGTTTCATGCTTTCATTAAGAAAACCATATCAGTGAAATGCTGTTTGTGGGGTTGTGATTTTTTTTTAATAAGCTTCATAGTGCATGCAAGGAAGAGAACCTTACAAAACTACAAGTGTTCTTATCACAAAATTTTGTTTTTGAGTCTTCTGTATACGTATGTTGGTTTTGAAATATGAATAAGGGCTTGTCCACAAAGTAACTGTAAATTCTTTTTTTGTTTTTGTGTAAGAGCATTTATATTGAGGTGTTGTTTAATCCTTTCTGGTCATGATAACTATTGCATTTTATACTCATTGCCTCCTGTGCTCTTTATAGTAGGCATGATGAAACCATAGAAAAAACAATCAGGTCTCTCACCAGAAGATTTATTATCTAATGTGAAATAGTTGCTTCTTATTCTTATGCTACACAACTTTCTCCTCTCTACAAAAAATCTACAATGTAAAAATTAGTTATGGCATTGAAGTTCACAGTAAAATTTAAGTCTAACCAAGGTCTCCACTGATGTCAGCAATCTACCTCTGTGACACCCTCTACTTCTGCCTCCTTTGGAAAACTGAGGGAGCTCTGTTTTCCTAAATTAGCATGCATTTGCAGTTGCTTTCACATTACATTTTTGCATTTATTTAGCACACTTCAGTAACAAAGTAATTGCCTGTGCAGTGGATTTCTTCATTATTTCTTCATTCAGTATGTCAGTATCACCAGAACTGCTAATTATTCAGGTACCTATGTGTGAATACAAGTATGGGAGAACTAATGCCCTGAGCCTGCACCCCTGCACCCCAAACCTACAGTGTTTTCTGATACTACATTAAACTGGTTTTTGCAATCTTGTTTTACCACTCCTGTGCTTTGAACTTACGAAACATTTCAAGTTAAACTTAGGCATACATCATAACTACTTGTCTTCCTTACTTCCTTACTTATCTTTCTTAATTTTGGATGGTAACTCCGTTTTTAGTGTGCTCTGTTGATGCACTGTGCATTTTTTCAGGTTTATATTTCTGCATTTAAGGGCTTACATCATACTATTGCAGGTTGGTCACATTCCATATTTTGTGTTTCATATCAGTCATAGCCATCTGGATGATTCTTTTAAATCCTCTTTTCTCCATGAAAAAAATCTTTCCTTTCATACATTCCGTTATTTTTGGAAAGGTCTTGATGAGTACACGTATGAGTTAACTCCTTGACCTCATTCCATCTTCCAAGAAAATCTCTCTTCTCCCTTGCTTGCCTTTGAGAACTAAAGGAAGAGGAAATAAATTATTGCAAGTGCTATTTTTTTCTTTAATAAGTGCCTTCCATACTAACCTGGTGTGTCTTAATTGTTTCTTTTTTTTCTGCCTCCCATGCTCTCAGGCAGAAACAAGCCCTTGTCTCATGTTTGACCACTGCTTGTTCAGTCATGGAAACTTTTTGAGTTGTTTACTGTTCTGAAAAGAGGTATAAAATTGCATGTATACTCTGGAGGGCAGGAAATAATAAGTATACTTCACAAGTTAAGGAAGTAATTAAATGGATTAATACTTTTTCTGGAGGGATTTTATATATGGTTTAGGTAATAGCTCAGAATTTGTTAGTGGAAGGGGTTTTTTTTCCTTTTACATTTTACCTGCTTAAAAATCTTTATATTAATTTTAATATTTAATATAAAACTCCTGACTGTTCAGGCAGTTTATAGAGATTAATTTCAGTCTTGCCTATGAGGCAGAGAAGTCTTGTCTCCATTTCACTGATGTAGAAATGGTAACTTGCCCAAAGTTGCCTTAGTAAATCTGCAGGGAGCAAGGAATAGATGTTAACACCCTCAATTGTTCTATGCCCCAAGTCCAGCAGAGCCCTTCTGTACCTTAAACAAAGCAGTACCAACGTAAGCTCAGTTTTCTTTTACTCCAGTTGTAGAGATGTTAAATTGTTTCTGTTCCTTGTTCTATACTAGCGTAATTTAAAGGGAAATTAAGACAGCCATAAAATAGATTTCCTGCATTTTATTTGAAGCTTCTTTGTATTGTTATGTTCTTGTTGATTTGTTCTATATTCTGTGAACACTGCTATGGAAGCAAACCAGAGAGATTAGCAGTTGTACAAGAAGCATAATATCCTTCACTTTAAGGTGACTGGTGCATCTTGCTGCTGGTCAAAGCTGCCGTTGGAAAACTGTGAGGAACTATCATCACATGAGGAATTGAGCATAATGGTGTCATGCCAGGTCTGTATCTTTTCGCCATTCACTTGTAGAGAAGCAAAGACTAATGCAATAAAGAACATTCATGCACAAGTACTCAGCTTGTACTTAATGCTGATTTAACACTTTTCTACACCTGGATTCTGCTAGTTTGCTGGGGTTTTGAGGTTTGATAATAATGTATTGCTTCTCTACACTTGTGGTTATTTAGATGCTTTCTTTCCTAGATTTCTCGGTTTTATGCTTCCTTGGGTTTTTTTTCCCTTACTTGTATTTTAAGTGTAAAGTTTTACCTTGTCATTTTCATTACGCCTGTAGTATTGTGTCCACTTCTGGGCTCCCCACCACAAGAGAGAGATGGGGCTGCAGGAAAGAGTCCAGCAAAGAAGATGATGAACTGGAGCATCTGGGTCTGTTCATCCTTGAGAAGAGACAGCTCAGAGGAGTCTCATCAATGTGTATCAACACTGAAGAGAGCCTGCAAAGAAGATGGAGCCAGGCTCTTTTCAGCGATGTCTAGTGACAGGACGAAGGCAGTGGACACAAACAGAAATACAGAAGGTTTCCTCTGAACAGCAGGAATCACTTTCTTACTATCAGGACAACTGGCAGAGGTTAGCCAGAGAGCTTGTGGAGTCTCCACCATTGGATATATTCAAAAACTCTGGACGTGGTCCTGGGCAACTGGCTTTGCTTGAGTAGGGGAGGTTGTACCATATGGCCTCCAGAGGTGCCTTCCAACCTCAGCCACTCTGTGATCGTAAATCTTAATATCTCTGTGTATCTTTAACTTTTTCTCCTGTTTACAAAGTGTTAATAAATGTATTTAAAACATAAACCAAGCATCTCTGATGTTGCATAAAAATTGGGAGCAAAAAACCAGGCTAGTTTAGTAGAGATAAGATAGAGAACAGGTCTTTAATGAAGGCCTTCTGGTGCAAGGAGTCTGAAAAGGCATGTGCCCCCGTGTCCAAGGGGTTCCACAATTTATGGTCTGATCCGAGAAATAGCCCCCCCCCCACATGTGCCTCCCTGGCACGCCTACCCGAAAATTGAGTGAGAGGTCCCAAGACCCCTTTCTTCCTCCTCTTCCTGTTCTTCACAGTACATACTGTCTTTGGAGCTTCTCCAAGATTCCAAAAGATCCTAAGGCATCACTGGGTTGGCTACAGTAACTCCGCTGAAGCTGGCAAAGCCATGCTGGCACCACCTGACAGTGTGATTCTTGCTGAACTATGACTATCAGAGCACATTCCCTTGGAGAGAGAGAGACCTTCATTGGTAACTGCTGCTCAATGCAAAACAAGAGTATGTGAACCTCTAAGAGCAAATGCAAGACACTTGTACATGAAATTGATACTGTCAATACAGAACTATTTGAAGGTATTCATGAAGGAGTTCAAAGTTGCTTTTTATTTTCTGCGTATAGATCTTGCAGTGCTGCTTTGTGTTTTAGTGCACCATCTGCAGGTGTCTGCCAGAAATGTTGCTACACTGCTTTCTGCCTGTTGTCAGCATTTTGCATGAACATGGACAATTGTGGTAGATGCCTTCGTACTTGTTCAGAACCCCAGTAAATTCCATTTAAATACAGTTCTGTAGTAACAGACATTAATATGAGCATATCTGTGCAAAAATCTTTTATAATGGAAAACTGAAGTAAGATGCTGTGTCAGATTGAACATTTGAATCCCAACAGCACTGGAACTCATGCGTGCACACACGCACACAAAATGAATACCACTGTTATCCATGGATAACAGCCTGCCTCATGGTAATCTGTGGTTTACCTGTGACTGCAGCAGTAAAGGGGAAGTTCATTAAATAGATCTGCCCTGCACGTCTGTTAGTGCAGTACCTTTGAATACAGAATGTTGTAAGTTTGGCTTCTGCTGGAAACTGTCCTGAAATAGACTTGGTGATGGCATGTTCTGGGTGACACCCACTCAGACATGGGAGAGGGATGCATTACAGCAGGCTTTGGGCATGCACAGTCTGGTTGATTCCATGCTGACAGTATGTCAGCTTTGCTCTATGTTAATAGAGCAAGTCTCTCTGTCCTCAGCTTGTTACTGAATTTTCTAGGTAGCACTAGCAGTAACCTGGATTTACGAAGCCAAGCCATGCACATGTTTTAAGAAGAGCATCTGTGTTTAAGTCCTTTGCAATCTACATCTTGAGGGAACATAGACATCCCAAAAGTCTCTAGTATTCATAAGAAAATGGAAGGTGTATTTTTGATCTAGTTGGAAGAGAGTGTTCTCCCTGTGAAGGACAAACACAGTGCTAATACATGAGAAAGGTTATAGGTTTGGTTATAGCCTATGAAATAATTGGTGAGTGGATCAGTAGGCCACTAGAATCATCTTTGGGAATTTAGGAACATTTATAGGTTCCATTTACTGGTACCATTTGTAGAAGAATAAACCTTTCCTGACAGGCTACAGTTCCTGTTTTTTCATTTTTACTTCATTCTCAGTTCCTGAACTCTTTTAGGTTTCCATAGCACTACAGTAACTACTGGTACTCAGTGCTAACATAAATATGGATATAATCAAACCTCTGAAAAGTCCTTGTCCACAGCAGGGGAGCAGGAATGACGCAGCAGTGGTATCCCGGTGATGAAGCATTGTGAAAACTCCATGGCCCCGTTTCACACATAATATGGTGTTGCTTACTGCACACTACAGAGGCTCTTCCTCCTTGTGTGCTTCTCTGTGACTTCAAAAACTCCAAGCCCTTGTGGTAGCTTCATTACATGAGACCTATCACAGTCTTTTGCAGGACTATGCATTCTAGGTAAAGAGCCCTCTGCATAGAAAATTAAGGGCACCACACGCTATGCTTAGTTAGTGGGTTACCTTATAGACTGTTTATAGAAAGTATAGGTGCTCAAATTTGTAGGTAGGTGAATTATTCAAACCCATCTGAGCCTTACTTTGAATGTCAGGGTCCAGTTTAATGTCCCTCATGAGAAGAACAGTGATAGTACTAAGTACTGGAAGTGCCCCACTTGACTTTAAAAATGACCTATGGTTTAAAAGTACCCTTTCAGAAGAGAACTGAGGGGGAAATGGGTCTCTGACATCTATGGCTGAGGACAGAAAAACCACAACACCCAATGATGAATGGTTCTGTTTAAAGATCAGTATTGCTTCTCTGCTCATTGTGTCTTTAAATGTAGCTTCTATATTAAATACTCCTTTCCTGCTCCAGTAATGCTTATTCTTACAAATTGGTAAAGGTATAGCGGTTTATTTTGAACTTGATGGATGTTTCATTTTGAGATAGACATTGCAGCCACAGGATATGGACAATCGTGGACATGGAGTACTGCATTCAGCTTGGGATGCTCCCAGCACAGGAAGGACATGGACTTGCTGGGAGCAAGTCCAGAGGAGGGCTACAAAGATGATCAGAGGGCTGGAGCACCTCTCCTATAAGGGAAAGCTGAGTGAGTTGGGATTGTTCAGCCTGGAGAAGAGAAGGCTCCAGGGAGCCTTCTTAGGAGAAGGCTCCTGATTGCAGCCTGTCAGTACCTTAAGGGGGTCCACAGGAAACATGGGGGAAAACTGTTTACTGGGAACTGTTGCGGTAGGAAAAGGGATAGCAGTTTTAAAGTAAAAGAGAGTAGATTTAGATTAGGTATAAGGAAGAAATTTTTTACAATGAGAGTGGCAAAACACTGGAACAGGTTGCTCAGTGAGGTGGTAGATACCTCATCCCTAGAAACTTTCAAGGTCATGTTTGACTGGGGTCTGAGCAATCTGATCTAATTGAAGATGTTCCTGCACATTGCAGGGGATGTTGGAGTAGGTGACCTTTAAAGGCCCCTTCTAAACCAAACTATTCTATGATTCTATGTCCTCAAAGAGGATTTGAGGCCCCTGGAAGGCTTTAATGCATAAAGAGTTCATACAGGCTTCAGGCAGTGACAAGCAGAATTTAAGCTCCTTAGGCTTTAACATGTCTTTAATCGTTTGTTGATGTAGCCTAAAGTTAGGATTATTTATTTTATGTACTATCCAAATTTTGGTACTGGAAAATCATTTTAGTGAAATATACACTAAAAATTGCTCTTAATAAGCAGTTCAACTTAACAGCTGATAGTATTGTATATCTAGTTTACACTATCCTGTGTAGTGCAGCTCATATACAAAATCTGAGTATGAGTGTTTGGCCTCTTCAAATGAAGACTGTATTCTTGCTGTTAGGAAATTTATATAAAAGAAAACAAATTCTGTGTAACTATGTAGATAAGAACTGATTTAAAAGTAGTTCATCCTTACTGTGAGTCACACCTGATTTCCCTGGACTTCTTATCCTTAATAAATAAGTCATGCCTGTCTCTGCAAGCTTGGTTTTCAGACTTCATCTTTCCTGGGATTAAAGCAGCCTGAGATTAAGCAGTCATGCTTACTTGCATGCTTGCCGGGGATGAGACCGGTTATCGCCTAAAGCTTTTGGATCCCTAGGCACATAGGTAAAGGCTATTTGAATAGACCATCTTAGACTTGGTACAACACAGCTTGAATATCATCTATTCTTTCACAGAATTTTTTTCCAAGAAGCTGAAGCATAGATTATGTACAAATGATACATGGTTTGACTTCTAAATAGAAATGTTAAGAGAACTAGCTTTCTTCCTACTGAGAGCTAAATTTGTATGGAGAATAGGTGTAGCTGTGTATCAGAAAGGTACAATGTGGTATGATTCACCAGATTTTATTTCTGCACTGTGCACTGTGGTAGGATAAGGAAAGAAATGAAAACCAAGATGTGTTGGAGAGCAATAACCTTAGTTCTTTTCATTACCTAATGTTGGATGCAACAGATAAAAAGCGGGTTTCAGTAATCGGACTAAGGCTTGGGACAGGGATTTTTCAAAGGAACTGAAGACAATGAAAATACTGTTGAGCCTTAACTACTATTCTGAAAATACCAAATTCAATCACCACAGAAAAGCACTACACTGCCCCTCTCTGTGCAAAGCTTCTCTTCTGTGGAGATCCACTGTGAAGACAGATTAATCTTAATGTACACGTTGGTTGATGGGAAAAGACATCTTTTTAGGTATGGTGAGCCTTCATGGTTGGAAGGATGGCTCCTTTCAGTCATCTTTATTTCGGGTCCTTTGAGAATAGCTGTGCCAAACTGAAAATGAATGAGCCATGTTTGGTAGGTATGCAGGTGGCTGAAGGGAGCTGTACATGATTTAGTGTGCAGTCTCTTCAATCTGCTAGATTTCTTCTTCTGGAGCTGTGGTTGTTGGATCAGTTTAACTGTTCTCTTTCTGCTAGTAACTTGAAGTGTTAAAATGTGGGGGTTTTTGAAAGTGTGGATACTTGGTTTTTTGCACAGTTTGGGGAGTTTAGGTCGATTTTTTTTATTTATTTTATTTTTCCTAATTAAAATTCCATGGTGCAGGGGATTCTTCGTAAGTAATTTTCAATGTTAAGCTTTTATCTTTTCTGTTTCATTTATTTATTTTCACAGTAAGAACTTGTCTACCATCTCTTCTTCTCCATGTTCATTTCTATTATTGTAATCTCTCTTCAATAGAGTTGGTAACATGCATTATTTTCTCAGTATCATGTAATAAATAATGGTACATGTCTGAAGCTCATCACAACAGCAAATAAGATGGTGCGTAATGCATCATCCTCTCCAAATTGCCACAGCAGGGAGGCCTGGCAGTACATCCATTACCTCTGTTATTTCTCACAAAAAGCTTAATTCTTCTGCCCATGGATGTTGTAAGGCAGCAACAGAAAAAGAGCTGAGGTAGCTACCTGGGGATGTGAGCCTTTGGGAGAATGCTGCTCCTTTTAGTTAGAGGAGCAACCCACACTGGATTGCTTATGGCTTTATCGCCGTATTTGCTCCTCTACCCTCACCCTTTTCATTTCTTCATAACTGGAGAATACAGATTAAAACCTGGCATCCTAGTTACTAGTTTTATACTGAGCAAGATTTTTTAAAATCATTTAGTATCACTTTCACCATGACAACTGGAAGTGCTGGAATAGGAGACCTTTACCCAGTGATCTAGTTACTAGATCGCTCATTTTGGCTCCTGGTATACCTTTCTTCTCTTTTCCTTGAGAAGGCTGTAGTGATACTAATTCATAGAGTAGGTTAAAATATGAGGATGAAAACATGGAGGAACACTGTCCCACACATTGTGCAACAGAATTTACTTGGGCATTTTTGTAGCTAGGAGAGAAGTGAAATAAAAGAATTAGGTCTTCTATGTAGGTTTTCAATAAATGGTGCATTGTATCTTACCAATTTTACAGGATGAATAGAATCAGGACAAATTATTCTGTTGCATTTTATTCTTTATATTTCACTAGCATTGTAGCTGGAACCTGGGAGTCTGTTCCTTACACTTCTGTTACTCCTCCATAGTCAGACTGCGATGCCAGTTTAGCAGGAGGTCAAGAGTACATTCTTCATGTGGAGAAATATTGGTTTCTGGTTTACCTATCCTATTGAGATCTTGCTACTCTAGAACTCCTCTAAACCCACAAGTGAATGGGGGGAAACTGTCAAAATGCTTCCTTGTTTTTCTTTGATTTTCTCTAGACTTTTTGGAGTAGGGATCTGTATGTGTGTTGAGATTTGTTTATTTTTAGTGGTGTCTTCATTAGGAATATTGAGTGCTAGTACTTTAGTAGAGTTTCTTAATTGGCATTAATGTAACAGATTTTTAATAGTTTATCTTAAGGAAAGTCTTGAGAAATTAAAATTAAGTTCATATTTTGATATTGTAATGTACAAAACATAAATGTTGTGGGGATGTAACTACCCCAATCAGAACTGTACAGTTTGTCACTTTACCCACCTACCAACACCCCCCGTCCCAAAGACCCCACACCTTTTCTCTGCCTTGCATCCAGGCATGCAAAGGATAAAACACTGAAGGAAAAATGTATAGAATAGTTTAAAAGTGCTTAATTTGAAGAGCTAAAATGCTTATCTGTCATTGAATAGCTGCAGCTTTATGTTTCTGCAAGGCTGAGGTGAGGCTGGGCGCTTTAGTTATATTCTGTGTGTTCCCATAAGTGTAACTTTACTTGAATCTTCTGGAGTTACAGTACTTGGTTTAGGGAGACTATTTGAACCACTATCACTGTTTGTTTTGGGGTAACACATAACCAGCTCTGCCTTGCTGATTCCCAATCAACCACATGTGAAAAATGACAAAACATTTCCATTTCAGAGAGAGGATGGCTGACACAGAGATGCTGGGCAGGGTGACTCTAACGTAGACCTGCTGGATCTCAGCCTGTTGCCTTCATACCATAACCTCTGTATGTCTCTTCCTCTGTTTTATAAGTTGCATTTATAGTCGGTGGCTTTATGTGGCTGTTTTAGGAAACAGTATTGCATGACTATATTCCCATCAGCTGACAGAGATGTAAGAATTTCATTAGCTTGATAACTGCTCTCATTCTGGCTGATATAAAATGAAAAAATGTAGTTTGAAAATACCTTCCAGGGCTGTTGTGGTGGCCCAGATAGGGCTGTGTCAGAGACCCCAATTCATTTCACAACCTTTCAGTCCTCTGGATGCCACGTTTACTAACTTGACTCCCACAGGTTTCTCCACAGCAGGCAGTAGGGCAGATGAGCAAGGAGCTTAGTCAGTACTTCAGCAAGTGTTTGGATACTTGCTGGAGATTCATCAAGAAATGCTTCTGATGCAGTAACTTCCTAAGGCTACCTTAATTAGCACACAGCCTTGCAACCATCCTGCTGCCAGGATGTTCTCTCACAGCAGCAAGACAGAAGTAGGTCCCTTTCCTACCTTACTACAGAGGGAGCTGTGAGTCTCTTGGGCAATGTGATCCCCTCGTCATCTATGAGTTATGGATTAAAATGTTCACGTACTCAACTTTATTTAGGGGAAATAATATTAAAATCTTGAAAACCTGAGTATTCACCAAGTAAAATCGACCCCTTCATCCCACTTTGCAGACAGAGAACACAATTATATCATGCACCTTCTGCATCCACTCAACCATCAAGCACCCAACTCTTCCTGGATAAAAAACAGACTACAAATGCACCACAAAAATTTGAAAATAACATTGAATTATAAATATGTTTGAGAAAATTTTACTGCATTGGTTGACAATTCATTAAAAAAGAGGAGTTGAAATTGATCAAATGAATTGTTTGTTACTAATTATTTGCCTAGTGCTAGCTGGGATGTGAGACCTTGAGGGTGGAAATAAATTATCTTAATGAGGGATTAGGTTAAGGCATGTTATAAATTCTCATTTCAAGAGCTAACCCTACCACTAATATATTTGCCTATAACTGTGCATCTTATTTAGTAGCTGCCTATCTTTTTTGTACTGCATAAAATATTCCTCCGTTTTTAAATCCATGTTCTGAAAAGGAGGTATTGGCCTCCCAGAGTTTATCTTCATTAGAAACAACTCAGAAGTATCTGTGAGGAAAGAAAAGTAAGTTATATTTCATTATGGAGAAAGAAATGTTCACATCCCAAGGATGAAGTATCAGATATCTTTTACCATGAGCTGAATACATCCCTGCCTTTGAAAATCTTGTTTGTATTGTGCATGTGACCTTAGAGATCCAGTCTTCTGAGTGAATTGAGGATAGAGAAATGGGGATAAACTGCTTATACAACTTGGAAGGGAAAAGAGGAACAAGGACACATATATTGCTTTGCTTGTAACAGAGTCAAGAATTGCCTCTTATGATCCAAACACTGTACAAGCTCATCATGATTTGCCTCAGACAATCCAAGGAACAAGGATTTTAAATCTGATCTTCCTCCATTAAGTTTCTGTGGCCGCATTATTAACATATTTAATTAATATAACTGCTACTAATAATTCATAGACAATTCTGAAACAGGTAAATCATAGGTCAATTGAGATGGGGACCTTTTCTCTTTGTGAACTTGTGCAATGTTTTGTGAGTCTAGATACTAACACAATAGAGCAACCATGTAATAATAAAACATTATGTTTCTCTCTCCCTGTCCCTTTCCCATTTTCCTTAATTGTACTCAAAGTGCTTTTGAAAGAAAGAGTATGTTAATGTCTGTATTTCTACAGGCAGGTCATCACCCACAGTTATTGAGCCATTACATGTGGCAATCAACACACATGCACCCCCACACACACTCACACCTCCCTGTGCCATGCTTTATGGGCATCAGTCCTGTGCATGTTCTTTCCCTTAGATACTGCTTAGTCAAAAGGCCACCAATGCTGCCTATTTTTTTAAGTTGAGGGTGGAGAAGTAGGTGGGTATGTTAGACTGTCTTGCCTTTCTGTGAACTTGTGTTGTTTCATAATTCATTTGATTGAATTTCCTCTGTAGTTTTAAGGCATGATATAATGCCTCGGTTTGCCAAGAGCTTTAGAGCACTTTTAAAAATTATACTTACTTTCTTTCTGATTTGTCAAACACACACTGCTGTTTTTTACCTGTCTCCTCCTTTCTGCAGCACTTGGTGTATAATCAGTTCAGCTCTGGGAACACACAGGAAATGATATGCTATCCATACATACTGTCAGAGCTCTTTGGGAATGTTGTTCATCTCACTGGAAAGAGTGTTGGACCCTCTGTTCTTCCAGAGAGACTTGTTTTCAAGCACTGTCAAGACGCTTGTTATTGAAATTCAGAACAGTAGCAAAATACCAAACATTCATTATCCTATTCAGTATCAATTCAGAGGCAGCACTTGTGTGTTTGGTTTGTGCAGGAAGGATTCATCACTTTCTTGGGTCAACTACCTTGTCAGCTCCACAAACACAAACACACACACACAGACACACACACACACACACAGGGAAGAAAAAATGAGCTTCATATGCTTCATTCATGTCAGAACTCAACAACTTTAAGAGTGCAAATATTCTGCAGTCACTCATGAAAAGAAATTTTTAATAATAAATATCTAACAATTAATGGGCTGGTAGCTGCAGTTGTCTTCAGGGCATAATATCTAATTTCCTTGCAATGTTTCATATCCTTACTTTTCATGCTGCAACAGTCTATCATTAAAACCAAATGCAGGTTTCTATCACTTTTATTTATTTTTCAAATCAACTTATAAATCAGTGCCAGGCCTTGTTACAGATGAGTTCCAATAAATTATCAGCTGTGGACAAATTCTGAATGTTAAACATTCTCTGTTTCTTCCTCCCCCCCCTTACTATGCTCCTAAGTCATGCTCTGAGACTGGAGTGCATGACACATAGGGGAGTTTTGGAGGTTTTTCCCCATTTAAACAAGATGGGAACCTGGCTACTTAATTACACACTTTTTAAATAATGTAAAAATATATTTGTTTTTCAGGGGAAAAATTACCTAGGGAGACAGTTTCATACAACCTGCAGTAAAATTTACATCTCTGGACTTCAGTAAGATAGACATCATCTCTTTCACTTCTACATGACAGGTAATTCCCAGAGACACTTGTAACCCTAATCTGACTCACATTAATTCTTTTACCAAAATGCTCTGTCATTGCCCTTTGGAAGAAGGTCATGAGTGCTTTTGTGAGCTGATACTAACTTTTCCTTAGCTGATTTGTCACTTCTAAATTGGGTTGTTGCAATTAGAAGTATATTGCTGATTTTGATATGACTCAGTTAAGTAAATTTTATGTCTAGTTTAAACACTAGGCTGAGATATGTCAAATGGCCTAAAGTGACATAGCCTTGCATGGCTGACGAGGAACTCTGAATATTGTAATTAGCTAAATAAACTTTAAAAATATTCTGGGTTCAATTATTTGCAGTTGGGGTGCAACTGTGAGTAAATTAGCTGCGGTCCTTAGCCTGAGTGAACTCTGTATCGCATGAACATGTATGGAAGAAAAGATGCCCCCCAAAAACATTCATGTACAGAAAGCCCTCTCCAAAATATTGTGTTATCTCCCAGTTTTCCTTTATTGGTCTCCTCCATACTGTTTGATTTTTATTTTTTTTTGTATTTTTATGCTTCTTTTCTCTTTCACATCTCTTGGGTTTTCAAAACTTTCCCTCTATTGTTAGACATCATAGATTTAAATCCACACAGGCAGAGTATGATTTGTTTGATTTTACCTCCTTCAATTCAAGTAAACTTCAACCCATTCCTTGAACCATAAAGGGAATAAAGTGGAAATTACTCAGGGTTTTTTGTTTTGTTTTGTTTGATAAAACTCCTTGTTATTAGACTCTACTGTTAGTTTATCAAGTGATATTTCTAGTTATTGTCTGACATTTACCTTGCTGGATAAATTAAATAATTTGATATATCGTTGAGTGACAGACAACATTAATCCTTAGCATAAAGTAGGAAATTCTTGAAGAAAAACAGGAAGAATTTCTACACAGCATGGCTAAACCATGACTTGGATGAGAGCCAGAAGTGCAGAATATGCAGGAGTTTTAGACACTTACTTTCCACCTGAATTAAAGAAAAAAAAAAAAACCTTGTAATTATATAATACCAACTTCTGGCTTCATCTGAATGCAGCAAGAAAATCCTTGGTGTGTTTGAGGTCTCTTCTGATTCCTGCCTAATGAATAATTTTTATTCTTTTTATGCATCTCTTCCCAGGTCCCTGCCATTATTTCTGCAAAGCAATTACTTTTTTCCCCTAAATTCTTCATTTAAATACATGTCCTTGTAATTGGCCAGATGAAACTCACTTATTCCTCTGGCAAAGTAATTATATGTATGATTTGTTGTTTCTCCTTGTCCCTCAGATTCAGTACTCATCATGGTCTACTGTACATCCACCGTGAGCACAACAGCAAATGCACAAATGAACACAGGTACAGAGTTGAGCCACATACTCTCCTTCTGATTAAAGATGTAACTTTTTCTACTATACACATGCACCTGCTTTGCTCTATTTATCAGTCCACGTGAGTGACCAACAAGGGGAATTGAAAAGTTGCAAAACCTGCAAACCTGGGGACAGAGCAAAACTACAAATTGAATTTTGCTGACCTGCCCTACTAAATTTAATTCAACCCATTTACACTGTTTGTGCAACACAAAAAGCTGCCTAGAACAAGTACTGAGCTGGGGATGTGCAATTCACAGCTTTCCTGAGAAGGCATGTTTTTAAATCTGGACCAAGTGAGGAAAAACGATTGACTTTTGCATCCTTCCCCTTAATTCTGTCTAGATGACAAGGAAATTGGGGTACAAAGCAGAGACAATCTTTTCCATTCTCTGCAGTGAGTCTTTTGAATTTCTTTCAAAGGTATTTAATATGGCCTATAGGAATGTATTTATATAGTCATTTAAATCCTGTACTGGATAACCTACAGGAGGGGCGTTTCTAACCACACACAGTGGGGAGAAGTCTGTGCTTACAGAAGGGTGTGGGTTCCTGGGTTGATGTGAGGAAAACTTCCCAGTGTTTCCACAGACCTTTGTCACTCCTGCACTCAGGTGATGCCTCTGAAGCTGCATGGCATTATGAGCTTCTCTCAGCAGTCTGTCTCCCTGTTAGCAGTATGTTTTTGCAACATAACCTGATCCTATGAGATAATTCTATTATTTTAACATAGATATGTTGCAGCTTAACCACAACAAAACCAAACAGATCAACTGTACATTCAAAAAACATCCAGTTTTCTTTACCTGTGGTGCTGAATTGCCAAGAGTTTGGTTCCCAGATGCTTTCAGCCAGATATCTAAATTCATACTGAGATGCCTAAATTTAAGCTGAGATTTAGCTGTGTATGCTCAGTGTCGCTGAAAAGAAGGGCACTTTTATGTATGGGTTTATATGGGAAGCTGATTTCAGGAACCCAGACTGAAAATTAATATCTGATATGGATATTTTATTATGGAGAAATTTCATTCTTAGTCTTCTAAACCTACTGTGTTCCTTGCACTGTATAGAGCAAAGTTGCCTTATATAGGCTAGCTTCAGGGGAGTATGAATTGGGACTCCAGCTTCTCTCCACAGCTCTCCCATTGACTTCCCTTGGAGTCTATGGCAAATCTCACTCTTTCCGAACATACAGCCTCTCAGTTCCCACAACAGATTGCTGGGGATGCAATGTCCTACAATAGCTGTGAGGCCTAATAAATTTTCAGGGTGCTTGGAGTTGGTTGAATGAAAGGTGTTATAGAAGAGGAAAGGTACTAATATTGTTGTTGTTTCACCAGATCCCTGAGCATTGTTCTCAGGAACAGGCAGTGCCTGGTGGAAGACTGCCTTCCAATCTTTCTAGACACAAGCTCTATTAACATACAAACGAACAGGTCACACTATTCTTGGAGCAGAACTCTTTAGCATGTTAATGACAGATTCACACTGGTGGCCCCTTAGTGCTCTGGAGAAATACAGGTTTTGCTTAGCGCTTAATAAAAAAAGGCCATCATAAAATATGTCACTTGGGGCCGATTAATACTGTCGCAAGAGATAAAATGGAAGAGGAAAATGACATAGATTTATCTTTTTATGGGTGCCAAGTGTGGCTTCCACATGTACAGCAGTCTCACTGTTAATGCAGCATTTATTCACAGCTACTTGGCATAGGTATATATGAGGCTAAATTTTCAAGTGAAAGCTCACAGAGAAAGGGCTCAACTCCTGTTTCTGTGCATCTGAAATGATCACCTTAATCTGTGGCGTTGAAAAGAGGCCAAAGTCAATATGGACTAATGTGGTGCTGGCCGCTAGAAGCCATTGGATGGATCCACAACCATCATATCCTGCCCTAAGGCCACCAGAGGACTGCTACGATTGATGTCATCCGGCTCATATCGTGTCTCTGGCTACTTGGTTTAGTCTTTCTGTGCAAGATGAGCATTTCTGAACATCTGGTCCCACATATAAACAGATGAGGTATTTTTACACTTATGGCCACAGTGACATGCAGTACTTCCCAGCTTCGGGTATATTTCAGATGTGAAAAGGCATAGGAAAAACTCCTGCTCCTTTCTTACAAAGTACAATTTAAGGAATACTTTTTATAATCAGGGATTCTACACATCATTTACGTGAGTTATGGATGAGACAAAAAAAATTTGCTTGAAGGACTTTATCCATGGCCTAAAGAAGGAAGTAGAAACCATTCTCCATGCTTTTCTTGGGCTTTGGACCAAACCAATATCAGTTAAAAAATGATATTTTATTGTTAAAAAAAATTGTTTGGTAGCAAGATATCTATTTATGCCTTTAAAAGCAGTCTTCTTTTTATACATACTATATCAATTTTCCTCTGTCACTTTTAGTTTAGAAGGCAACAGCTGCAATAGGGCACAGGAGTGCACAGCAGCATTACCCATAATCAGTGCTGGTTGCTTGTTACATTGTCCATTGTAGCAAAGGTGAGTTGTTCCATGAGAGGAAAACACTTTAGCACGTACGTCAGCCAAGCACAGAGATCAAGCAGAGCTCTGCACCAACCAGAGGCTCTCCACGTGCTGCTCCAACCAGAAATGCCCTGTACACATTCTGAAAATTGTGGCAGGGATTTGAAGATGTCCTGCTGACGCTGATGTTGCCATTTTAAATTCAATCAATTAATATTATAAAGAGGCAAAAACGTTGCTATAGCAGGTATACTGCTGTTGCCCTCATGGAGCTGCACATTATAAGAAATGCTGGTGCTAAGTGGTTTTCTGAGCCTTATAAAGGTTAGATCATATCTTTAGAATTTCATGCATTTCTTTTTTTCTGATTAGTTCTTTTTTAAAAAATTTATTAGCTGTAGTAAGGGTGTTTATCGGGAAGTGAATAACAAAATGAAGCTGAAAAACAGTATAATTGGTACTATAATTGCACAGATATCAGTTTCAAAATTCCAGTAGCAAACCAAAGGTACAATATTTACAAGGAAAAGAGCAACAGAGATACTTCTTAACAGGCTTTTAATTAGAATCCTAATGAAATCACCTTGTAAAGGTGTGGGATGCCTGAAGCATGTACGTGATGGCAAAGGAGGTGACTTTGTGCATTAGCATTCAGAAAGAGTACAGCCCTGTGACATGGTTTAGGCAGTGTCCACTCAAAGCTTCTCAGCTGTGGGGAAAGTGAATTTTACCACTCCAACAGTAGAAAGCTGAGCTTTCCCATATATCTTTCTAGGCTTCTGTGGCAGCTGATGGGAAGAGAAAGATTGCTCCAAAAGGCAGCAGTGGCTATGTGTAAGGACCTCTGTGAGACACAATGGAACTCTTTGGCCTTCATTCGTATGTTTACCCTTATGAAAATCAGAGCATCAAGTAGAGGTGCACAGCTGACTTTCACCTAGAATTAAGTTAAAAGCTGACACAGAGTACAACCTGTACCCAGCTCAGTACACAGGGTAGCCCTCCTGGGCTCAACTGCAATGACCTAGACCCTGATCAGGCTTCTCCTCCAAATTACCTTCCTGTTGCTTTCCATCCATCAAAGAGGAAGAAGGCTCTGAACACATAACAGTTAATTTGTGTGGTTTGGGTACTCCTCCAAGTGTACTAGAAGGATAGTAGTCACCATGTTACATTTCCTAAGGACAGAAAAGTCTAAGGTATTGCAATATTCTTAGTCAACTGCAACTTTGGAAATGGTAGAAAAAGAGTAGAGGCGGGTTTTTTTCCCACACTGGTTTTATGCAGGAGGAACTCTCCTGACTCCTATTAAATTACTCTTTATTTCCATAACTGTGAATATACTAGTAAGAGTACTAGTTTACTTACAGTAATAAACCAGCATCAGCCTAATTTATTAATGTTTGAAAAGCTTGTCCTGGAATAAGGAATATTTGTGTGGCATCAGATTCTGACTCTGAGAGAATAGTGGTATTTTGGTCAGGATTCTCAGGTTTTTTGCACCTGCAACAAGAAGCCGTTTTTCAAAGGTGCTGCCTGCCTAGCAGATTTCAAAGGATTGAGCAGAACTGCTTCAAATGAACATTTTTGAATGCGAGAGACCTGTTCAAAAGCATTAAATAAGGCTCTGCCTGAAATCTCCCTTTTTATCTGATTTTAGCTCTCTTCTAGGGCACTGTTTCATCACAGAAATTTTCCATTCCAGAGAGCAAAGAAGGAGGAAGAAACTAACTTATCAACCAATATCAACCAAACTGAAGATGGACATGACCTCGCTCATTCATCAAACAGAATCAAAGCTGATACAACAGTGTCAGTAAATCCCATTTAATGATCTCTCCCCGAGGAACCTTTATGTGTAGAGATATCCATTTCTAATTTACCACTTTGAAATATAACTTACTATAACCAAATGTTCAATAAGCCACAGGGGCAGCAATAATTTCTCAGAAAACTTTACATTTTAACAAAACCACTAAAACAGTTCAAGGCTGCCAAGACCAATTAAAGTAGTTAGCTGAAAGATCACTTTGTCCTCTGGTATCTAGTGAAAGGTCCCTATTAAGCATTACATTGGCAGGGGAATACAAGACTTGACACTATCCAGCTACACTGCTTGACTAACCAAATAGTCTTAAGCAGGGTAAGATTTTTGTTTTACAGGAAGGATTAAATTCACCGGTTTCCATTTGAACATCTCAAGTCCTGTTTCTCATTCTTTATATTTTCTTTCCTTTGCAAAATTCTGTTCACTTGGGTTTTTAAAATGCAACTTTCAACCAAAGATTCAGGTAGTTTTAGCTTGCATCACAAACAAGCCGGCATTTATGGTGTTTGAATTAATGCCATCAGTTGCATTGTGCCTATCCCTAATCTCACTGAATTCAGTAGAAGCTGGAGAGAGCAAAGTACTGAGTTGTTTGGCATTAGCAAGGATTGTAAAAACTTTTTGGAATTTGTGGGAGCGCCAGAGGTGATGCCTATGTAAGATCTTATCCCAGTGTGAAAAGTAGCAGAACAGAAGCAAAGAAGGAATGTTTATATAAATTACCAAGTGATATTTTGTGGCAAATTTTGCTCAAGAGATCATTCTCCTACATTCTGGTCAGAATAGAATAGAATAGAATAGAATAGAATAGAATAGAATAGAATAGAATAATTTCATTTGGAAAGGACCCACTTCTAACTGCTTGCTATAATAACACTCCACTCTTTCTTCCCCTGCATATACATATAGGTCATTTAAATGGTGTCTGCATTCTCTAAATAAGCAAAAAGATGTACAAAATTTTAGAGTGTAGAATTAAATTATAGATTTAAAAATACTAACTTTCAGACAGAGATGGATTATCAGTTAGATCAGCTAAGAAACCTTTTGATGTAGTAATACCGATCTACTCATTGGCAAATATTCCTTAGCATAAAACTTACAGCCTTTCTTTCATTTAAATAAATCCAATTGTGCATAGCTTCAGGGCATTTATTCATAAGTATTCTAGAAAATCTTTCTGAGATTCAGTAAAGAAAACTCAAAATCTTGTTTATCAGAATAAAGTAGTATATGTCTGGTTAGAGTATTTTGGGTGTTCTGCAATAAACATGATGCTGTATTTAGGGATAAAATACCCTCATTTTTGCTTGTTGGGACAGATCCAAAACACACCAGTGCAAGATTGTTAACTGTTAACTTTGTCAAGGTCTGGATGAAGCTTTCAGTCTAGGAAAAAAGGATGCTGCTGTGCACTGCAATAGTAGCAGTAACCCTAGCAGTTATCTTCCCCCCTAAACATACCCAAAAAGCAATTTAACGCACCAGCAGCAGTTGCCTATTAATCGGGCTAGAAAAAAGGTAGCCTGGGAGGGTGGGTTTAAAAAGAGGAATGTGGCACTATTATGTATTGCTTGCAAAGTAAACAAGCAACATCAGTAGAGTCATTTCCTAATTACGAGCTGTTTCATAAACTGTAAATGCTAACATGGGAGAGGTAAATCATAGCAATTTAATTAATAAAACACTTTAGACAATTAAATCCATATGTGCATGTCCTGGGGCACAACATCAATAATAGAAGCTTGCAGGCATATTTTGGAAATTTTATGCAATCATTTGCAGATCTTGTAGTCAATAATTGGTACAAACTGTTTTAACTCTTCCTTGCCCAGTCTGAAAAATGGAAGGAAATTGCTGATTTCTCTTACTATTATTGATTTCATTACTGTTATTATGTAGCCCATTTTTCCATTCTGTGTGTATATTTTAAAATTATTTCTGTGCAGGCTACAAAATGAATCTGATTTCTTTCTTACGGGTATGTGACCTCTCTACACAGTATAATGAATTAACTTCATCCTAGGAAGGTAATGGACTTGTTTTTCTGGTCCTCAGAGCTAGACTAAAATTTGCACATACACTACAACTTTGGACTCTGAAGTCTGATACAATTTCTGAACAATGTCACCTGAGCTCTGGAGTTCAAGGATCTATCCATGAGCAGAAATATCTTTAAAGGTTTTGGAGACTCTAAGCACAGAGCTGAATTGTGGCTTTGACAACTAATAGATGTGCAGAGAGGCTACCTCATGTTTGCAAGAAGGCAGAGTCATTCATAGGCTGTTATCTGGATAATTTGCAAACCAGGCTGACAGCAATCCAGAAAAGCCACACGTAATCGTAACCAAAACAGTACAAGACTTATGTACCATACAGTTCTCCTGTGGGACACAAAGCTTCACAGTATAATATAAACCTCTATAATTTGGGGTATCTAGCAGTGCCTGTGAAGTTTGGGAGCCCATTTGACCACAGCAGCAGCCACATGCTCAGTAAAAGGGCCACATGCTATTTTTACACAAACTTCTAGCAACACCCAGGCCCAATATTTATAACGTGTGAACATCTCCAAGGAACTAGCTCCAGGAAGAGGCAGCTGGCTATAGCTGCTGAGGCAACATGCAAAGAACTGGCCAGACTGTTGTGTCCCCACCTGTCAAAACTAAACTCCTCTATACTAAGGAAGTGCTGGGGTCTTCTAAGCCTCATTAAGACTGAAGAAGGAAATAGCATGGATCCCATCCTTGCACTGACTCCCGGCTAATTTCCAGTGTCCATGTAAAGCTTTGTTCTTACAATTTCAGGCAATAATGAATCCAGCCCTGGCAACATCAGAGCATGGTATGATCGTTGAATCACTATAACTGCATGTCCTCTGGGACAAGACAAATCACAAAGACTTTTAAAGCAATTAATGGATTCAGCCCCATTTACATCAAAGTTCCAGTTCTGATTTATGCACTGCCATGACAGCAGTGCTTCCTAGGGATGAGGCAGTTCACAAAGTCCCAGAAGCAGCATATAAATGCTGGGGACATTTCAGTTAAGGGGATCTCACAGTGAGTAGTCTTCCAGTAGGGATCAAACAGATGTTAAGACTCCAGGGAAAACAGCCAAGCCTTCTGAAAAACTTCACTTTGAGCCATGTAGTTTAAGGCCCTGTTTTAAGCTTAACTGTCTACTTACTATGAATCTTAATTGTCCACCCACTTCCCAGAAAGAGACAAAGGTGACATTTAATCCTAAAAGTGGGAGACTTGCTAAAGACTTGATGAAACCCACCAGAGGTTTCACCATTTCTATTGCTATCACATAAAAACAATGGATGATGATTTTACATTGTTGAACAGATAAGTAGAGAGATGAATTAGCTGGTAAAGTGATTTTGCTCTTTACTTATTAAATAGTATGGGGGGAAAAATCCCTTTTCTGACAGCACACTACCAATTCCTATGAATTCCAGCTTCCCTTGCATTTTTGTCTCAGGTTATGTGAGGCATTGCTATTACCTTTCTCACAGTAAAAAATCAAGAGTTTAAATATATGTCCCTCTTCATAATCTTTATGGATGGTGTTTCCATTGCCTGTTGTTATCTTCAGGATAAGAATTTCATAGACATTAATCTGCAGAGCATTTGAATCTATCTGAGAGTAAAGTTTAGTATGAATCACTGGTGCTGTTACTGATAATGATGCAAAAATATTTGTCTGTTTATATGGAGAAAAAAAATCAGG
This sequence comes from Manacus vitellinus, assembly GCF_001715985.3. Taxonomy (NCBI): domain Eukaryota; kingdom Metazoa; phylum Chordata; class Aves; order Passeriformes; family Pipridae; genus Manacus; species Manacus vitellinus. The sequence continues at coordinate 6,619,007 of NW_021940534.1, forward strand.
AACTTTCTGGAAATGTGAGTTAAAGAGTCCGAGAGATTTAAAAATTTCAGTGTTCAATTGCAAATCATTGTAAATTGAAGCTTAGCTTTTTCAAATTCCTTTTCAATTATTATTATTCATTTATTCCATAATTCAACAGTATATGACAGCAGTTCTATATTAAACTGTGAGGGCACTTGTAGCATGAAATGCCAACATAAGGGATGTAAATTACCAATATATAATAATGAGTATTTCCTTTTTGTAATGTTTTTTCTACCCTGTAGGACACCGTAAAACTCTTTTGGTTCAATGCATGTTTTCACAGAGTGGAATGATATCAAAATGAATAATGCTGAAGTGGTGACTGGCAAAGCCTTATGAAGAATATGCTTTTTTGACATTGTCTATATGTAAATCCTACTCCAGTTCATCAAGATGTTCAGCAATTTCAGAGCCATACTGCATTACCTTGCTACCCATTTGGAGAAGTTTCTTCTACGATACTGCTTTGATTCCTGATAAAGGCTGGCCTCCTTCCTCTGATGAGAAGTGAGCAAATGTCCTCACTGCATTTCAAGTCCTATCACACAGCCATGCTGGCATGTGTTGCCTCTGATAACACTGCTGCTAACTCCTGCTGCCCCAACTCCAAGACTGTCTTGACATCTGAGACCAATTTTTCCCATATGTTTTTGGTGGCTCAGTACTTGCAGAAAAGCTTGACTAAAAGGGGAGAACAGGCATACAGCGTTCCTAACTATCAGCCCTGTGGGCTGCCTTCTTTCTCCAGTTTGGAGCTGGCAGAGAGCTGAGACATCACCTTGTATGTCATGGTCACTAGTGGGGTTCTGAAGGGCTTCATCCTCAGCCCAGTTCTCTTCAACAGCTTCATAAATGGCTTGGATGCAGGACTTGAAGGTATACTGAGTGAGTTTGCAGATAACAATAAACTGGGAGGAGCCATTGTCCTCCTCAAAGGCAGAGAGGCCCTGCAAAGAGACCTCAAAAAATTAGAGGGCTGTGCAATCACCAACTGTATGAAGTTATACAAGTACTGGATTCTTCACCTGGGACAGGACAACCCCAGATGTACGTACAGACTGGGGGATGAGAGGCTGGAGGGTAGCCTTGCAGAAGGGGACCTGGGTGTCCTGGTCGATGACAAGTTGAATATGAGTGAGCAGTGCCCTGGCAGCCAGGAGGGCCAACCGTGTCCTGGGGGGCATCAGGCAAAGCATTGCCAGCAAGTCAAGGGAGGGGATTGTCCTGCTCTGCTCTGCTCTGCTCTGCGCTGGTGGGGCCTCACCTTGAATATTGTGGCAGTTTTGGGTGCCACAATATAAGAAAGATATGAAGTTTTTGGTGGGTCCAAGGGTGTCCTATGAATATAGTGAAGGGTCTAGAGGGGAAGCCATACAAGGAGCGGCTGAGGTCACTTGGTCTGTTCAGCCTGGAGGAGTTTGAAGGGAGACCTCACTGCAGCTACAACTTCCTTGTGAGGGGAAAAGGAGGGGCAGGCACTGATCTTTTCTCTTTGGTGACCAGTGACAGGACCCGAGGGAATGGCCTGAAGCTGTGTCAAAGGAGGTTTAGCTTGGATATTAGAAAAAGGTTCTTCACCCAGAGGGTGGTTAGGCGCTGGAACAGTTTCATCAATTCCACTGTGCTTTCAGAAGACAATTCTCATGTGTGGAAAGAATGCACTCCTTTAAATATAAAAGTAGGTACATCCCGAGTAAAAAAGCAATTTAAGTTTGAAATTCAGTTGTTCTTAGACTTCCAGTTCAAAAAGACGACTATTTTATTAATTTTATGAAGAAATACATGTATATCCAGGATAGCTGCATTTTTTTATTTTCTTAAGTGTTCTTCCTAATTTATGATTATCAATGTTGTAGACTGACTTTACATGTGAACTTCAATATATGAGGGCCACCAAGTTGATTAGAGAGATGGAGCACCTCTCCTATGATGAAAGGCAAAGAGAATTGGAATTGTTCAGTCTGGAAAAGAAAAGGCTTCAGGTTAACCTAATTGTGCCATCCAATACCTGAAGGGAGCCTACAAGAAAGATGGAGAAAGACTATTTGCAAGGGCATGTGGGGGAATGGCTTTAAACTGAAAGAGAATAGGTTTAGATTAGATGTTAGGAAAAAATTCTTTACTGTGATGGTGGTGAGGCACCGGAACAGATTGCTCAGAGAAGCTGTGGATGCCCCATTCCTTGAAGTGTTCAAGGCCAGGTTGGAAGGAGCACTGAGCAACCTAGTCAAGTGGAAAATGACCCTGTCCACTGCAGCAGTGTTGGAACTAGATGATCTTTAAGACCCCTTCCAAAACAGGCCATTCTGTGATTCTATGATCTCTGAGAGTATATAGTATTGTGCAGTTGTATTTAACTGCTGAAATGATACCAAAAAGTCCAAAATCAATTCATAGGAGGTTATCAATCAGAGACTATTATGTTCAATCAGCTTCATTAATGCATTTGGATTTTTTAATCCATCCCATCAGTATGTTTGTAGCTTCAATTTTTACTGAGTCTGATGTGTAGCAGAAAACCATCCCATGCAATTTAAATTCATGATAGGCAGACCCTATGAAACACAGGCCTTAAAATGAGATGCAGACTCCAAAATTCTGCTGCCAGGGTGGTACATTGCTACGTACCTAAAAATAGAGTGAGTACCTCTTAAACAGGAATGATGTTGGTCTTTTTACACTGCATGAGCCTGCCTTCATATTATCTAGGAAAGACATCCATGAACAGCATTTGCTACTGGTAGCCATATATAGTCACTGATAAAGAGCAAAAACAGTATGACCTTGGGTGGATGTGGGAGGAAGCTCCAGGCACCTCAGACGGACTTCCCTCAGGCCCCTGAGAAGCTGAAGGGAGACCACTTGCAAAGGAGGTGGTTAGAGGTTACCTCAGGTGTGGAGTATTGTCCTTCTAGACTGGATTTCCTCCTGCCATCACCAGACAGATGTGGGATTTTACAGGTGTTACAGATGTTGAGTATTTCTGTGGGGTCTGTCTGTTGCTGGTATATAATAATAACGATAATCATGATCATCATCATCATGATCATCATCTTAAAATATTATTATTATAGTAATAATTATTATAACAGTAACAATAACAATCACAAAACCAACAAAAAGCCCTCACTGCTGCTTTAAAACAAAGTTTTCTGGCCAGATAATTGAGATTTTTAGAACACTGGAAGTGTTTAGCACATATACCTAATTTTGAGAAACATTTTTTTTAAAGGAAGGAATCACACTGTCATTACTAGACAAGAAAAGTGGTATGAGTCATAGAATCATAGAATCATAGAATCATAGAATCAGTTGGGTTGGAAGGGACCTCTGAGATCAAGTCCAACCCTTGATCCACTACCACTGTGGTTACTAGACCATGGCACTAAGTGCCACATCCAGTCTTATCTTAAAACCCTCCAGGGATGGAGAATCCACCACCTCCCTAGGCAGCCCATTCATCAAGTCCAACCCTTGATCCACTACCACCGTGGTTGCTAGACCATGGCACTAAGTGCCACATCCAGTCTCATCTTAAAAACCTCCAGGGACAGAGAATCTGCCACTTCCCTGGGCAGCCCATTCCAATGCCTGATTACCCTCTCTGTAAAGAATTTCTTCCTAATATCTAACCTAAACCTCCCCTGGCAGAGCTTAAGACCATGCCCTCTTGTCTTACTGATAGCTGCCTGGGAGAAGAGACCAACCCCCACCTGGCTACAACCTCCTTTCAGGGAGTTGTAGAGAGTGATGAGGTCTCCCCTGAGCCTCCTCTTCTCCAGGCTGAACAACCCCAGCTCCCTCAGCCTCTCCTCATAGGACTTGTGCTCAAGTCCCTTCACCAGCCTCGTTGCTCTTCTCTGGACTTGCTCCAGCACCTCAATATCCTTCCTGAGCTGAGGGGCCCAGAACTGGACACAGTACTCGAGGTGTAGCCTCACCAGCACTGAGTACAGGGGCAGAATCACTTCCCTGGACCTGTTGGCCACACTGTTCCTGATCCAGGCCAGGATGCCATTGGCCTTCTTGGCCACCTGGGCACACTGCTGGCTCATGTTCAGCTTCCTGTCAATCCAGACTCCCAGGTCCCTTTCTGCCTGGCTGCTCTCCAGCCACTCTGTCCCCAGCCTGTTGTGCTGCATGGGGTTGTTGTGGCCAAAGTGCAGGACCCGGCACTTGGCCTCGTTGAGCCTCATCCTGTTGGAATCAGCCCAACTCTCCAACCTGTGCAGGTCCCTCTGCAGAGCCCTCCTGCCTTCCAGCTGGTCGGCACTCCCCCCCAGCTTAGTGTCATCTGCAAATTTGCTGCCTCCAAACCACTGCCTAATATATCCAAAACTGGTTGCAGTCAAAAATTAAACACGGGCCATTTCTCACTGCAGTAACAGGGGGGTTATTAAAAAATATTATTTCAATCCATGAGAACCTTCTCACTGTCAAAATTCAATGCTTCTTCTCTCTTCACTTCATTTGGTAATAATAAAAATATATTTTCAGGACATTGTATGAGATCATGGTCTTTTTTTTTTTTTTTTGTTAATAATAGCTACATGGGTTTAGATATCTCCCCAGTAAATTATAATTTAATTTTCAGCTATTTAAAGGTCACTCTGAATAATATATATGCTGCTTAATAATCAGTTAAAATAATGGCACGTTTCAGGAGTGTAGGCTAATAGCAGTATTGCCTTTGCACAGGCCTTTGCTGTTTTCATTTGTTGTGTGATCAGTGAAGCAAGAGAGAAGTTCCCCTCATACGCCCGAGCCAGATCTTCAGTCTCTCTTTCTTTCTCTTTTTAATGGGAGGAAGAAAAACCTTTTCGCAATCATCAGTAATCTCTCCAAAGGTCTTTTAATTTAAAAAGTCATAAGTGTTAATTAGCTATTATTAAGTGCCCCCTGTATAAATTAACGTGATTGATGAAAAAATTAAGGGTAATGAAAAATGTAGCAATGCATGTATTTTTAAGAGACTATATTAAAGATGAAAGTCCCCAAAGACAGAAACTAAGGCCTGCTGCACCCGTGCCCTGCCTCTATTAGTATTAATAATAAAAAATATATAGCTATATATCTCAGGAATGCACAGAGACACGTTGGGTATACCAGTTTTAACATCCTTCTTGCTTCATTGAGCTTTGAATACCTCTTTGTCACAAAGACTTATTCCAATGTGGTATAATGTCCAAATTCTTTTTGGTTTATGGACCAAAATGAGGTTCTTTGAAAATGGACACTGGGATCTGGAGTTAGAAAAAAAAGAGAATCGAACTAACTGAATGTTTTTCCCATTGAATTTCCCATTTTCCCAATGACTTGTTTTATCTGTTATGAGAATCGAAACCCCAAAATTAAGATAAGAGAAATTATTTTCTCCACAAGGCTGACTTTTTTTTTCGTTATAAACAATTAGTTTGCAACTGTGCTGGGTTCAACACATTTGGCTACAAGAACTTGATTGAAACACAGTTTCTTTTAACAGCATTTCACAAGAAACAGGCTAGATTAGGCCACAGTGCTAGATGTGTAGATTAGGCACATCAAGAGATATTTCCCAGTGGAAAATGTTTGAATAAATAATATCAGATCTGGATATTTTATTTTCTTTCTTCTCACTTACCCACTTACATCATGCATTCACCAGATTACTTTCATTTCTGATATATATATATATATAGGCCTCACATGCCATCATAATCATAATGTGATCTACACTACATTAATATCCATTAAGAAATAGTTCCCACAAAAAAACTAGATTGGCAATGCAAAAAGAAGGACTAGGAGTGTCGTGGTTTGAGACCTCTAAAATCCAATTCCCAAGTCCAAGCCCCCCTCCCACATCTCAACCTAGTGTGAGATGGGTTTTCCAGACACAACACAAGACTTGATATGGGGGGAAGGGAATTATCTTACAATCACTATACAAATAAATATTATAATACAGTATATACATAATCTTAACTCTCTCTCCTATGATAAACCAGTATTTACAATGGATCAATCTCTTCTCCCTCCAATAAAAGTCCAGAAGGGAAAAGGAAAGATCCTTTCTACTCTCAGGGCAGCAGTGTCTCTCCTCTTCAAAGCAGCAGTTGTAGCTGGAGTTGTCGCAGTTGGAATCTCTGTCCAATACACACAAGGGGGAGTCTCCTCTCCCCCTCTCAGCCCTTTGGTTCCAATAGAAGGTCTCGCCCATGGACTGCCAGCAGGAACAAAACTTGCTTCACCACGGGCATATCAGGAAGTGCAGGGGCATCTTTGTGAAAGTCCCTTCCTCAGGGGATTTAGCTCCGAGTCAGAACGTCTCAGGCAGCTTTCAGTTGAAAGTCTTTGCCTCAAGAGTTCTACCAGACCTCCTGTGCTCTGACTCAAAACTGCCAGCTTGGCAGTAGCAGCAGGGGAGCCAAAGTCACCCCCTCTGCATTCCTTCTGGCCTTTCTGGTCCAGCTCCAGGACATCTCCGAGCTTCTTAACTCCTCTCTCCGGTGCTGCAGCACTCCAAGACTTCCCTCAAGCCAGAGTCCATTTCCCTCCTCCTAGGAGGGGTCTCAAAAGGGGGTTTGGGAGGTTTGGCTCAGTTCTTACCCCAAAACTCTGTCTCTGTAGAGCTTAGTCCTCTCTCTTTCTCCTTGCAGGAGTTCTCTCTGTGTTTCTGCATGCCATCTCTGCTGTTTCTCCTTTTCTCTTGGCTTTCTGCCATAGCCTCCATTCACTGCTGTCTCTACCGCTGCTCCTGCTGCCCACTCACGGTAGAGAAAATCTCCCAGCTTCTCAGCTATAGACCTTGGTCCAGTTTAACACTGTTTCCGAGTTTCTATGACCCCAGTCGAGGGCTGAGGGGGGGGGGGGCAGCCCCCAGTAGGGCTCCAGACCCCTCTCTCTCTCTCCTTGTGGTCTCAGAACATGGCCATTCTCTTCCAACTACCTCAACAACCTTCTTTTCCAGTCTGGTTGTTACATGTTTATGTTTTGCAGGAGCGCTGATTGGCTCAATCCCAAGGGACACCACCCCCTTGGGGGGTTACCATTTTTTTAACTCCAGGGGGAAAACTTTTTTTCCCCGCCACAAGGAGAAATTTATTATTGGCATTTTTACATACTGTATATGCAGAATACCTCTCAACAAGACAGGGATTTAAACCTAGACTACAGGACTCCACTGAGGTGCATGAGCAGTAAGAAGTTTCACAGTTTGCAGCTGTAATGAAGCCTAGTTTCCTATGGCACCGTGCCATGTTGTGTGGCTGCCATCCCTTGTCTGTTGCTCTACCTCCTGTTGCATGTTTGGCAGGTTGGGCATTGTGGGCTGTCTGGTCAGACCTAGTATGCTGCATGGCAAAGTTAGTTAATATTTGCTGGGCTAGTCTGCAAAGTGTTCAATCTCTCAATAGCATGTAGTCCCAAAAAATGGCTTCAGATGGTTCATGAAGTCTCCTCTCCTTCTCTCAACCCAGCCCCCAAGAAATTACTACGTAGAACTAACATAGGAGTTTATCTGTGTGTACCTCTACCTGATGTATCTGAACCTGGCCGTGATTCAACTTATTGGATAGTCATGAACAGCACAAGCTTATAAGCCTGGTTTACTTATTTTCTTTCTTTCTCCCTCTGTATCTTCTTCACCCCAGTGCCTCAGTGCAGTTCTGCATCTTGCTTACTAAACTAAATGGGATTTAAATTGCACTGTTCTACAGACTGTGAGCCCTGGAAGTTCACACTAACTTGTCTGGTTTAGAAGCCAGCACAACTGAAAGTGATGGTATATGTGAGTGACACATTATATTAAACCTGTCCAACACCTTCCAGTATGAAACCTTATTTTTCATTTGCTCATCACATTTTTCAATTAATTAATTAACTAATTATAGTGAAATATTTTTTCAGAGCAAGCATCTGTGTCTCACTAATTGTTTTAAAGTAAAAAGAGCTAAATGTTTTTGAAAGAAAATGTGATTTTCTGGTTCTAATAAAAGAATCTTGCAGTTGATTATATGCCCCACATTTTATGCTCTAGTGCAAAAGTTTGAAAGTGGGAAGAACATAGTAGATATATGCCGTTAGCACAAATTTGATCAAATCTCAAATCTCTGTAAACCCTCAGTGAAGTCTGCTGTCAAGAACTGGAAAGATTTTGACAGCTGAAGTCTCTGAAGAGCCTGACTGCATTAAGCAGCCCTATGCAACGAGCAAGGTGCACGTGTACTGCTCCCAGAGGGCTGGGCATTCTTTAGCCAAGAGCTCCGGGGAAGAAGAAAAAATTATCTCAACATACCAGAAAAGGAGAAAAGACCAAAAGAACAGCTATATTAAGTCAGATCAAAAGATGATCTAATCCAATACCTTTTTCCTGATGGTAATAAATAGTAGACACATAAGGAGAAGTGTAAGAATAAAGTATAAAATAATAGTAGCCTTGAACATCCTTCAGTTTTCTGAAAACTTGCAGCTCTGGGACTTCCAGAGTTAAAGGTAGTTTCTGTTTATGAAATCATTACCAGATTTCTCCTCCATGTAAACCTCAAGCTTCCATGCTATGGCAAGAATTATGATGAAAACATCTCTTTGTTTTGAATTTGTTCAATTCCTTCAATACCCCAGTAGTTGCTGTATTGGAAGATAAAGTGAACAAACCTGACTATGGTTTCAATTTTCATTCCACACAAAACATATTGATTCTAGTATTTTTAACTCCAGTGCATTCATTCCGTAGCCTTAACTTCAACATCGCTTTGTTTTGTACAATACAGAGCATAGCCTTGTATGTATGCTATGATGTTTCAATTACTTTTGTTCTACACAAGAAAAATACACAACAGTTAGCAAAGCACAGCTTATACTCTCAATAATTTATTCTTTGAAAACTTTATTGGCTTATGGCACAGCACAAAATGTATAGCAACACTTAATTACAACATCAACTACTGTTGAGAGGCAAATACAGTAAAGAATAGTTAAACAGAACTTGAATCTAGTGAAAACCCACTAGATGAACATATGTTTTTATTTCAATGCATGATAATATATGGAAGTGATGTGAAAATTTCAGTTCTAACAAATCTCTGCTTCTGAGATTAAAAAGACTTGCACAGAACCATACAACAATTTACAGTGGGAAGGACCTTTGCAGTAAAACAGTTTAACCCCAGCACAAAGCAGATACAACTAGCTGCTCGGAGCCTTGGCCTGGAGAGTTTGGAATATCATCAAGGATGGAGAGTGTTCCAATATTTGACTGTTCTAATTGTGAAAATTTGTTTCCTAGTATCTAATCATAGTTTTTCTTATTGCAGCTTGGGTCCACTGCCCACCATCCTTTCATTATGAACCATCCTTATGCTTTCTTGAGTGGCAGAAGACAGCAATAAAATTATCCCTGAAACAGCCACTTTCCAAGCGAAGTGACCTATATTTCTCAGCTGCTCCTCATATATCATGTGTTTCCACCCCCAGCCATCTCATTGGCCCTCCGTTGGACTTATGTCAGCATAACAATGTCCTTTCTGTAGTGAACACAGAGCTCAAGATGCAGTCTCATGGATTATTATAGGGCTACATATATACATTATTATTATTAATAATATTATTATTACTATTACTATTTTTACTACTACTATTATTACTATTATATACAAATAATTTTCATTATTTGTTCTTCGAAGCAGTGTCCTGGGGCCTCTAGACTCCTCGACAAAAGTTTCATACTTCTTGTTAGCAGTCATGGAATAAGAGCACTGGGAAAAAGTTAGTGGCTTATTGGAAGAAGAAAGTGAAGGCTAGTTACCAAGAATACAGTAGACCCTGAGCCTCATCTGGTGTTAATCATCACAACTGCATTCAAGGGTATGGAAGCATACAAATTTATATTAGCTGAGAAGATGACATGCTACACAAGCCACAAGAGCACAGTACAGCCAGTCACAGAAGGCTTGTAGTGTAGCTCTACTGCTTATCATCAGTCATCCCAGAACAGAGTAAATCCTTATTAATTTCCTTTTAAATGTAAAAGAAAAGTATTCTGTGAAGATCTAACAGATCTATTGACTCGGACAAAAGTCTACCACATCAGCAGAAAGATTTCCAGTGATTTAAGTGGACTATATTTTCTATTTAATGAAATGTACACTAAAGTAACAGGTACTATTATTCTTTAGAATCCAAAGAACAAGGAATAACTCTGACACAGATATTATGCCACCTATATGCATGGAGTCTCTCTATTATTCAAGAGCAAGTTCTTTTGCTCTTTGTTCAATATGTAAAATAAATTGACCAAACCACCAACCCAACATCTGAAAACTAAAGAAGTATTTTTTTGACTAAAAACCAGGAGAAATATCTATTCACTTTAGTAAAATCAATGGATGCTTCTAACTGCACAGGGCCTTAATCTGTGAAAAAAATACCCTTGGATTCTGTTTGAACATGTACAAAAAATCTGCAAATTTTGTGCTTCTTAATACCATAAATCACTGCTCCATAATAATGCCTTCCTGTCCAAGCACACTAATCAAATCGCTTCCCTGTCACTGGAATTATTACATTTTAACAAGCACAGGATTTAATCATCAGTGCAGGCTTTTCACGCATTTACTTCATTCAGGTCTTGACAGCAAACCTTTACTCATGAGTTGTCCTTATAGTGGTGGTTTGATTACCATTTTGACTACTCATGTGAGTAATACTTTCCTGTTTCAGGCCCTTAATTAGCTGAATGCTTTCAGAGGTATTTCTAGATACTGCATTTTCTCTGTGCATTAACCATGGTATCCTCTCTCCCTCCCTCATGTTAATGACTTGGGCAGGTATGTATTTGTCTGATGTATCAATCACTTTCTCCTCACTTTCTACACATATAAAGTCTTTCTGATTACTTCTCATGAATTTTAAGAAGCTTCATTGACAGGAAAGGCCTTGCCATCTGTAATGCATGTCACATAGGATAATGCAATCACATAATCTTTTGTAATTGAAATATAGGGCATTGCTCAGCTAAAACATTAGCAAATGTTGTTCTCAAACTTGCCAGCTGCTTTGCTTCTTTGTCTTTCTGATGTCCTCTCAAGGCTTCTGCAGTTTGAAGGTCATCACTGCATGTTCACAGGTCTCCATCAGCATCCAGGAGTGACTCCAGATGTTACTAAGGTGATTTCTTTAATTAGATATGTAGCTGTTCATTGGCAGAATATTCCACACCTGGGACTAACACTGACTTTATGTAATATATTAACCTATGCCTATTAGAGATGCAAGGAGAGAAAGGAGAAGGAATTTATGAAACTTGACAAATTGTCTAAATTTACTTGTTATTCAAAATGTTCAATTTTCTATATAAACTCTGATGGATAATCAAAAGTTAAAACTCATCTGCAACAGCAAGGCTGTCCTGCATCCAAATGTTTATTTACGGTCTTCTTCTCCTGTGTCTTATATTGAAGGAAGTCCAAACTTGACAAATTTTACAAGGAAGTTATGTAAGGATTAAAAAACCATGCAATGAGTAAAATTTAGCCTCTTCATTTAGCAGACAGCTAGAAGGATTTAAGATGCTGCTATGCCCAGATGGTTATTGTACCAGAGATGACAGGTCCCACAGCAGAGCCAGAAGAGTGGTCACACTACAGCTGCCTTCCCACAAAGACCAGTAATTTAGTTCACTGAACATTGCAGGAAAGCAGCTGAGTGAGACACATACAAATTAAATCCTGCTAACTCATTGTGATAACGGTAATATCTATAGAAGGTTGAAATGGAAGCTGGGTAGGTAACTTATTAGGCTCAGCTAGATTAGTCAGGGCTTACCTGCTATCATGGTTGAGTTAGAGGCTGGACTGGCAACTAAAAGAAAGAAAGTTTGACAAAGAAATTCCCGTTATGCTCTCCTCCATTTCTCATTGACACCCTGTGATACATAATTTTACAAAAAATTCTGATATGTGATGAAGAATCTGAGTTCTCAAGTCCATCCAGGGACCATTCTCCCCCCCTCACCTTCAGGGAAAATAAATATGTTTGCTTACAAAATATTTATTTTATATTCAAGTGTTATTCACAGTTTCAAATACATTCAAATCTTATTCAGTTTGGAGGGAGGGAAAGGGGATCCAGTTTTTCACATCCAGATATGACCCTGTGGGTTTTTCTCTATTGGATCAAGTTTCAAAAAAGGCTGGTTTTCCATGTCCTTGAATTTTTTTTCAATAAGATTATGAGCAAAAAGGCAGAAACTTAAAAAACCTCCAACACTTAACATCACGTAACTCAAATTTGTTCTTGACTCATTTCTATAATGCCTACCAGCTTTCATTTGCTTGATCGAGAAGAAGCTACACAATTTTTGTAAGATCCCACAAACAGTAAGGGGAATGTGGACTCTTTTTCTGACATGAAAAAGGCCAAAGAAAACAAGTGAAAAAGGGATTGCAAATAAGGATTCTCAGAATTGTCCTCAAACTCTAGACAATGCAAAGACAGTATCTAAGTAATGAAATTAATTTTCCAATGCAACTATTTCTATTTTACCACTACCGCTGTTCCTAGTGAGGATTTGAGGTCATCTCAAGCAGACTGGTCAGTCCATACCCTCAGATCAGAAACAACTTCATCAAATTCCAAATCCACCCTTGGGTATTGCAGATCATATGGGAAACAAGATAATTGAATGTTCTGAGAACCCTAGAAGCTGATTCAAGCAACTGCCCTAGATAAGACTGATAGGTGAAATGAGGAGAGAGTTTTAGCCTTAACTCTGAATATACTGGCATTCATCATTCATACAGGCAATACTGCACTAGGTGACTGCAGGCTTCAGAATGCAGGGGGCAGTCTCAACAAATATTATGAGTGCTGTGAAATTAAGAAATCTCCACTGGTTCGATGAAACACGGTCTGCCACTTCATAAGCGCTCTCAGTAGCACTAGGGATTTGTTCTCCCTCTGTAAATACCAGCAGTTATGACACAGGAAAAAAATCCAATATTTTACTCTTGTTGTTACTTCTGTTTCACATGTGCACATCCTTCTACTACTAATTGCAAATGTACCAACCAATGGCACAAAGTTACACACCTAAAACACAAAATGTATGAGTGTGATGTCTGCACCCAACACTGAAGGGTCCCTAGAGCTGACTTTCACTCTTGTCAAGTTCTATTTCAGACAGCTCCCAGAAGTTCTTGAGACACAGACACTTTCTCCCACTCTAGATCTTTTTAAAAGGCTTTGAAAAGGACAGCTACGTGAGGGAAAAACATTGACAACTGCCTCGCTAAAGGAGAAAAACAGAACCTACCACACTGCAACTGAAAGCCCCTCCCTGCCAATAAAGCAGTTTTACAGCAAAAACATTTAATTTTATTTTGATTTTCATTCACTGCTATCAAATCCTAACTGTCTTCAGGAAAAGAGTGAATTTGACAGTTTCGTGTTGACTCTTACATTTTCCATTACTGACTCTTTTAATCTCTGTCCTAGAGCAAAAATACATTTCCCTTTTTAAGCTTTTGATGATAAAAATCTCATCTGTAACCTCATAAATGATCCTTTATTATCTATATTAATAATGAATAAATGTCTGTTGAATACCCCTCATCCTTTGCATTAATATTGCCAGATGTATTATAGATAACCTTTTGATTTAACAGCACAAACTGTGAAATAATATTAAACCAGTAAAGGACTGATCTTACTGGAGTCACTAAGGTCAAAATTATAAACATCTCCTTCATTTCTATTTGTAAATTGTCCCATTATGTGGCATCAGTCTCCGTCATTTATTTTTGAGAGAGGTACCACACTTGCTTCAGTCCTAGAAATAGAACTCATAAATAATATCTTGAATAATTTTTTTAAACATTTCCGTCTCTTCCACTTCTCCTTCCTAATGCCTCCTGATGGTCTTAATTAATAGAGCATTACCACATGAGCAGATCCACTTCCGCTTACTGTACTATCATTTAAAAATATGTTGCTTGCCTCTTTTCCCATTAGTCCTGTCAGAATCAGGCACAAACTTCACTCAATCATTTTTTGAGATGACACTGTAGCTATTCCTGAACAAAGGGATGAAGCTCCCATTAGTTTAGCACAACTGCATCTCATAATTTTGACTGCTTCCCTCTTACATACCCTTACATACTCTTTCTTTATGATCATTTTCAAGGGGGATGATGCTTTACGCTGATGGCCATAACATCTGAAAATCCATTTGCCTGTAAATCCAGATCACACCCTTCATAAATGTTCCCTTCCACCTTCTGTCCTGTGACTTCTGTTCCAACTTTCAATGCCTCTAAGTGAAGAGAAAGAAGTGAAGTGCCTTTTTCAATATTAGGGAAAAAAAAGATTCCCACTGCAGTCAAGTGAGAAATATCCTAGTTTTGTATTTTGTTTAATATGGCTTCTGAAACAGGTTTCTTAAAACTGCTGAGGCTAAAGCACAGCAATTCTGCCCACCCACTTACCTGTAGCAATAACTGTATCTATGCTGTTATCAGCCCAATTCAAAAAAAGACTAAAAAGCTCCAACTGCCCATGCTCTGTTTCTAGAATGGGTGCCCTAACAAAGTCACCTGACAAACATTAGTTGAAACACATGGTGACAGATGAAGTTAGTCAGCCATAGTGCTGCCCAGCTTTTATTCCCAGCTACATGCTACCAGGTTTGCCTAAGAACCATTTTAGGAATTAGTTTGAATCCATTCCGCCCCTTTTCAGTGATCATATAGTCATTAAGGCTGGAGAAGACCTCTGAGATCATCAAGTCCAACCACCAACCGAACACCACCATGACAATTAAACAACGTGGCCAAGTGCCATGTCTACTCAGTTTCTGAACACTTCCAGGGATGGCGACTCCGCCACTTTCCCTAGGGAGAATACTTTTGTATCTAGACAGCTGGGACACAGTTTATCCCCAGATACCTGTGGTTTTTGTAGAAGCATTAAAATAATGCTTCTTAGTAGTAAACTCCCTACCAATACAGCTCAATATCTACTAGCTCAACGTATGAACATAACTGGTAGTGCAGTGATCCCTTAGGTTCTGTTCAGGACTCTGCAGTGGCTGCATTTTGCTGCCAATTTACTATCAGGAAAATATTTTGAGGCTTGGACATGTAAAATGTAAAATTAGGCGTATAGTCAATGTTAAAATGAGTTGCAAGAGTTCTCTTGGAATTTAAGAGAGAAAACTCAATTGGTTTTGATACAGAAAAAGCATATCAGGTATCAGTGATCCAGCATGATGGTAAACATAAGAGGAAAAACATTCATTTCACAATTAATGAGTTGCACCATTGGGCAAGTTTTGACAACTTACCACCAAAACACCTTTCAAGGCTGTGATTTTTCAATTACATGTATTGTAACAAACACTTTCTGCAAGGACTAGTCTCAGATTCTATCACTGCTGGAATTACCCAGGCACAATGAAGGGTTCTCAAACATTTCTACAGACATGTTGTATGTAAGAAGGTAGCTTGCTTGCGGCAGTTTAGCAATCTGTAGGCTGAAAAAAATCCTTTTTCTGTCATCTTATAGCTGAATTTGGATTTGCATGTCAGTTCAAACCATGCTGGAAGCTGTGAGTGAAAACCTGATATCATTGAAGTCAACAGCAGTTTTGCTGCAGTTTCACACATGCCAGCTGACAGCTTATCAAATTCAACTATTCAAAAGAAGGGCAAAGGTGGCTTTTGACAAATAACAAAAAGAAGATGAAACTATTTAAATAAAATTAAATTGCTGAGATAATAGCAAAAGTT
Source organism: Manacus vitellinus (assembly GCF_001715985.3). NCBI lineage: Eukaryota > Metazoa > Chordata > Aves > Passeriformes > Pipridae > Manacus > Manacus vitellinus. Next base: position 6,634,795 of record NW_021940534.1, read on the forward strand.
GACATTAAAATTTATGGTGTTTGTTATCACTTCAAAGGCAAAAATAAGTGCCTCTCTTCTCCCGGTGATGTAACATTATCATACATCAACTAATTCCATTTGATTCATGACTTACATCCATAACAGTTACGGCTGTTTGGCAAGATCCACTTTAAAGGCCTAATCTAACAAACACCTGCATACTTAATCACTTCAGTCACAACCACAAGTGTTTTCTGTCTTGCAGACTCTTTTTCAATACTACATGCATACATCTGTCAGGAAAGGCATGTAAAACATATTTGGCCAAGTTCCTAGCTAATCTGGTCTGGAAAGGGGCATGGCAATACTGTGATTCTGCATATCATCCCCTGACATCACTGGGTAGATTCTCTTTTAGTTGTTTTGGAGAATGTCCAAGAGCAACAGAATTAGATGGATGTATTTACAGATGCCAAAATGAATCTGACTATAAAATCTTGGCTCAGTGGGTCCAATAGCAGTTTTGTTGATGACTTGGAGGGTTTAATTCAATAACTCCAGCTATTAGTATTTTTTACACATAATGTATGCATCTGATAGTACCTTAAACCTCCCTGTAATCTCAAACCAGAGGAACAGATTTTCCAGTCTACACAGGTAAGTAAAGAAGCATTCAAAATATATCTAATTTACTTAGGCTAAGCTCTGACAGGCATATTTGTAACAAAATGCATATTTTTGCTACATTCTTTCTTAACTGCATAACAAAACACTGAGGAGTTCATTGTTGAATGATAAATAGTGCCTCAAATTAAACATGATTGTTCCCTGTGAAACTAAACTACAGCTTCTTAAAGGCATTAATAGCATTTCCTGTTTGTGTTGCTTTTCTCTCCATTTCCTGATGATGAAAGCCACTGTCTGGATTGCCGGGTTTTAGTATTTCAGGTGGACTGATAGCATCAAAGATATTTCATGCCTTGAACCTTTCCTTTGTCTTGACTGTTCTACATAATAAATACTCCTATGTCTGATTCTCTGACTTTCTCTCTGATTCTCTGTGTCTCTGACTTTATTCTATTTCTCTAAATTAACATGTATTTCTATTTAGTGGCCCAGACATCTAGGTGGTTAAAATACCTTCAGATCTGCTACCCTTTTCCTACTTGTTTGATACATTTATACTTTTACAAATATTAGCAAGTGTTGGTCTTAGTCTATCACTTCTTTTATGACTTTTCTTCATACTGATTAGCACCAGATCTTCAAGGACTCTTGCTGAAGTCACCTGGTGACATTCTCCAAATATTTCATAACAAACTTGTAAGCTACTTCAGAACTGTTATTAGCAGTTAACAGAATCCTCGTTATATCCTTTGAGTCTAGAAAACAGAAGAAAAGCTGTAGTCTAAAACCTTTCTATCTTGTTGGTGTACAACTGTATTCTGGTTTCAGTTATAAACAGAAATAGAAATATGTTGTGAAAAAAGTGTTTCTGCTTCCAGAATCTAGATTACCTGTGTCATGCTGAACAGACAGTATTTCCTGCAGAGATACACAGCGTGAGATACTATAATAAAATAATAAAAGTTAAATAGCTTTCGAGAGAGGTAGAGTTCTAGCTCAGATGTTCTGAATGTTGGACAAACTTTAATTCTCAGTGTGGAACCCAACAAAATGGTTTTGCAGGAGAAATATACAAGAGAGATTAAACATGAAACACCAATATACTAAAATCCATAGGCCTGCAGATAACATATGAGAACAACAATAACTTCCTTCATGCAAAGATCTAAGCAACTGGATGATTTATTTTCTATCCTTAAACTTCTTCCCATGTTGAAACACTGCCAATGAAGTGACAGTAAAATGTATTTAATCCATTCTTCCTCTAATTTATTGCATTGTTCCCTACCCATAAGAACAGAATTCTACTGGTATTTAGTATCTTTTGCACCTTTGAACAGGTGAATGTAAGATTTGCTTCTGAACACAGAAAAATGAATCTGTAAAATCTACATATGTTAGCCATCAGAATTTAATAGATTTTTTTAGTATTGCAAAATATTTTTTGAGGTTCTAACTAAATTAAAATGCCCCAGACTGTCCTTAGTGGCACTTTATATTAGAATAAAATCCCATAATTGCATTAAATAAATCAGAAAAGCAGTATTTCACTGTTCTACTGATGTATAATGTTGTCACACAAATAAAAACACACAATGTTTTTACCAGAGTAAGTAGAAGCAACATGATATTCTCTTCCAGCTCTGGGACAATTTAAGACAACATGCCATTAGTGGTGACTGAAGAAAATGTTCTGGGTCCTTTTTCTTCTTGTTTTGGGGCAACTTAATACTTTTGCTGCACTGAACAAGCACATTTTCTGTCCACACTCCAGTAAACTCAAGGGGTATCTTTTTTAGCCTCCACAATCCTCACCCTTTCCAGTTCTTCTGTCAGTCTGCAGTATTATTTTAACCATCTTCAAAGAGGTCATCAGGGCAGAAGGAGTCGGGGGAAAACATGGGGGAGGGAGGAGAAGCAGTGGAATAAGTGAGTGCAATAATTGTTCTTCAATGAAGAAAAAGGTAGAAGAAAAAATACCCAGCTTCATCAGTAATGCAGGCCCTGCCATCCCCAGATGTTACAGAAGCATTAGAATTGCTCCCTGCAAGAAAAATTGGATTAGTCACAATCTTGTCGACTAATGGGCACACTCTGTGATCTTTAGAGCTTCATTTACTGGGTTAATACTGCTTTGCCTGAGTTCCTTTGCAATAGGGAAAAAAAAAAAAAACTGTAAGAAGAAATATTCTGGGTGCAGTCCACAGCCACTGACACGAGTAATATCATATTCATCACAGACAGACCTCGTATCTCATTACTACTGAAGAGTTTGCCCCCAAGGCATTTGAGCTCAGTCAGGCCAGGCCCCTCATGTGGAACCGTTCAGGTATATTGTGAAATGATTTAATGCGATAATAATGTCCACTTTGTGAGATAGATTATGTTTTTTATAGTGGCTGATGGTTAATGAATGATACATTAGCAAACATCACTAAAACATTATTGAGAAAATGCAGATATGAGATAGTAACTCCCTCATTCCCCACCCCTACTCTCTCCCAGATGCATAATAATGGAAAGCAGAACTTACAGAAAGCAGAAAACTTGACATTTTTGTGATGCTACCAGCTTGCATAGTCCTTCTGTTGCTTGCTTGTTCTCTAGAGAAGGGGCAAAAGAGGTGTTTTAAAATGTTGTAAACACAAACTGAAATATCTCGTCTTAAATCAAATGAGAATCAATGAAAGTGCAAACCTGAAAAATACATTATATGTTGACCCAGTTTATTAGATGAAACCGTTTACCCTGATTTGATTTATCTGGCAATACACTGCTCAGCTGTGAAATGAGATAAGAAGAGCCTATTCACCCTATTTACAATATTATAGTGACTCCCGCTAGCACCACTATGGTTAAGGATCTGTCAGCAATTCCATTACAAATACCATTTTTTTAGGTTTTATAACATGGCTGTAGACTCATGCTTAGTTTCAACATGGCAATCCAAAACCTATGGATTCAATTAAAATCTCCTATTGAGTTCAATGGATTTTGGATTAATGAAGCACAATATTAAAAATGTGAAAATCTCTAGGTAATTTTCTACATTTTTAGTCATAATTGTTGTGCCTTGGGAAGAAATACTAAGAGGGTCATATCCCCTAATAGAACAACTTTACTGAGGTCAATGGAGTGACAATGATTTACACCACCTGAAAAGCTGCCCCTTCTGTCAGGGTTATACCAAGTTCTTTTTCTCTTTCTCTTTTTGTATTACTTTGATTTTCTGTGTTATTTGGCTTACATACATTTCTAAACACTCTTTGTCTCCTTAACAAGGGAGGAATTTGTCCCACACCCTTTCAATGGGAGTTAAACTACTGAACCCACAGTCTAGAATTCATATTGCTGTGTTTTCCCATAAACCTTCTGAAATGGCTTCTGACCTAGTGTTTTCTCTCCAAAAAAAAAAAAGATGCTTTCTGTTCCAGGCCTTTGCTTTCTTTTGGGGTTTTTTTGTTGTTGTTGGGGGGACTGGGTTTGGTGGTTTTTTTGTTTGTTTTTTAATTAAACCTCCAAAGAAGAGTGCTGTTCTGGTTTCCTTCATTTTAATTTCTGAATGTCTTAACATCTCAAAAAACGTAAATGTGACTGAGAAGAAAAAGAAATAGGGAAGGCTATAGAGGGAGCATCTTCTGAGGTCAAACAGTACACCATGAACACAATTATACAGACGCAAAATGGATTTTATCCCTTACAGAGACAGTGTAGGTAAACACCAGCAGCATCACCCAGCAATACCCAATTAGACAAAGCAAAGGCCTTTGCTGCTCTGGATTTCATTTGATTTGCACCTGTGTGACTGAATAGGCTGGATCAGACTGTTTAGGACACTTCCTCCTTATTTTGCAAAACAAAGCAAACTGCGTTTTGAAACATAAGTGTAGTTCTTTAATAATGTTCCTTTTACCTCATGGGTATTGCAGAGAAATCTGAGAGGGGAAAAAAAAAGCAGAAATTTGAATAAACTAAGACTGTAATAAAAGGATACTTAAGTCCATTCATGGCCTTACAGTCACTCTCACAAATTCTTCCCAAGTTCACAAGGAAATGTATAACAACAGGCACTTGTGGCTGTGCTGGTGGGAGTGTCGAGGTAGCAGGTCAGGGAGCGAAGAAGTGCCCTCCATCAGAGAGCTGCAGCCTGCCCAGGCTCCTGCAGATATTTGTGATGGGGTAAGTATGGTGGCAGCTGTGAGAAAGAGCCCTGTCCCACCACCTAAGCCAGCCAAAACCCTGGCTGCTACCATGAACCTTGTCAACAGCCGCCACTGCCAGGGGTGAAGGCCCGTGGAGAGCCAGTAGCAGTGAGAGATGGCTCTCTGAGAAGTAAGGAAAGAGGTAGAGATGACAGAAGCTGGAATCTTGGGGCTTAAAACACCCCTGCTTAAATTGTTTCTTAGGAAAATAGGCAAAAAAATATTATGGCAGGGTGATTGTGCAGTGGTGCAGTCCCCTGGTTTCAGCACTAGTGCTGTCAGGACTCTGTCCCTATAACAGCCCCCTTAGAATTGTGGGAGCACCTCATGGTTGGAGCCTGGGATCAGCCTTGGCGTGCAGGTTACTGCCATGGGTGCTTAGGCCGCCTTGGGGAAATAAACCTGTAAGAAATATTCTGGGTGCATCACATCTCCATGAGCCATGCTCCTGTTCTCTGCCTGAGGGAAGAGGTGTCTCCCAGGGGGCTGTGAGGAATGTGGCAGCCCCATTTGGTGAGTCTCCGTCTTGGGAATATCTCTAGGAGTCACAGTGGGGGCACAACCCCAGGCCTGGAGGTCAGTGGGAAACACAAGTATTGGGCCTTTTCTCCCCTTCGAGGGGTATCTGGATTTAAACTCCCGAGATGAGATAGTTTAAGGGCACATGGCAGAGTTTTCAACAGTGGGCTCTGGCAGGAAAAAGTTCAGTATCTGCCAGGGCATGGCCCTGCGCTGAGGTGCACCCTGCTGTTCTCAGTGGCATCTGCTTCAACGGGAATGGTGGTAGGAATTAGCCCCGCCCCTGGTCATGATCTGTAATCAGCCATCAAGCTCCAGTTTTCTCGTGTTGGTAAGATTTTTACGTTATTTTCTTGCCTAATCAAAGGCTTAGTAGGTTTTATTTTTTAGTTGTCTGCATTTGTAATGGTCTGAAACTTAGTATGTGGATTACCTACACTATTTAAATGCATCCCTTCTGCTATGTGGGCTCCACCACATATGAACTCTGTGCATTGCTGAAAAAATTTGCAGAATAACCTGATTGTATGCTTAGGCAGAAAATAATATTTTCTGCTTGCACTTAGCGTCTCATTAATCATTGTTGCAGTGACAATGTCTTATTCGTGATGGGTTGGTTGCCTCAGTCTTTTATGAAATGTTGAGAAATAACATGTGCAATGTTTTTATATATTCTGTTCTTTTTTTACACTGCCTACTATGGTCAGAATCAGAGGGAAACACAATGCTTGTATACGAAACTCTCCTTTGGTCCTACTAGTACAACTGAAGTTGTACTCTGTCTTCATAAATCACAAATTAAAGCTATAAAGCACATAAATATTTGAGGTAAATGTGACCTGTCTATGTTACCTTATTTAAATGTAGAGAGACTGATTGACAAGCTAAAAAAACCAAAATAGCTTGCACTCCCTGCATTTTATCAGAGGAATGGAATTCACATAAAACAGGGTTTCTAAGATTATATTTTTGTACATATGAAAAATATTCCATATTAAAACTCATAAATGTGTGGGCTTTTCCACTGTGGCAGGCAGCTTAAACTACCCTCTTCAAAGAAAGGTAATGATGACTAGAAAAATATTCAGAATATCTGGAAATTAAATATATATGAAATTAATCTTCTGAAATTATAGATAGCCAGAAAACATGGGAATTTCATGATTTATTCTCTCACTATATGGCACTACCAAAAATGAGGATTTTTTGTCTCTTTCTGCAGACATCATGGGGAGAGCTTTGAAATGAGACAAGAATCTGTTAGTGACAGGACATAGCAGGCAGATAGTAGAGGCCAGAAACTCATGAACAAAGAAGTTCTTTAACTGTCAAGTTTTAAAGAAGTGTCATTCTTCCTTGTCAAATATAGGCACTAATTTTGTCAACCTGTTCTCTGACTCTGAGTATCATTAATCATTTGAATCGGGTATTTCCTTATTTTTAGGTTGAGTTGCAGATTTTTCTTAGCTAATGATGTAGGAAACTAGTTTTTAAGACTCATAATATTTGCCTTGTTCTTCAAGTGAAGCTATATGATAAATGAGTTGTATACCTACCCATTGAATCTAAACACTTTCACAAACATCCCAGAGTATTTCTGGCACTTACTTGTCTGTGACTGTTATTCTGGTAGATATATTTTTTGAAGCATGACTATTCTTTTCCTTTATTTCCCCAAAGATATTGATATGTATGTGTAGAGAAGTAGAATCCAACTTGGTGCCACCAATGGAAACAATGACATATTAAAAACCTGTTGTGGTGGGGGGAAACAGTTTTACCCCTGCAGTTATAAAATGCTTAAACCCCAGGGGATGGTGACCCTTGAAGTTTTGAGGTTTTACCCAATGAGCGCTTCTGCAAAATATAAACATATCACAAGCAGAATGGAAGAGAAGGTGGTTGTAGTTGTTGTTGAAGAGGTAGCCATGTTGTGAAAGCCACGAGGAAGGGGCTCAGAGCCCCTTGGGGCCTCTGGGTCCCCCCAGCACCCAGCAGGGGGGCTACAGAGACTTGGAACAGTGTAAGACTGGGCTAAGTATCTGTAGCTAAGAGCTGGGGGATGTTTCTTCATTGTGAGCAGCAGCAGCAGCGGCAGAACTGCACTGACCGAAGAAACGGTGGCAGAGAGCCAGAAGAGATAAGACCAAGCAACAACGACAGACATGCAGCAACACAGAGAGAACTCCTGGAAGAAGAGCCGAGAGAGAGCCAGCAGCAGAGAGAGAATTAGGCTCTACAGAGAGAGAGAGGAAGTTGGGGTAAGAACTGAAATAAAACCCCATACCCCTCTGAGACCCCTCCTAGAAAGGAGGGGATGATGGACTTTTAGTCTTGGAGTGCTACAGCACTGCAGGAAGGAGCTGAAAAGCTCAGAGAAGGAATGCGGAGAGGGTGACCTTGGCCCCCCCGCTGCTTGAGTCAGAGCACAGAGCTCTGCAAAGGGACTTGAATCCCCTGAAGATATGGACCGTCACAAAGACCCCCGTGCTTCGTGGTATGACCGTGGTGATGCAACCGTTGTCTGGGTGAACACAGCCCACGGAAGAGAAGACCCTCGCTTGAAGATGAGTGGCCGAGGGGCTTGGATACCCCCTCGTGTGTACTGGCAGAGATCCAGCTACAGCTGCTGCATGAGAAGAGGATAGATGCCTGCTGCCTTAGAGACATTGCTGCTCTGAGAGTAGAAAGGGATCTTTTCCTTCTTCCCTTCTGGACTTTTATTTGTAGGGGAGAAGAGATTTGATCCATTGTAAATACTTATGTCATGGTAGAGATAATTAAGATTGTATATAATGTATTGTAGTATTTATTTGTACAGTCATTGTAATATATTCCCTTTCCCCCATTTGAGTCTCGTGTGGTGTCTGGAAAACCATCTCACACTGGGCTGAGATGTGGGAGGGGGTTTGGACTAGGGAATTGGATTTTGAGGCTCTCAAACCATGACACCTGTCTGAGCACTTAGAGAACTTTCTCAGCTCAAGAGGTTGAACTTACTGTGAAAATCTCAGAATGCTATACCTGCATTCTGTAATTCTTCAAAGTCCTACCATGGGTTAATATCATACTGTATTAGAGACCAAACACCCATGAAGCAGTAAAACCTCTGCCTCAATTTGTAAAATTAATATAAAGCAAGAAGTAAAACTGCTAAACACACAGGTTATGGAACAGAAGAAAATATTAGACAGCATAATAGGATTCATCTGAGAAATATTTCTATTCACTGCTGGTATAGGCATGAGAATGGCATTCTGATACCTATAAATTCAGGATCAGTCAACAGGAAGTAGCAAAGTAAGTCTGCACACTTCACAACCTGGACAAAACTTCAGGATGAACTTGCAATCAGACATACATGATGTTTGCATTGTACAGAGGCTGAGTGAAATAGTTAAGTTTACCAATTTTCCAGCATTTTCTGTTACATAATTAATCTTTAGAAATACTCCACCTATTTAGAATAAACAAGGAGAAATGGAGAATGCTTTACTCTGAGGATTCTAAGTAATGATGTGAGCAGGTCAGTGAAGCATTATTCCTTTTATAAAGTTATAGGTGTTTTTCCTGTCTTTCATTTGTTTGTTTGCCTATTTCAGTTGTCTTCAAGTGTTTGGTGTTATCCTGTGCTTTTTAAGAGGACAAGAAGGGGAGGTTGCTTCTAAATATGTTGCCCTGACTTCATAAGGCTTGTTTTGTCTGGCAAATGAATTATGTAAACCTTCTCCACCCGAAACTGTTTCAAGTCAATTAATTGTTGTAATTACTTAAGATTTCTTTTTAATGAATATGACTCTCCAGGGATTTGATGATATCCTGTCATCTGTAGGCCTGATAAATGAAATGTGATTTGTGGCTTGCTGCAAACTGAACCCTTGTACTTGAACAATGTCTCTCTTTCCTATGTGCTCATTAAACAGAAGAAATGCCCTTGATGGAATTAGATACATTCGCTTTAGTTGGTCCCTAGTAAGAATGGATAGTATAGGCAGATAAATTTTGGCTTTTGTTCTCCCTTCCTTTAAATGCAGACCTTGTTAACGCATTGACAATTACTCAGGCCAAACATGACTGCAGTGAGGTTGCCCGTTGTAACTGAGACTAGCTTAGGGGTTCCATCTCTCATCTCCATTAGGTGAACTGAAATGTGAAAGATTAGCAGTCAATCAGTGTTGAAGAAGACCAATGCAGTATGATAGTTTTTTTATCTTATCTTTTGTTCAGCCAACACTTTGCAATCAGAACAGCCAAATTCGATGGGCTAAGCACCTTCCCTTTGTTTTTGTGTAATGCCTAGTTTTCAGTGCTTCTCAAGAAAATCAGCACCTGCCCAGTGCTGCAGACAAAAACAAGCAATCAGAGGTAGCATGACAAAGAACCATGAAGTCTACATTGAGTTCCTACAAACAGTGAAACTGCTTATATATCAGTTCCAACTAACATCTTTTCCCCTACGCTGCCATGTACATAGAATAATGTAATCACCAGTACTAAAAAAGTACAAAGCAGGTGGGTCTTCCTGATTTAAATTCCATTGGTAAAATAGGAATTATGGCTTTTTTTTGCAAGATCTTTCCTGAATATCACATGAGTACATTAAACATCATACTAATACACAGCAAAACGCTGTGAATTGATCACAGTTTGGAAAGTATGGACAATGAATTATTGTGTGTTACAAGCAAAGATCACTTTGACATTTATAAAGTCAAGAGAGGGTGCCTCAGATATGTGTAGCTGTCTAAATCTGGCACTCACGGGTGGTGTAAGTGTACGAAAGAGACAGCATCCCTGATAATGGAAGAAAATTAACATACAGAAGAAACTGCCCATATACTAGTTATTTAGGAAAAACAAGTGGGCATGAAGGACAGGAAGGCAAAAATTGTGAAGAAAGACTGACAAGGAAGCATGAGACTAGTGTCTAGGTGGAAGATACCACGAAAAAGAAGAAAATATGGAATGTCCATGGAAAGGGATTATGCACTTTGCAGTTCAAAATCCAGGGATGGTTGTGGTGATTTAAGCAAAATAACATCAAACCCTGAATCTTTCCTAAACTCTTTAACCCACTTTGTACTGGTGTAATGGATACTGTTCTACTCTTCCCTTTCCCCACCATCGGGCACTTTTTCTCTCTGAATTGGCAGGAGCTATAGGCAAGGATACAGATGTATAACAAAGTGCAAGGAACTGGTTTTCCTGGTTTGATGGGCCCAGTTGAAAAAGAAGTATCTGGAAGTATTATGAAACTGATTGTCTTTGGCATGGTAATTGGATGGAAGACATTCAGATCATCTTTGATTAGATGAACTTTTGAAACTACTGAGATTTATCAGTGCACGGATCTTATTCTCAGAGGACTCAAGAGAAAGTGTCCCATTAACTTAATGAATCAGGCCGCAAGAGAACAACTGCTCTTGAAGTCAGAATGAGAGATTTCCCATCAGTGGCACAAATTCTGCCAATAAAGGCAACAGGATTTCTCAAGTGAAATGAGATTAGAATATGTCTCCCCTGATTTTCAGTAGTTAAATGATTGACTATCCTGTAATAGGCTAATTATTAGATTTCCCTTCAATTTTTGTGTTGCAGGAAGGAATGAAAGCTTTCTTTTTCTACCTAGGTTGTGTGGCAGCTGTGGCAGTGTTTCTTCAATGCCGTTGCAAAGTCTTGACCTTTGAAAGGTGACATGGTACATTCATCTTTCCCAACCTCATCTGCCTTCAGCAAGGTGTCCCTAGCTCTGGAACTTCTGGCAATTTGAAAAAAGTATCTTCTCACATGTCAGTTCTTGTTATCCACTCTGTCTTCTTCACATACGATGCAGATGTCAGCTCTCATTTTTTCAGTGCTTGCTTTGTTTGTCCCTTCACAAGTGGGAGATTCCACATCCTCTTTTTTGAACCATTTCCAGGATGGTTCTTATTTTCCTGCAATACCTTTCAAGCCTTTCTTAATAACTTAAAAGATCCTTTTTGTCAATGATGGTTTGCCATTCTTCACAAAGAAAAACAGCTTTTTAGAGCCTCTATTAGCTAGCCATAGTAAGTGTTTCCATGTTTTCTTTACAAACTATACTATTCCAGCTACCCAAGATAAGTTGTTGCTAAATATTTTTGACATAACACATATGGAAGTTGCTCGCCTCAGAGTGCTTATTCAGTAACAGCAACGAATACTTTTACAGCCTCTTTATTTCTTTTGAAAACACTTCAAGTACTGTTTGTTTCATCATTATAAAATTGTGTTATTGATAAATATTAACATCCTAATTTTACAGACAGCAAAACTAGCACCTACCTCACACACTCTAGCTTAGGCTGTTTGACTGCAGGACTCTGAGTAAGTAGTGTTATTTGTGATGGAGCATGGACAAAAAGACTATTCAAATCATTTATCACTACCTCTTCTCTCATCTGGAAGTGAAACAGCAGGAAACAGATTATAGAAACATATTCTTGTCAGTCTGTCCTTCATAAAGGCAAGCATCTGGCTGTGCCCCTGGTAGCTGCTCAGTGCCATTGAAAGCTGGTGGTTCTAGGGAAAACAACCAAAAGTGTTAACTTACAAGGAATAGGTGTTGCCTACCAAGTGCTCGTAAAGGCAGAAAATAAAAAAAAAATATTCCCAGCCCTGTAACTCACGTTTGGACATCTGCAGTTCAATAAAAGCTGAACCAATGTGTAGGTACTGTTCAAATTGCATATGATGGTTACACATGCTTAACTACTTACCTGAGGTGATGAAATTAAGAGGAGTATAGTCATTTAAATGATTGCTAAGCCTTGTTTCTCCTTTTCTATATGACTTTTTGCACTATGATGCATTTTTAAATATAGCTTACATTAAATTGATATAAAAATAATGTCATAAATGAGAAGCAGATAATAAAGGCTTCCAATTGCTGAGGTGTCTTCTTATATAAGACTAGATTACTTTGGAACATAGAGTAGTAAAATTGTCTTTTCTAGACAGTTTGGTATTTTTATTACAAATTTAATAATTTTTCGTTTGCTTGTTTGTTCTTGGTCCATCTGAGAAGTTGCAAGCACAGAGTAACCCACACAGACTGTTCTGTCAATGACTTCTGTCAAATCAAATCCATTACCTTGTTTTTATGTAGAGCTTACAGGGACAGTATATATTCTTAAAGTTTTTCAATAACTGGCTAAATGACAGCAAGAGATAGCTGAAATTGTAGCATTAATTTATATCACAATGTTCTTACTGTTTTCTTACACAAAATGAAGTTGCCAAACAGGCAATCTGTCATGCCTAATTAGAATATGATTCAAATGAAAAATTCAAAAGAATATACCACCTAAACTTAAAAGAAAGTCAACTGACATTATCAAATAAGAGGTATTAGAAGTCTTTAAAATGCTCTTCTTCATATCAGACAGTTTCCAGTAACAAAATAAAGGTTGTAATACTTTATTATTGTAAGTAGAATTCATGCTTTCAAAAATTGCCTATGGGCACATAATTTTATGCTACACAGTAAACATTTTAAACTGTGTTTGTCTCAATAACAAAAGCATTAAGAACCACCCATTTACATTTGATAAGCTCTTCCCTGTTATTTATGTGAGTGTAGTAACAATGGCTACTTCAGAGATGTGATGTAGACATATATTAATTGATGTTTTATCAAGTTTTCACAGTTCTAAAATGCAAAGCATTTATGTATGTATGTGTCTGTATATATATTATATATCTGCACATATATATATATGCAAATCATTCTGTGAATGTATTATTCTTGCTGTTCTAAATCTTTCTTCACTCTTTGCTCCCTGCATCAAAATCTTATTTTAAAAATCATTGGTACTGAAAGTATGAAATACAGTCAGCTATTTGAATTTCTATAAATCAGCCATCTGTGATACACATTGTAACAAGGAAAAAGGAATCAAGTTTGCCAGTAAATGCTACTCTGACATCCAATTTTAAATATAATGTATTGCTAAGGGTATGTTCTAACAAGTTTCATGACTCTAAAAGAGCAAATAAGTTATTTCTCTCTTTGCTTAATTGCACTGTATGTGGTGATTTAGTATAGCTTGAGTTTAGATTTTTTACTTCTATGGTAATTACATTCATCTCAAGGAAGTTCATTCCATTCTTTTGGAGACATTACTTGCACTGCACACTACTGTAATCAACAAACCAAAAAAGCCATGTAAATTGATATATTCAAAACAACCAAAGCATTTGAGGGTACAAAGGACAATCTGTTCTCTCAACTAGTATTGTAACCTTCACTAGTTTATCGGGAAACAGGTTTTAAGGAAAGCATGGTAGAGATCTTTAGGAGTGTGTGTGCTTCTAAACGGGTTTTTGCTTGCAATTTTGATCTCACTCTTTTTTTTTATTATCTTTGTCCTTTGCAAGATCTCAGGATTTTGTTAAGGACAGTCAAGTACATGTTTCGTGATTATTAAATATACCACCTTAATAGCTTCCACACTCAAGTTAGATCGGTTTAATACTAAAGACACCTCTCCATACTGACCTACCCAACTCACTGCACTGAGGGCAGCTTTTCAAATGATGTGACAGTAGGTAGAAGACAGCCAATAGCAATGGAGAAATAATGTCAGGTATAGCCATAAAAGTATATGCAAAACAAGTGTAGAGGTAGGATGGGGTCTAACACACACATAATGCTGCCAGGCACACACACACTACACCCCCCCAATTTGGACTTCCTGAAGCAGGAGGGAAGCAGGACACTGTAATACAACATTATATATACCCTCATGTCAAAAGGTTCTCCCAAAATATAAGAAAGACACTGTGACAGTACCTGTCCTAGTACAGTGGATGTCTGCAGCAGTTGCAAAATAGAGTATCTACATGAGCTTTATTTAGTGGAATACAGTTTCCAAGTGATCAGAAAGCATATGATGAAAGATTCCCCATAAACAAGGAAAAAGGAAGTTGAATACTAGAATGGCTTTCTATGAATAAATTTCTCTGTGTATCCACACATAGCAGTTACATTTCATCTCTGGATGTTCCCAGACTGCAAGTCATGTATTTATTTTGAGTATAGCCATAGCTACTCCACAACATCAGAGTATGCTGATACGCCTTTATCCAGCTCAAATTAGAACACACTTTCCTGATGGGCTTTTTTTTTTCACTAAATGCAATTTCTTCAGGAGTTTCTTTCTATCAACTTCATTTTGTACTGAAGGTATGCACTCAGATGAAAACTAAGAAATACAAAGCCAATAAGAGGAAAATTAAATAAAATTATGTCACATAGCATCACAGAATCACAGAATATGCCAAGCTGGAAGTGACCCACAAGGATCATCGAGTCCAACTATCAAATACAATGAAAAATTTTTTTTTTCCTTGGTTTTGCTTTCAATCAGTCTGAGTTCATTGTCTCTGTACAGTTCTTTCTCACCTACACCTAAAGCATTTCTTCCCCTGTGAAGGGAAGAGGTAGTAGGACATACAAAAGAAAAGCAGTTTATAACATTGGACTTTTTCTTAAACTTCATAAAGAATTTAAAGGGCAATGCTACTAAAGTTCCGTGAAGTCTTGCTTGGCGTAATTGGATTGGCTAAATAACTGATTAATTAATTATTTGAAGTGTCTTTTATTGTTTTATGATCTTCAACAGTACATCATAGATCATAATCAGATGTACAATAAATAAAATCCACCAATGGGGTTACATAAAGAAATGTTCTTGTCCTGATTTAAAGCACATTTAGTGCTTCCCCGGGAAAACCTAGCAAAGGTGAATGTTTGGGAAGGAAAGACAGAAGGTATTTGTGCCTGGCAAAATAAGTTATCCAGAAAAATGTGGATATTGGTGAAATATTTTTATGGGGAAATCATGACTTAAACAATAGCACAGTCAAGAAAAATTAATTTTAGTCAGTCTAATTTCATAAAGGGCTGATTCTGGAAGACTGGCAAGGAGTAAGGAGATAGGATAATAACACTACCAACAGTGTTGGAAGAGGGTTCCTAAAATAGTTAAAATGTCCTAAAAATAACAAAGCTTAAATAATAATAATTCATTTTTAGGTACTTTTTATTAACTTTGTAGGTTACAAGCCTGTAGGAATTTAATTCATCTATTCAGGTGGTTCTTTTCATCCACAAAGAAACTTTTAAGAGAATCTATTGAATGGAAGCTCAGATTTTTACTAAATCTGTGTGTCTGCAGGAGTTTGCTCAAGAAGGCTACTAAATACCAGGATAAAATAAAAATTTAAAAGGACTGTGCACTCATACACATTTATAAAAAATACATGACACTGAAACATTAATTTCTATCTTTGTATGGAAAAAAAGAAAAACAAAGGGCTTTTCAGAAATCTGTAGTTTTTCTTAATGTAGTAGACATAGGAATTTTCTAGTTCTACCAGGCTTTGGCAGGCAGTAAATCTTCAAACAGAAGTAAATAGTTCCTGTGCTATGGTCTTTGTATGGAATACATGTATAAGAAGCAAAGAGACAACTTTTTAACTCTACAGTATTAAATCCCTTAATAGAAAAAATACAGAGACATGGAAAGAAAGCTGGACAAATGTGATACTTAAACACACTGCTTAAGAATTCCTGTGTGCTCCTGACTTCTTTTTCATCACCATAAGCTCTCTGCTAGGTGTGAAACTATAAGCGTATGAAAGCTTGTCATGCAGGTGTATTTCGTATACCTGCCACACTGTGAACTCACCATGTCTCTGGCCCTGAGGAGAAGTTCTCTTTCCTTGCAGCAAGATTATGTTTTTAAAACCTGACTTTTAAACCTCTTACTGAATTTTTTAATGGATTAAATTCATCATGTCACCAGCTGCTGTGCAGCTAATAGAGCCATAAAACACTGTATTAAAGGATTACCCATGCAAAATTTCCTCTTGTGCTAATGTGAATTTTAATACTTTTAACATTTAGTTGAGATGGGAATGTCCAAGAACAGCTTGTTCAATAGGTTGTTCTATAAAATTAAGTTCCTCAGCTCATCACAAATGCCAGGACTCCATTAAGTTAAAATTTTACGGAGAGACTGAGATGATTCACTGTATATAGCATTTGCAGGGAGGAAGGCAACATCTGCTTCTCCGTTAATACTATAAAACAAGGAAGTAAAACACACATGAGCATTGTAACTGCAGGGAAACTGGGCTGAACAGCTGAGAGTCCTCACTCCAAACTAGCTGGAGGTCAGTTTATGCCATTATGTACATGGGGTCTAAGAACAGAGGGAATATGATATCCTGCTGTCTGAAGCAGGGTGACAACCTTGTGTCCAGTTTCATATCAATGTAAAGTCAGGTGGAATTTCATGAAAGCAAGTTACTTAACTTGGATAGGAGGTGCAGGGAAGAGAAGGCATAGCCATGCTTTCAAAACAGGGAGTGAGACCTTTAGTTTTATTCTTATCTATAAACAGTAATTAACCGGGTAACGTTTATGTACCTGAAATCATGAAGTGACTGTAAATAAGATATAAAAGGTTGTAGTTTGAATTTCTTTCATCTGACAGCAACAAAATGGTCTTCTGGAGGATGTCTCTCTGGAGTAGGTATAGGATTAGGAACTGGATGCCTTTTCTGGCTTTTGATTCCTATTTTCTGCAGAACAGGATAGTTTAATGGGTTGCTAGTAGGTATTAGAAAGGTCCTCACCAAGCCTCTTCTCTGCTCTCTGACCCATAAGGATCACTCACGAAAACCACCATCATTAACTAGGTACAATCCTAGATTACTGCTGGAATGAATACATAATTAAGCACTTGGACCTTGCTCAGAACATTTTTTCCTGTCATATGCAATGGGATAAGCTTGAAGGAAAGGCAAAGAGCAGGCAAGAAATGGCACTCCCTGTCCATCAGCATCTGCACTGAGCATCACTCTTGATAGTGCAGCATTTGGGCACACAAGACTGTCAAAAATAAGGAAAACTAAATTTTCTTGTGACCCTAATAGCACTTGGACAAGATGAATGATCAGTAACGCAGACAAAGCATTCTTTGTATTTTCAAATCATCGTGTAAAAATTGCTTTCTCTTTATGGCACTTTGTCTGAGCACTGGTCTTGCCAGTATCAGCTAATGCATGATGCCATACACTTTGACCTGCTGGCAGTGCCTGATCATGCAGAGGGTGCTGCCAAATTAGAAACAGCCAGTTCCCAGGGTGTCCAGAGTTGTTCTTCAATCCCATCCTGAGTATGTGGGAAAGGAGGAGGTACCTGCTGACACTAGTCCAGACACCACACATTCTGAAAGAGAGGAAGGTGGCTGGGTACATCACCCATTGATCTCAAAGTGACCAGAGCCACTGACATCCATCTTCTCTGCGGAAGCCTGTGTAACTGTGTATATTTGATGATTTCCTGAAGGGGAGGGATGTCTACAGTCAGGAGCCTGATCAACAGGCAGATGAAGACAGTAGGAACAGCCAGTGGATTTTAGGTTACAGTTCTAAATGCTTTAAAAATACAGTAATGGGCAGTTGACTGCCATTTAAAATAACAATGTTTCCTAACAAGGAAGACTTTACATATAGCAAGTACTTCATACTGCTAAATTATTTGACAAAATTTTATAGTAGTCATAGTACTAGTAGCAGTAGTAGTAGTAGTAGTAGTAGTAGCAGCAGCAGTAGTAGTAGCAGCAGGAACGGTAGTAGTAGTAATAATACTGGTAGTAAAGGTTTGCGATGCTCACTTTGGAATAAAAAAAGGACAGTTATTTAAAATCCAACACAAGATTGGTGAGGGAGTTTTAACAGGAATATACTTGAGCTGCTGTTCCTTGCCCCAACTGAATTTTCTCCACAGCTCCATATTTTGTTCTCCATGTGTATTACTGTTCTGAGAGCCTGTCATTTCTTATCAGAATGAGAAAGGCTAAAGAGATAATATTTCAATAACATACTGGCCTGATCATAAAATAACTCAATGGAAATGTGTAACTGCCTCAGGCAGCACAGCAGGATAGTCAGCAGTCAGATGATTTCTATTCTGGGTTTCTTTTTTTATGGTTACATTTTCTGTTATATCAGACATACCCTCAAGTCTTAGTTATGCTTTTATTCAAAAGGAGAACCACAGCATAAAGACCTACAAAACTTATTATGATATATTACTACAAAGAAATAAAAGTTGGTGCCACAGTAGCATATTGATAAGGACAGGCCTGCCACATTAATTGACCTTTTTTCCTCTCAACCACCAGGGCTGAGGCCCAAGCATCTCAGTTGCTTAGCAACAGGGTCACTGCTTTCAGGCCTTAAATGCACCAAAAAAAAAAAAAAAAGTTAAGAAAAAATCAGAAGATGTGATCTTATGAAGGCAGTAGATATTTGGCAGAAGAAAATACTTTTTTTCTATTGTTTTCTTACCCTGTGATGTTGATCATAATGCATAGAGGGCAAAATGGAAATAGGGGTCTGAAGTTTTACTGATATAAAAAACCAAAATAATACTGAAACCGCAGGCGCATGTTCCTGCTTGGTACCAGGTACTTTTGATTTTCAGAACATCCACAGATGTTTACAAATAATTCATATGATTCTTTTATGTGCATAAAATATATGCATATATACAAAATACTAAGTGACCCTGGATAACATACATATGTTTTTAGGACAGCAGGGTACAGCAGAAAAGAGGGGCTCCTATTGTCTAAGATTCTTTTTTAACATTCTGTCATAAACATCAGTGCTCACTGCTATGTTTAATGACGGGGCTTGAGGCAATGCAACATCTCCTAAAGGTCAGCTCAGAGAGAAGTTTGTTTCTTCCCTCCTCAGCATGAAATACAGGAAAAAGTCAACACTTCTTTTAAACTTTAATAAAGGCCATGGAACAAGAGTGCTTCTCTGCCAGAAAGCAAAATCTTTGTACAGGGGAGTAGCCAAATGTTCACTGCGGGTTTCTCCTGGAGAGGAATCTCATTGCTGGAGTCATGAAATCTGTGTTTTATTCCCAAATAATCATCGTCAAAAGTGACAAATGGCCCAGTGAATTCCACTGTGTCTTAACACTAATCCTTTCCTACCTTAAATTTGAGTTGTGAGACTTCTGTTTTGTCAGCACTAATGTAAATAACTGCATGGTTGTCAGTGAACAGAGTATTTAATGTAAAATAAAAGCCAGTACCTTCCTCTTACAAAAATCAGTTATGGTTAAATTTAATGTTAAATATGGACCAGTAAGGAGACTTTCTGAATTTTCTTCATTTACAGTTTTACTTTAAATAGTTGTCTAGACCTTCCCTAGAGTGTATTAATCTTTTCTCACTGTTGCTAGATGGAACCACAAGTATTTGTATTGAAGCTTTTCACAGAATCATAGAGGTTAGAAGGGGCCTCTGGAGATCAGGTAGTCGAATCTCCTTGGATAATACTCCCTTGCTTCTTCTCTTCTTGAATGTGAACAGTCCCAACCCTCCCAGCGTCTCCTCATACAGTGCTCTAATCCTTTACTCATCCTGGTGGTCCTATGGTGGACTTGCTCCAATTTGTCTTGTACTGAGAAGCCCCAGACTGCATCCAGCACTCCAAATGTGTGAAGTCAGGACTGAGCAGAAGGAAAGGATCACATCCCACCCACTATTGATTCATCTAACTTCAGCAATTTGTCTAGGAAGGTGTTATAGGAGACAGTATCAAAAGCCTTACTAAAGCCAACATGAACAGCAACCTCTGCTTTCCCCTCATCCACCAAGATGGTCCTCTCATCACAAAAAGCTACCAGGTTGGTGAAGTATGATTTCTACTTTGTAAATGCAGAATCCACCATGTTTTCAGAAATGGTTTGCAGGATTCACTACTTGACCTTCCCAGGGACTGAGGTGAAGTTGACCTCAATGCACTTTGTGTGTACATCCCAACAGTCCCATGGACTCCTGTATGTCCATTTATTTATTAATCCCTAACCCAGCCCTCTTCTACTGAGGGTAGGTCACCCTTGCTCTGGAACTTTCATTACTAGTCTGATGAAGCTGAGATTCCTTAAGGTCAGTCTTGGCCTATTTGCTATTCTTTGGCATCAGATCTACTGTCCCATTCATCAGAAGGCTTGCATATTCCCTACAGTCTTTTGCTGGTGATATACTAGCAGCAGGTCTTCTTGTTGCTTTCGCATACCTCACTAGATTAGATTGACCTTGCTTTTTCTTACTCAGTCTTTGCATACCCAGGCAGTGTCCATATGTTCTTCCTGGGTCACCTGCTCCTGCTTCCACCTCCTGTATACTTCCTTTTCACATTTGAGTTTTGTCAGGAGCTCCTTGGTCATCTGTATAGACCTCTTGCTACCTTTTCTTCATTTCCTGTTCATGGAGATAAATCACTGGAGAACACGATCCCTCATAATCAACGAGATTTCTTGGAGTGCTCTTCTCTCCAAGGCCATTTCATAAGCAATTTTTTCAAGCAGATCTCTGAAAAGGCCAAAGTCTGCTCTCCTGAAAACCAGGGTTTTAATCCTACCTTTAGGCTTTGAGGTGCTTAACTTTTAGCCTTGTTATTTGACTTTTCCCAAGTAATGTTGTTTCAATGTCAGGAAAAAGGGACAATGCTTTACTACTCTAAAATGGCGGAAAAATTGCTGTGATTGCAAATTGTCCACAATATAGGATTTTAAGAACACATTCTAGACCAGTAACAACTCAGCAACCTTCACCACATTAATATAAATACAATGCCCTCTCTTTCATTTCAGTTATGTTTCTAACAAAATGACCAAGAAATCTACACTCTCTTGTTGTTCGGAGCAGGAGATAAAATGGGCACCTTTGTATTGCTTTCTGATCTTAGTACCCAAAAGAGGAATTTGAATGCCTTATTTTGGTGCTTACACTTGCATACTAACTTCCAGAATAGAGTTATCACTAGAGTTATAGACACCAGAAAAAACTGTGTATCACATGCGGACTGTACAGGACATAGAGATGAAGCATTAGTCTTTGCCTATGACATGAAGCTGGAACATTTTGTCTACACATACATTTCAGGAGGAAAATACATTTAACCACAAAAATCCATTTAGAAACTGTGATAACGGATGTCATAGACATGACTAGTAGTGTCCTGAAACAAGTTCCACTTGTATAAAAATTTAAATGTCTGCACACATTTTGTCTAGCAATGCCTTTAGTTGATAATATTTAATCGTGTGCAGGGAACCTAGGGATTTGCACAGTTATTTTTTGATCTTACTGTTGATTTTAAATATCATCAGCAGGATGTTTACCACGAACATAAGATCAGCCTTCATATAATACCTTTCGGCTAATTGAGTTTAGCCTTCTGATATCTTCCTGAACTTCAAAATGTTAACCATTTGTAACAGGTAAATCAGTATGTCAGGCTCTCTCTCTCTACACCAAGATAGGGGATTGAATATCTGTTAGCCTTCAAAGTTACCTGCTTTGGGCATTCATTGTCCTGCTCTGCTTTGCACTGGGGCAGCCTCACCTTGAATATTGTGTGCAGTTTTGGGTGCCATAATGTAAGAAAGATATTCGGCTATGTGGTAGTTTGGTCTAGGCCTTCCTTGGTGACCAGTTTGTAGCCAAGGAAGAGCCCAGATTTACCCAGTGTTCCCTACAATTTTTATGTAAGCCAGGCTATAAGAAGAAAGGAGGAGAGGCCTTCGATCTCTTTCCTTCTGGCGGTTTGGAGGTGCAGGTTCCCTGCTGTTGAGTCTGCCGTGTTGGGGAGCGAGGCCTGGTTAGGCCTTGTCGACCTTGGGAGACAGAGGTTGCCGGCGATCATTCCAGTGTGACTTTCTGTTGTTCCAAGGAGAGTAGTAAGATAGTCTTTTGCTAATTTCTTTTAGTTGCTAGATCTCGGGCTGCTGATTGAGATATTTATATATTTGATTTTGATTTTGTTCCTTTTCCCTTCCCCCTTCCCTTTCCCTTGTGAAATTGTATATATATTTCAATTGTATATAACTGTAATATAAGTGTAAATATATTTATATATATTGCTTTAGCTGTCTCTCTCTCGTTTCAGTTTTCTTGGTTGTTTTTCTCCCTCTTCTCCCTGTGGTTTGGGGGGGGGAGGGGGACTTCTTGTGGTAAGGTTTGGAGACTTGGCAGGGAGCCAGCTTCAAACCATATCAGGCTATTAGAGAGCATCCAAAGAGGATGGTGAAGGAGTCTTGAGGGGAAGCCATAGGAGGAGTGGCTGAGGTCACTTGGTCTGTTCAACCTGGAGAAGAGGAGACTGAGGGGAGACTTCATTGCAGTTACAGCTTCCTCATGAGGGGAAGAGGAAGGGCAGACACTGATCTCTTCTCTGTGGTGACCAGTGACAGGATTCACAGGAATGGCCTGAAGTTTTGTCAGGGAAGGTTTAGCTTGGATATTAGAAAAAGGTTCTTCACCCAGAGGGGGGTTGGGCACTGAAACAGGCTCCCCAGGGAAGTGGTCACAGCACCAAGCCTGACAGAGTTCAAGGAGTGTTTGTACAACATTCTTAGGCACATGGTTTGGCCCTTGGGGATGGTCCTGTGCAGGGCCAGGAGTTGGACTTGACGATCCTTGAGAGTCCCTCCCAACCCAGCATATTCTGTGTTTCTATGAAAACTGGCCTACACATAAAAGTTCTGTGAAAGTGTGACTTTCAATGGTAACAATATGGAAGTGACACAGTTAGGTGGGTAGAAGTATTAGTGTAAATGTAGTTATACAACAGACATAGCCTTCCTGCGGCTTCTTTCATCTACATGTCCTGTGTAAAGCTTCTCAGCAGAACCACTCTTTTACTAGTACAGGTAGATTAGGTGTACACCACTCAACAAAATGTGACTTCTAATATAAAGCCCAAGTAAGTTTCTGGGTTGGACAGAGAAAGACCAGTGGAAATCTATGGCATAAATATGTCAAAACATAGATGATTATACCTTTAAATAGTGATTAATGATTCCATGAACTATGCTAACCTTAGATTTCAGTTTCAGCAGCCTCCAGTGGTATGCTCCCTTTTCAGTCTCAGTGGTAAACTTCTGTAAGGTTCTGTGGGTTATTTGGCTCTGCAGATGTTAGTTTACCATGATGGTGAAAGTCTGAACAGAGAGTATCACAGGTGAGCGTCCTTCACTTTTCCTACTGAGTTAAACCAATTTTATGTGTTGGCATGTGCTGACTGATCTTTCAAAGTAGGTTTGAGGTGATTTCTCAGAGAAAAGAGGTCTTCTCTTATTCTGAAGGAGGACAAAGTATTTTACTAGTCTTGGTACTGACACAGAGCAGCAGAGTGTTGCTACTAATAACACTTTAGAAATCGACATGATTTCATAAAGAGGGAAAGGCATGTCTTGTTTTCCCCTGTTCAGAACGGGAAATTCCAGCATGCCTACTGCATACCATCTGTTGCAAAAAATCTCACAGAAAACATTTAAAAGAATTTATTTCTCTTAAATCAGTCTTTGGGTTGATTCTTCCAGGAATCTGCAACACTATAGATGGATTTCTGTTTACCAGAAGAACTGAATTTGAGAATTAATTCTAAATATTTATTTAAGCCAATATTTTTTTATCCTTTTTATGCTTTCATTTTTTTATAGGTTAAGTTTCTTAGGACTGTTGTAGAAATGGCTTTCATGGGCATATCCAGTGTAGCGCAGAGCATAAGGAGATTCTACAATCATGTTTGTAAAATTGCAGCAATAACATATCTGCCATCAGGCTATACTGGTATTTGCAAAATAATATACAATTAAGCAACTGAAAAATTATTGAATGTGCAAGCTAAAATTCACTAATAACTAATGGTAAGGCTTTTAACTATGGAATTTGATCATGCAGTTTTTGTCATTGCACTTACTATTATTCCTCTGTGATTTTCTGTTTTAAGAAAAGGCATGGTGGGAAGAAAAAGGAAAATAGCTTACAAATTTCAGAGTTCTTTGACTTCTGTATATATGAGTACCTTATGCAGATATAATTTGATCAGGTACGGCCTGGAATACGGCCACCCCAAACTAGGCCACAGAAGACAAACTGTGAAGCTTAAAAGAACACCTACTATTGATAGGAACATTTATGGGAACTTGGGCATTTAATGAACACTGAACTACTAAGGTACAAAAGAACAGTGCATCTTTTCTCCAAGAGTTAAAAAAAAATAGCAAAAAAAAACATTGCACAAGCTCTGTTTTACAAAATCTAATTTTCTCAAGCATTCACTCACTAGTTAAATGAAAGCTATTTGCTATAGAATGAAAAAAACTAGTGCATCTCCATACCATGCCTTTTAAATTCTAACCTTTTAGCAACATGCTTGCTTAACCCAAAAAAATGAGTACTTTATGAGGAACGTAAACCAAAAAAACCAAAGTATATGAGTACCAAAGCTAACTGCTTCACATCTCTGTGAAAAGCCTGTTAGTTTTCAAGTTTGTCAGGAAGAGACAAGTGTTGGAAAATTCTTTGTGACTGATTCTAGATTTTCTATATAATTTGGAAAACTGGTGAGCTGAATTTGGAGAGCTTCTAGCCATTCTCCCTCTTCTTGATTTCTGGAATGCAAGGAATAAATGGTATCTATTGGAATGTTCTTAGATCTGCAGGAGTGGAAAATAAATTCTTGAAAAGATAGTCAATGAGAGCCAGTGATCAGTAGGACTCTATAAGTGGACCAGTTGAACTGAGTTATGTTATTATTGCCACAAGCCAACAGTAAGTATTTTTAACAAATGGGGGACACACGGGGGTCTTAAGTTTCATTTGAAACAGCAACTTAGCAAAATCAACAAGTACCCAAAATTGCCAAAAAGAGATCTGAAACAAAAGTAAATTTTCTGATAAAAATCACGGTGAATAAAGACATATTGGACTCACAGTTAAGTCAAAAGGATAGTCTGCACCTGCAGAGGTACATTTGGTTCATTTTATATAGCAGCAAATAACACTTTCCCTGCATTAATTTGAGGTCAAAACTGCTTAAGAGAAACATTTTCTACTGACCAATCCCTTTGAGCCACTTTTTCTCTGGTAATCTTGCAAAAGGACTCAGTGGAAAGTTGCTGTGGTCATTCTTATTGCTCACAGAAAAAGCTGATTGAACTTTTTACCTTTTGGTTATGCTTTTGATCTGTAGCCCACATGATCTCATTAAGATCATATTATTTAGCTTAAACTTCACATACTTGACCATTTCTCACAGTAGCCCCAGGCTGGGTGCAGTGTAATATTGTTCATGCCGGCTTCCTGGCATGGCAACATGTCATAAAGTATCTACTGGGATATGACAGAAGAGGTAGGTTGGGGGATGGAAGATGGAATAAAGAGGCTCAGACACTTAAGAGAGATTGCAAGGAGAGGTCAGTGCCCATCAGATGGTAGGATACTGAATACCAATTACTCAGGAATGCTCAGCGTGGGCTGCCTGATGCAGATTGCAATAAATCTTATGGCAGGCATTAGGAACACCTGGTTTCAGATGAGAACGCTTTTCTTAGGTTCATCTAAATCAATCCTCTTTCTTCCCCTTGCCTGCACTGATCTCTATCTAGTGGGGGGAGGAAGGGGAAAAACAACAGGCAGGTGATCTTATTATGGGTCTTGTCAGCTTCACTAATGCAAAACAGGTAAGAGGCAGAAGACACAAAAACAAGAGGGTTTAACCAGTGCAATAGCTCCTGTCATCTACCTTGCGATTTGAGAGGACCTTCTTTAACAACTGCCTTCAAATTGGCACATGTCACAACACTGGATTTTGTCTAGCCCACACTCAGATGTCAGATGAGCTTGATGGTCATGAGTCCATCCATTAAAAGCTTTTAACATTGCTGACCTCCTGGATAGCTTGGGTCCATTGTTCTACCAGGAGAAGAAGCAGAGAAGTAAACATAATTCAACCACTGTCAGCTCTACTCATCTAAATCATAAAAGTGATTTCAGGGAACTGACTTCAGCCACACTCGCCGTGGTTCTACCCTGCTTTTAAAAGACAAAAGGATAGCTCCCAAATTATGCATATTTTTTAACAAGTTCATGAGCATTACAATTGACTGTTTATAGATTTGTATCTTTTATTTTGCTGTCTGAGAAGGTGTAAGGTCTGATTTAAGCATTTTGTCTGGACTGAAATATCAGTAGGCTCTTTCTCCTGCAACCTGCTCTCATAAAAGTTGCTTAATCTCTCAGATATTTTTACTGTTCCATGAAATTGTGCTGATATTGGTTAATAGACTTAAAATTTACCAAGGCAGGAGAGGTATACACACTTGCACATGAAGAGATAGAAACTTATTTAATGAACTTGTTCCTTGGCAAGTAGCCTGAAAATCAGTCATTGGCAGATGGGGTCTTCCCTTTTGAAGAACTCTCATGAGTTTCCCTGAGAGAATTTCTCATGCAATGGATGAACATACGACCCAGTTACAAATGAAGAATGTATTCATGGATTCACAGTGGCCTAAAGACATGTGACTGTCCCAGCATTGTCGTGTATCAGCACCCATTGCAAACAGACATCCAGTTCTGACCCTGGCAAACACAGCCGTAAATTTCCATCATCAGAAAGGCCAATTTAGGGCCTTAAGCAAGGAAGTAAACAGAATACAGTCTTCACACTTGCACTTAGTGGCAGTTTGGAGCTTGCTGGGTTCCCCATTTCACCTCATGAGTATCCGCTGTATTCCCAAGAGCTCCAGGCAGAGGGCACACTTCACGTGCCAGCCTGAGGCACATGTAACTACCCACACTAGCGGCTGTTTGTAATAAAAGCACTGGAGACTCTGCCACATACGATCATTTCAGTAATGGTTCTCACCGGGCTACCTCACTCATAATCTTCTCCCCCTGGTATATACAGCGGCACCACAACTCAGGGTACTCAAAGCTACAGGAGCCACTGAAAAACTTCACACTAAATTAAGTACAATTAGCAGAGCAAACATCACTACTGCTAGCCTCATAGTCTTGTAATTATTCTGACAGCACTTATTATTTGGGCCATTTCTCAAATCAGTGGTCTTTGCAAATGAATATCATAGTAATTAAGTCATTTTTCAAATAGAGCATCCCAGGGTACAGTGGAGATTGGGGAAGAAAGAGTTAGATCTTCTAATTCAAATAAACATTGCAGCCCCACTCATCGGACTCTGTCAGGTGAATGCCAGAAGGACAGTTACAAGAAGAACTCACGACCTGGTTCTTCCTGAATAAGTTAGTGTTACTGAATTTTTGAGTCGTGTCCAAATGGCACTGCTACACAGACTGCAGGAGAAAATCTGGCTACTGATGTAAATAGGCATGTGCCAGACTGCCCCTGTCCAGCAGTAGATCTCTCATATATGTTGGTCCTCAGTGGGTCTGTGAAACTCAGTGTCATTGTGGGATGATGTAACTGAAGTGCACAACCTTTCAAGCGCAGCTTAAGGCAGATTTTCTCACTGCTTGGTAGCCCCTGTTCCATGCCCATTGCTGCCTATGAAAGCACTCTGCACTTAGCCTCAGGCTTATATTTAACATCCCTCACCTAAAGAGTTTGCTGGAATAGGAGCCAGCCTGGCTAGACTGAATACTCTGTTTTAGTGTCTAAAGTGCATCACTGGAACCACAGGGATACAATGCATTCTTAGGACCACAATTATCTTGAGATCAGATGTAGGATGGGTTAGCACTGTCAGCATCTCAAATTCCTTCTGAAGCCAATTGGGTCTGTCCATCTTTGCAGCTCTGGGAACTTGTTAGCTCTACTGCTGTTTTAGTGCCCAAATATAGATGGAGGTGACTGACTTCAAGCAACAAGGGTCAAAAAACTGCAGCTAGTACAGCTAACAGTGTAATTATTTGAACAGGTTCATCACCTTTCCTACTATATACTGACTTAGCTCTGCTGTGTGACAAAGTGGTGGCAATTTGTTCCATTTTCAACAACCCCAAGAATAAGGGTGAACTGAGGACTCATCTGTTGAGAGCATCAAAATATCTAAGTGTGAAGTGACTGGAAATGACAAGATCTCATCTCAGAAATAAACTCCAACAATAAAAAGATTCACATTTGTGGTAATTCTGAGGCCAGGCATGGATAAGTGCCTGCAGTGATGAGGGGTAAATGGCCAAATAAAAACTACAAGAAAAGCTATCAGAGGATAATCTTCATAGTTAGTGTGTATTTTTGACTCCTTAGTTCACAATTTATTACTACTGAAGGTTTTCCACATACTTAAAGACCAGAGGCATACAGATTCTTAGACAAGGGAACACCGGATGTATTTCTCAGAGAGGAGGGGCCACTAGGTGGCACAAAAGTTGCCTAATTTAAGCAAATTCTCTGGTTTTGAGATTGGAAAAAGACACTTCGAAGGGGTAAACTACAGTTTTATAAATACAACACTGTAATGCAAAGAGCAAAGGAAACTTTCTAAACTTAAATTTAGAAGGCTGAGATTCCTTAGGTCCATTCTGTACATTGCAGGATTAGTGTAGTTCTGCTATTAATGTCTCCTCTCTCCAAAAAAAAAAAAAAAAAAAGCTGTTTTGTTTTTCAAAATAAGAAGAGAAGAAAAACATAAAACCAACACAATGCTTTTTGTATGACAAACCAAAAAAAATGCATAATCAGAAAGAGCTGACAGATTGATAGTGCTAAAATGTGTAAGTAAATATGATGTGCTAAAAAAATAGTATTGTGCACTGCTGTGTGGTACAGTCTTCAGAAAGCTGCACTGGCAATTGAAAGCTGCACTGGCAATTTATACTGACCTCAAGGATGTAGGATTGTTTTTGAAAGAGGTGAGAATGACATCAGGAAAAAAGAAGGAAGAAGAAAATTATAGTGGAAGAGGTGGTAGCAGTGAGAATTTATAATGTGAGAGGCAGTCAGCCATTGTAGAAGTCATCCTTACCAATCATATCTCTGAGGCACTTAAATATTGTCCTCATTAATAAAACAGAAACAACTGAAGACCAAACACTTTGGCCTCAGAGGACATGCAAGGAACATCCCAGAATTCATCTGACCCTCTGGACATACAGAATGTTGCACAATTTGCTGCTGGGGCTACCAAATGTCTGAGCAACGCTTTATACACTACATGAACATCCACGGAGTCATTCTGGTCAAGGAGAGTCAACTTACAATCTGAAATCGGTTTTAATGAGAAGACTTTGATGGGCATTATGTCAGCTTCTTTCAACCTTGGGTTTTTGATTGACTGCTGAGGACTGTCCTTTAGATGATAACAAGGATGTTGTCAGTCCTGCACAGATAGCTGGCACCAGGCTTGAATGCAAAAGCAAGTAGTGTGTACATCATACATGCGCTTTCTACATAGGAATGAATTTCAGCTAGAATTAATTTCACTGTAGTACTATTTACAAAACAATTATGGATGACACTTTAAAAATTAGTTGCTCCTTCTGAGATGAACTATGGGTCCAATCACACAAGTGTAGCTCTTGATATCAGCATTGTGGTAGGCAGAGCCTAGCACGACACTATTGCAGTCACTAGCATTGATTACAGTAGCTTGTGAGCTGATAATATGAAATAAAGGAGAGAAGGTTGATTTCCTGCATTGCTTATGCAATTTTTGGAAGGATTTTCAGAAGCACTTCAGTGCTCTGTCTTTGTTTCTTGAAATTCAATCTAAAAGGGAACTGCATTGGACGAGGAGTTAAGTGTTTAAAACCAGAGGAGAGGAAAGGAGAGAAGGGAAGGGGAGGGGAGGAAAACCTTTGTCAATGACAGCTTTTTCAGAGAAAACAGAGCTTTTATATTGAATTTGTGTTGAATATTCAGAGTCCTAGGAACATGATAACATGTTGGAAAAGAAGTATTGTTTTTATAAAAGGACTTATATGAATAAGATTTTGAATTCTACAGCAGCACATCTAAGTACATAATTGCTACACTCACCAAGCCATACCTTTAAATGATTGGAGCTTAAAAGCTATGACTGGAATGTACAAAAAACATGGATTCTCTCTATACTTTTCTTCATGACATAAAGAATCATCACATGATCAGTCTGAAAATACCATTTATCTGCTGGGAAAAATTATCCCCGGTTCCCACTAGATTGCATTTGATATTAGCATTCTACTTTTAAGCAGTTTATAAAGGTTAACAAATAATTAATGGATGTTATAAGCTCATTTCAGATATGATCAGTGTACGTAACAGATGCATATCAGCATGTGCATTTGTAGTTGGTTATGTGCTCTTGGGTTGGTGTAGTCCATTTATTAAAACAACTGCAAATAATTTAGTAACCCTTTCTACACTTCTTATATCTGGAAGAATAACATCAAGTGTGACCAAAAAAGGAAGAAAATTCTTTCACTTCCTCAGCACTACAAACCAGTTTAATCAGACTTTGGGTTGGTCCTAACTAACCACTCAGCCTTATCATTATTTTAATTCTAGAATCTATTAAATGAGATACAAATCTGTAAGATTTAAAATCTTTAATGTGGGAGAGGAACAATCCTCTGAAACAACAAGACAGATTAGCATTTGACAACAAATCTTAAGGCATTAAACTTACATATTGTAAATGCAGACATATGTAAGAAAGATTTGTGGTACAATGCATCTTGTCCTTTTCCCACTGTGTCACTCACTGGGAAACTGGAACATACAGGAATTTTTGGGAGCTGTTGAGTATGATATAGGTCAAGTATAGAATTTTCTGCCCATTTTTGATATGACCAAACCTGAGGTGGTTTTTTGTTTGTTTTTGTTTTAAAAAAATATATTCTGATCAAAGACACTAAGTAGGTAGAGGCAAATAAAAGGGGATATACCTGTCTGTACCAGCTAAAATTATAAATTCTGTCTTATTCAAGCTAGAAGCGAAAAAAATCTTTCTGCTTGAACTGGCTGTTAGCTTCAATGTTGCTCTGCCTAGGGACTCAGACAGACCAGGATGGTGAGATTTGCAAACTCTTTTTTGTTAATCTCCCTCAGGAAAACAAAAAGTGTCTGATATCACGTCCCTCATACTTTTCTTTCTAACCTAATACTTACTTTTGTCTTATTCTTTAGTTCATCATGATATTTAGGATCTTAGTCCCACAAAGGGCAATATCTAAGCTTCTCAATTAAATCCTTTCTGGAAGATCAGGAACTCTGCCCAATGTATTTCTGTGAAACAGGGACCAAGTTTTTCTAAATACTTTTACCAAAACATTAGTCAAAGTAGATTTATTGCTTTCAGAAATACATATTAATTTAATGATTAACAGCAACAATCAGCAGTAGCAGCAGTAGCAGCAGCAGTAGCAACAGCAGCAGTAGCAGTAGTAAAATAAATATACCTCATCCATGCCTGAAGGTTAATTTTTTTGGGTTTTGAGAAAATGGTAAAAACTGGTTAGTTGAATAGTAACCAGGAAGATGGCAGCAGTGAAGGAGAAAAATGAAATAAGGGCCACTTGAAAATCATTGCCTATTTTAGCTTAGAACAGGATCCAGACTTAAGTCTGAACTGACCAAGTAGTCTGCTTACTTAATTTTGCCCACTTAATAGCCACCAATAACTGGAAATTTGTTTCACTGCTCATTAGGGGCTCATTAAGATTTTATTTTGACCAATACACCCCACATTGTTTGCACGTGCTATTTCTCCAGTTTGAGTTGTTGGAAACCTCAAGTCCCAGCATTTCCACAGGGATTTCTGAGATCCTGTAACACTCTCTTTTTCTGCCATGAGGACTAAGGAGAAAACTCTGGCCCCTGAAGCCAACGACAAAACTGAAATTAGCACAGTGAAATCAGAACTTGAGTTGCACAGTATATCTTTCAGATTCTTATCTCTATTTCTTCCTGATTCCTCAGATTTATTGCACTTCCAAAGGATGATGTGTAAATTAACTAATCAGTGCATAGCATTTTCTTTTTAACATAAAAAGCTATTGTTTTACTTAATCATTCACCATGTCAAGGAGCTAAAAAAGAATATGTTGAGGGACTTGTCCTTGATTAAAACATAAAATGTGGCAATAAATATTTTTTATTGGTTATAATACCTTTACTTTATTAGGAAGATAACAGACTGCTGCTTAACTGAACATGAAATATTCATTTAAAAGAAAAATATATGATAGGGAGTCATTTCTGTTGTGTCTGCCTGTTTTTTATGTCTTCTTGTCTTCCTTTAAAAATCTGTTTTTCTAGTTTGTTTCATATTAACTAACTGATGTGGTATTACTCAAGTCAGTGCAGAGAAACAGCAGATTTTGAACTGATGTTGGCACTTGTTTTACTTGCTTGTCAATGCTATACCATCATCATCATCTCTCTGGTATATAGATTTGTTAAGAGGAATGAAAAATGAAAATTAACTTTCAGCACTGATTTCAGAAAAATCTTAAAAGTATTTGATATAGAGTATATATACCCTGTATTTTATATATGCTCTGTCTACTTTATATCTGATGTAAAGTATTTGAAACATGCACATGTACGTGCACTTAGTGCTTATAAGGATGAATTGAAACATGTACCAAAATACTTTACTGAACTGGGGAGGACAACACACATCTCATTTCAAAAATCAGCTACAAATATGTTGTAATTATTTTGATAAAAGTCCATCTAAAACTTTATAGCAAGTTCTACATTTTGAGAAAAACCTTAGTGCTCTAAGAGGTTTATTGTATATTAACAGTGCATTACAATATTTATAAAATCAAACAAAAGCTTATTTTTCAAGTATGTTTTACAGGATCTTTATTTCTAACTCCACCAATGCTACGTAGTTGGGTCTCCTATATTCCTACTTCTCATTTAATAAAAAAAATCTTATTACTGTAAAATTCCATTACTCTCATGCCTCCCTATGTAGTACAATGTTAAGTACACTACAATACCGAGTCCCAGATGGAATACAATGCTGTAATTCAATCGAGGGATCCTGCTAATGTCCCACACTGAAGAATATAGCTTAAGGGTTTGGGTATGGTAGCAAACCTCTCAGCCTGGAGACTGAATTACAACCTGACTATTCAATCTGGGCCATTGTGCCATTGTTTGTAATGTACAGGACCCTGATTATGTGTAATACTTCTGTAAAACAATTATTACAATAAAAAGGAGAAAGTAAGAGCACTGTAAATCAAAGTTTGTCCATAAGAATTATGCTATTATAGGACAGTTGGAGTTACAAGGAGCATAATACAGAAAGAGAACGTTTGCAAAATGTGTTAAAAGTTGCATGGAAGGTCTACCAAACAAGGGTTCAATCCAGCCTTCCCCACTTCTATTAGAAAGAATCACGAGTTAACTTCTCAACGAAGATAAATTAATTGCTGTGGATAGGTTTGGGTCTTGATTTAGTTGTGGGCGTAGTCATGGGTATTATAATTTTCTTTCTTTAGATGTCTAGTCTCACATTTGACCCTGAAGCCACCTGCCAAACTTCCAGCTGACCCTTGTAGCACCCAGAATCTCCAGTCCCACAGTAAAGCTTACTCACCACCAACAGGTCTGTCTCCTGGCACCACCAGAAGCGCATGAGTCATGACAGAGCTGCACAGCTCATGCTGAAGGCCTTTCTGGATCTGCAGAGGCCAAATTCCTCATCATCACCTCTAAAGGTGTCTTTCTCTTCACCCTGCCAGCCACATGCTTCTGCCTTCTCTCTCATACTGGTCCTGGCACAGACCTTGTAAAGCCAATGCAAGGAGCTAAACCAATCAAAAATGAGCCATACAAAACCAAAGGAAAGAGTTTTTGGCTGGCTTAGTTCCTTGAAGAAGCCCTTCATGGATTTATCAAACATGCAGGAGTACCAGTTTCAGGGTGGCAATGGGGATGTTCATCTTGGGATACAGGAAGAGGTAGTCAAAAACCAATCTGGATCAGCGTATGGTGTCATCATGCTGCAGTTTCAGTTGCTTTTGTTGCTCCTGCTCTGTTTTCAGTGAAATATTGAGAGACCGGTGGAGCCAGGCATAGAAAAAGTAAGCATAGCTCTCTAGCTCAGCAATTACATCACTGGCCAAGGTTTATTTTAAACTGGACAAATTTAAATTGGAAAAAAAAAAAGAGAGTAGTACTGTTTCGCAGTATTTTAACAGCTCTGCGACAGAGTTAGCTAAAACCTTCTCCATCCCTCAAACAACATTTGGCTGAACACAGGAGCTGGTTTTAAAACTATGCCAATCTGTTAACCTTTCAGTGCAGAATACACTGTTACTAGATCAATACATCCAAGTTATGCAGACGCCAAGGAAAAAACGTAATTGGTTAAATGAATGGCCTTCACTGTCACAACAGAGGGGAATGAGACCTGAAAGGAGGCTTGTTATGGTGCACCCCTTTGAGCCAAGGTGCGCTGAATGTGCTGGACTGCTGGGTCATTGAGGTGTCACAAAGTTGTGGATTAACCAAGTACCTCTCTTATGTTCTTCTTGTTGTCAAACACTCCGTACCTTCACAGAATTACCAATAAAACAGTCGTAGCAGCAGATTAGGTTTAAAAATCTACTTAATGTAGCATGAAATTTAGAGTGTATGCTCCAGCGATCAGAGCTGCAGTGTTGACCCATTATGCTCTGCAGTCACATTCTTCCATTTTCACCCTTTGAAGCCACAAAGGGAGGGGGAACAAATAACACACACTTGCAACCCTTTTCTCTTGTGTTTTTTTTGTTGTGTTGTTTTTGTGGGGGTTGTTTTAAAGTTGTAGCTCGTACTGCCTGTGAGGGTTTGCTTAGGGCTTTGCTTAACTTTGCTTAATAGGATACATTATGGCCATTTGCTGTGCTTTGTGGAAAAGCAGACTTGGCTTTTCAGACTCATGGAAAGGAAGCACCTTCTTAATTTTTCAGGAACCAGGGCTTAGCAAAACTGGGCTGTCATCCTATGTGAGTTAAGAACATTCAAAGCCTTATCCTTTAGCATACAGTGAAACATACTTCACTGAAAGTCAGGGAGGCAGAAGATAGCATAGTAGCTTGTGTTGCAAGTCAGAAAGCTGCAGCTGTACTAAAAAAGGTACATGTAAGATATTCTTCCCTGCTTTAGCAGTTATGCTGTATTATTAAATGTGAATTGTTCTTTACATATTTATCCTCTTCTCTGGGTTGATAAGAAATAAATAACACACATTCAGTAGTCAAAAAAGTTCAACGAGACTGTTTGTGTATGTGAAATCTATTTTTAATCTCTGATCGGATGTGTCTCGTGACATTAGCAGCTAGTTTAACTTTGCATTTGGGAGCCTAGGCTGAGTTGTTTTTCCACAGAAACGTGCAGCAGATCTAAGCTGCAGTATTATTAGGTTAACAGGAGAAGAGATCAATTTATGTCCCTATTAAAAACTTACCAGATATACCATCCTATTTGCAAAATGTAACCAAAGAAATTTCACTTTCACAGTGAAATAAAGAATTCTGAAGGAGGGAGTGGTCTTCAGTCTTTGTCTGGCAGACTAGTATTTTTCTTTTTTTGGTTATATATTCTAGAGAAAACAGAGACCTTCTGTTCCTCTGTACTTTTTGCAAGAATACAGACCATAAACATGCATCTCACAAAACTCTTATTCCTACACAGAGACACCTTGAAAAATCAAGTACATTCGTCTCATGTTACTGTTGAGAAGAGCAACTTGTGCTATTTGAGACCTACTGCCATGTATTGAAGCCTTCACAAAAGACCAAAAATAGTTCTAATTTCAAAAAGTGGGGCTCAGAAGTGATTGCACCCTGTACATATGTTTCTGCTGCATGTTTTTATTCCCTATCACAGAAATAATAGAGAATGTTGCAAAAGAAGGGTGTTACCAGTATCTAACTGGTTATACCACATATACTGATGAAAAGAATCAATACCACCGTTAAACTTTCCAGGGGATTTTAAGAAATCCAGAGCTATGTAGATACGCATTTGAACTGCTGCCAAATTATTACATTTCTTACATTTGGTAGCCTTCTCTAAGCATGAAACAATTTTCTGCCGTATCTTCAACTGTGAGAATACCATCAGAGGACAGTGATATCATTTCCCAGATTCCACTGCCACCTGTGAAACAGCTCCAGGGGTACAGAGCTGTAACCACAATCAGAATCTGGCCTTGTCTACTGAAGTGAGGACAGCACTCAAACATATGCATGATAGTATTTGGTCACAGACTTTGTAATAATAGGCTGGAGAAGAGTTAGAGGAACCATAGTACTTCCATTTGAACCCACTACTATGACACCTACACTCTAGATCAAGGGATGCTGAAATGACCACACAACTGGGAAGTCCTTTTCACACTGCAGTGGTTCTGAGCCGCTAATGGTCCTGACAGCACTTGCAGTGTCTAATGCTTTTCTTTATACCCCCTCCAGTCATTAAAAGGACAACCTTGGCTGTCAGTGCAAAGAAATTTCCATCTCTTCTGATTCAACAACCAAAAGGAAAAATACCAAAAAACATGGGGTTTTGAATCTCACAATTTTTAAGACAATTGGGTGATTTTGTGGAGCTTGGATCATGATTCTTCAGTGCTTGGTTGTGTATTTTCTTATTAAACACTGTCAGTAAAATCACACAATAGAAGCTGGTGACATCCCTGCTGGGAAACTGCATTTTCCCCTGTGCAACAAGCTCAGGGCGCTGTGGAGCCTGGTATATAAGCCAAAAGATTTCTGCATTACAGCATCAGGTTATCATAACCTATCTCCCCCTCCTTCCTACCCCCAGAACTCATCTATATGCTAATTTAACATGACTAATGCCGCCCCACAATATAATGGTTCTAATGTTTTCAGGGGAGGAAAGAGAGAGGAAAGAAGCTGACGCTCCTGTTTGATTAGTGCAGTGTCTTCTGATAAAAATCCCAGATTTTCTGATGACAAGGTCTGATTGCATCAGCACCCTGACTATATCTGGTTCAGCACTTAACTAAGCTTGCAGTTAGGTTTGAGTTTACATTCCTGTTAAGTATCAGTGTATTAAGAAAATGTTAAATACAATTTTCTTACCTGCTTTTGTGGAAATGACTAATCAAACCCAACTGTTTGTTTCAAGTGAAAGACACTGTCACTCTTATTGTCAGGGGCTAGCAACTACAATATCTGCATCTGACAGAGGTCCTCCCTGAGTTACAAGATACCTGAACTAGCTGGGATTTGGCTCCTGGGCCTTTCTGGCTCAGTCATACAGCCTGGGGAGCTTTCAGCTTCTCCACAAACATGTGCATTGATAGTCCCTCTGCCCCTTTCCCCCTTCCTCCCTCACACTCACTGTAACACTATTAAGATATCAAATGCAGCAATTACAACAAGAAAACCCTAATTAGGCAGCAGCAGCAGCTTCTGTAATAAAGGAATCAAAGAAATCCGGAGAAAGAGCTAAGACAAAAGACAACAGAGGCTTTCAAATCACAGACTTCTTGTTCTTAAAGGACTTCTCACTGCAGATAATCCTCCACAAATTTCACTTCACTTGCTTTCTCTGTACTTTTCTAGGACAAAAGAAGTAATACCAACATAGAGTCCTGTGGCCATAATCAAATAATAATTGGCCTCGGAGATCACTTATGACAATCAGGGAAGTAATAAGGTTTCTGAATAATTATGAATAATTAGGCACATTTATGAATAATTACACTGTTAATAACTATCTAACACATCCAGTTTTTAAACTGTAATTCAGTCATTATTGATTGGTTAGCCATCATCTTCACTGCTGTTTCCCTACTCATTAACATCCTGATTCAGCCAGGAGCCCTGCAAGGCTGCATTTATTCTTTTGGCATGTCAGAAAAGTAACTTCTGAATCCCAAGAAAGGGGAAAACTTGTTTCACAGAGATCATATTTCACTGACCATATGGGAGGGACATTTATGGAAAGAAAATGTCCTGGTTCCTAAATGTGATATTAAGACAGTGCAAAGATACTATGACAATGAGGAGTGCGGAAAACAGGATTGCAGTTTTGTGTCTGGAGCTTCTGACTATTTAACTTCCTATGTTTGGACTGTGAAGTTTTTGAGGTATGGAGCATCTTGTATGAAATGGACTTGGTAGAGCTGATTCGAGATCCCTCCAGCAGCAACTGGTAGAAAAAAATGGTGTATCTTTAAGACAGAAGTACCTGGTACATAAAATTTCTGTCTGGTAAGGAAAGGTCCAGGGAGCAAGGCCGAGTCACTACTACAGTCCCAGCCAGGACCTCCAGCACAGAAAAAGCCTTGCCTACTGCTCTAGGGAGAGAATACATGCACCTGACCATCAGCCATGCAGCTGCCACCACCTCCATCAGCACTTCTCTGTGTTCTGCCAACTCTCCTGTGGCTCAGCTGGAGCCAAAGACAGCAGCATTGCCAGGGCTCTGGCTTTGCCCAGTAACCAGCTTTGCAAGGGAAAGCTACTGCTTCTGCTGTTCTCCCAAGCTCCTCAAACATTTGTTTTGTTTATGTCTAGAGCTGCTCCTGGCTACATAAATTAAGTAGCTAAATGAATGCCATAGTTGCTGGGAAAGCCAATAATTAAAGGTAATACTAGGAATACTATCCCGAATAGCTCTGTTTTCAAGGTCATTTTATTGGTTTTACACCAATTGGATGGAGTGAAGCCAATCACTCAGAAAAAGTAAATGGAGTACCCTAGCCTTCAAACAAGGATTACTCTCTGAGCTGTTTTGTTCCTTTACCTCTTATTTACACGGCACATTTCACCCTGAAGATCTGGGTCTGACATGGAACAAATGTGAGTTATGATTTTGTATGATTTCGATACCTTGGACACATGCTACCTGTTTTTGGAAAAGCATTCAGGAGAGTAAAAGATACAGAGCAGGTGCCATGAAGGTGCCACGTAAGTCCAAGTTTGAAAATAAAGTAATGCTGCAGGATGGACATTTTGCACCAGATAAAAACCAAACCAACATGGGGAAATTCCTTTTATTTCCAGGACATGTGTAGCATTCTGAGTGGGTTTTGATGAAATGTCTTTATTTATTTGGTGCCTACCAGTCCTGACATGTAGGAGAGCAAATTACATGGTGGACATAATGATAAGTGCTTCAATCATTCCAAGTATTGCTTTAAAGAGTATTAACAAAAAATAGATGCCATAGATGACACGCTACCTCTATGATTTTTACATTTCTATCCATTTCCCTAGAGAGAATGTTAATTCATTCCCCCTTTGGAGGAATTTCCTTTCTGCTTTTTCTCCATAGCTTTATGTGTCATTTCTGTGCTACAGTGCACTGTTTTTATATCTCAGATAAGAAAAAAAATAGCAAAACCATCACTTGGTTTTTGTTAAGGTTGTTAATTTTGCCAAGGTTGTGGCTCAAACCCTCTGTCACCTACAAGGGTCAAAGCAGCCATGATAAGCTATCTCTTTCATAATCTTCAAGCACAGTCTTTCTAATCTCCTCCTGAAGGCTCAGAAAGAAGAAAATAGAAAACACTAAAACACTTAGCAGGAAAAATGAGTGAGTGAATGTTGAATGTTTGTTAAACTGGAAGTGACCATTTCTAAAAAGCAGAAAAAGGTCCCAATATGTAATTCTGAGAAGGAGCCATGAAAGACTGACTAGTCTACTTTGGTTTTGACATGCTAAGATTTAGCATGAAAAATGACTAAGAAAAACTGCACTCTTCACACTTTCCCATGGGCAGAAATGACCAATCTCCATCAAAGATCTAGAAAAGTCCATTATTTTATTTTCATATAATGTCTCATTAAACTGTGGAACTCATTACCATCAGATGTTGTGGAGACAAACATGCTAGATGGATTCAAAAAAGATTGAGAAAGTCCACTGGGACTTTCCCAAAAGACTGGGAAAGGTCCATTAGTGACCTGATGTGACCTCTAGCTCACATACTTCAAATAGAAGGAGATTAAAGTATCCCAGGTTATATATAGGCTTATACGTTCCCCCCCCCCCCCAAAAAAAAAAAAAAAAAGAAAAAAAGATCATTTAGTTTTCTGTAGAGGTATAGATTTTGGCTATGATTCCAGTACCAGTAGTTCATCTTCCATTTCTTTCCCTAAAACTGAACAAACAAATGGCTTGGGAATTCCCTGATAGGACATCTGCCTCTGTCATCTGGTGTAGTAGATGTATTCGAGGAAAGAATTTCCTATTTTAATCAAAGACAATCACTGCTACTGTGTTTCTGACTGAAACCACATTAATTTTCTCTGTAATATGTTTCCCTGATTATGTCAGTCCCCTCCACTAGGTGTGCAGCAAAAAAAGTTCTTCATATTTAGGAAAAGGGAGAAGGGTGCACTGAAAGTAAAACAGAGCTTTTGCTGAGGCTTGGAAATGTCAGGTAGCATTCAGAAACCCTGAGTTTCCTTTCTGGTATTTGTCACTCTGACTGAATTTTGAGTGTGGCAAATATTAATGATTGAGTAAACGATCAAAGTCCTGCATGGACTCACTGAGAAAAATAAGTAGGTGAATGGTTGTTCATTTCCATCTTGTGGTGTTTGATTCTGTTTCAAGAGGATTGCTTTTTGCTCTGTGTTGGTTTTGTGGTCTACATGAGAATTTTCTATTTTAATTTGTGCCAACTCTGGGCTATCATTTTATCGATCTCATTTTTCTAGAGTCCTAACTCGGCCAACCTACAGTAGTATATATAGCATTTGACCAAACAATGCACCAAGCTGTCTTTTCCCAGATCTAGCACACATCGGCAAACACCGTTTCACTGAGTTCTGAAGCACCCCTAAAAACATTTTCCTGAGCATGAACATCTCTAGGATCTGTCTCCCTAGCATTAGACTCTACAAGGCCTTTTGTATATTCCTGCTTTCATGTCACAGAGAAATACCATCTTGCAGCTGGTGTCTGTACTAGGGGGGCAGAGAAATGTGAAAGACCAATCTTCTTTGAAAGTGAAAAAGTCACCTGGCACACAGCCACCTGGGGACCCTGCACCCTCCTCGCCTCTCCCCTGTTGTGTATGACACTGTGCCCCAGGCCATGCTAACTTCCCCCTGCCCCCACACTAGCCCACCCTTTCATCTTCAATTTGTTCATCCCCACTCCATGAATGTCATCGAAAACAAGGGCCAATTAGGTGAATGTAGTCAGAGCACAGTGATTTGGATCCTAGTTTTTTGAAAAATAGACCCAAAAGGGTACATTCGAAGTGGTTCCTGACTGCAAACATCAGTGGTGGTGAAATGCTGGCAACCTGGGGCAATGAGAGGCAGAGCAGAAAGAGGACACTCGGGGAGGGGGATCCATGTCCTCGGCATAGCTATGTGGGACACAGTTGTGAGACCACGATGACTTCCAGTGGGTTCTTTGGCTTCCATTAAACATCATTAATGTTTTCAAAGAAGCATGAAATCCACACTCATGCTTCCTCTGTTCCCCCTCCCCCCTCCCTGTCCCTCTTGCATCACAAAGGGGACCTTCTTTTGTTATATTTGGATAATTATTCTGCTGTCTTCCCTCCTGCTACCGACTAAACATCTGTGATTGATGAAGAGAACACATTGAGAATTTGAGATGAAAAACTGAAGAGAGAGCAAAGCTGGGCAAATGAGCCAGTGGGTTGAAGCACTTGGGACATTAGAGGGTGTCAAGGATGGCAAATGACTTCATTGAAGTAATGATGATAAACATTTTATCCCTGTGCATATATGTGCATTATACCTAACGATCTCAAGCGTAAGTAAGTGAAGAAAGGCACTAAATAAATCATACGAACAGGCCCTAAATGGGAATCCCTAAGGAATGGGATCTGAATTGTAAATGCGTGCCTGAATTTCACACATCAAATTACAATAAGGAGATTGATATTTTAAACAGCTCTGTACTTAAAGGGTACTGTATCTCGTCTTGAGGTTTTTTCTTTTGCTTAGGGTTTTTTTTTCCCCAGTTACACTGTGTGTATATATACACATACACATACACATATGTGTGTGTGTAAATTCATTAAAGGAGGTACTTTGCAGATCAGTGGGTTGCTCTGGGTTTCATTAGCATTTCAGAGACTGTCTAAAAAGTGTTTTCTGCTTGACTGAGATTTTTTCAAAGGCATAAATGCTCAGGGACAAATTCTTTTCTGTTACACCAAAGAAAATAAAAAAAAATTCCTTACTTTAAATGAACTTACTCTAGACTTGGTCTGATGGAACTGAAAATATATTTTGACACGATAATACTTCTTTTATTTTTGTCTCTCCCTTCCTCAAATTGTGGAGCCAAATTCTTAGATGGTGTCAACTGGCAAAACTTCTTGAGTTGTTAGCAGAGTGTGCCTGTTGGCACGAGCTGATTTGGTCCAGTAGCTGCACAAATGGAGAATGGACTTCAGTATTAAAGGAAACAGGCCTTATG
This sequence comes from Manacus vitellinus, assembly GCF_001715985.3. Lineage (NCBI taxonomy): Eukaryota > Metazoa > Chordata > Aves > Passeriformes > Pipridae > Manacus > Manacus vitellinus. The sequence continues at coordinate 6,677,376 of NW_021940534.1, forward strand.
CAGAACAAATTATAGTAGAAATATCATCTTGTTCCCTTTCAGTCTCAGACGACTTAAAATCATCAAAATACAACTGCAGTACTATAAACACACATTAATAAATCTAATAAGGCATGGGAAAGCTTCCAGTCCAGAAGAAATGATAATGTTTAATCAGAGATAGCAACACTATGTCCTCACAGATAGCCCTGACTCCCACTACATTCTTCAGTGGAAATACATAAGAAGATAACCATGGAGATTTAAAACCTCTGGGATTTCAGCTGTTTTCCAGATTTTTCTCATTAGAAGAAAATGTTTTTCATCCAGTTAGGAAGAGGATTCTGCCCACAGACACCACAGTCATCCCAGGACCTTCACATCTTTCTTCCCAGCAGTTGAAGGAAGGCTGGATGAAGGAGCAGGGTTTGCATGAAAGCTGAAAGTCTTTTCCCATTACATTCCTTGACAGGCAGGAGCACTCTCAGGCCAGGCTTTTGGAAATGCTGCACCTGAGTTTCTCATTCAGCATTTCCAGAGAAGAAAGAAGTAGTGAATGAACCTTTTAGGTATCAACTCTCCTGGCTTTTCCCCCAGAGGATTGCCAGCCCTGTACACAGATTTCCTTTCCCAGGTCTTGATCTTAACTCAGAAATTACATACTTCATTTAATTGCAATATGCATTGATTCTTTGTGTTGCTGCTAAGGATATGCACTTCCATGTGCTTACATATATGTACATTATACCTGCATACTTGTTTGCATATCTATGTGTATGTGTACACACACATATACACATGCAGTTATTTTGCATTTAGGAAATATTTGCACAGCATACCATGCCGTAAGTAAGAAATTTAACTCATCCCCTGATTAAGCTTTCCCAATAATGAGAAATCTGGAAAGTGATCACATGAAATACACATTTTCCATTTAAATAAATCCTTTCTGCTACAGATACTTATAAAAAGCAAACCCATATATTGATTTGTAACAATTTCCATGTGCTTGGTGGCGTATAAAGCATGGCAAGAGTAGTGGAGTCATGGAGTAGTGTTAGGTATAAGCGGCAGATCTAGAGTTCACTGAAGTCTTTCTCTGAAGCTAATTCCAGTATTTACCCAGAATAGAGCAATCTTTGAATACTGGGGATGAACTACTTTAACTTTTTTTTCCCCCAAACTGCATATATTTCAGTGTATTGCTAAATTATATGTAAGTTTTCCCATCAGCACTGCAACCACTTTTATTTTACTGGAAATACAAAGTGGCTTTTTGAAATATAAAAAAGACATAATCGCTTATTCTTTACATCAGCAAGCTATATTTTCTATAATCTGGAAAAAAAAGAAAAGGTGTAGTCCCTCCTGGAATGGTAAATCCATCACTAGACTTACTTGATTGTTGATTCATTTTCAGAAATACATTGACACAGACCCCTCTGTGAAAAAGAATCTTCCCTTTTCTTCCATTCCTTAACTGGCATGTCATATTTTTACCTCTTTGCATGATTAATGTTGTTTTGAAAGCTTCAAAAATCAATAGTCTCAAATGTATACATCTGTATTTTAAATATGTTCTGTTATCTTAGTTTACAAGCCAACCTGCAAAATATGTTTCCTGTTGGACTTAATATGTGTGAGTGGTGCAGCTAGTGATAATGTAGAAGGTTTTCTGATCTGAGTGAGTCCTTGCCATGAAACCAGATCCTCCTTGCAGATTCAGGAATGTGGTATATCTGGTAAAATTTCCCTCCAGATCTCCAGGAAGCATGTTTCTTACTAGATTTCTTTTTTCCTTTTCTTTTTTTTTTTTGAAGTGCCACTGTTTTGTCTTGCTCTTGCTGTCCTGGAAAGATTTTGCACAAAGGTGCACAAGACATAGCTGGTGCAACATATTTCTTCATGTCTGTAGCCAGGAGATACCTCCACGCTCTCAAATTCCTCTGTCTTCCTCAAATGTTCAGCATATTCAGTGTATTGCAGGATCAAACCTTCAGTGGATACCCCTGGGGAAATCAGAAGAAAGATTCCTTGAAGCCAGTTAGCACCATATATATTCAATGAACACAAAGGGGATGAGACAGAGCATAATCCAGTTTTTGAGGGGTTTTACTGGCATGATATTGCAAAGATCATGTTAATCCATGCTGAGAAACACTGCAGGTTTTGTGAGGGTTAAATGTGTGTTCTCTGTCAATGTAGGAATTTGCCCCATAAGTGCTCGCAGTACTCCTGTTTTCTAACTCAGAATCAGAAACTGACTGCCCAACTGAGCCTGGCCTATGCTAATCCTTCAATGTACTGCAGTCTGAAGGAGGGAAAATAAATATTTTACTGGCAGGATCCTCTTTTCACCTCAATATATTTGATATTATGTGCTTGACAATTTGCAGAAGCATAGAATATCAGTCCTGGTCCCAGAGAAATAGATCAGTGGATGGGACTACATAATAATCTGTAAAAGCTATTTATAAATGTTGCCAGCAACTTCTATGGCATCTATGGAGTCCCTGCAACCCTTCATATTGTTATTAAAATTCCTACATATCTCTACAATACTTTGTGTGCCTCTGTGGTCTAAACCATTACTAGAAAATAGTTACACCACTGTAAATTCAGAGTATGAATGTAGAAGAACCAACCCATTTCAGGAGAAAGATGGGCAGAGGAGTAGAAGGGAAACCTGCTGAAAAGCACAGTTGAACCCTTTCTACTGTGGAAATGAATCTCGTTTTGATGCTGGGGGCTGAGTTCATGTTGATGCACAGAAGTAAAACAAGAGTATTCAGACAAGTGGAACATGATCTGATAAGCCTGGAAATAACTCTGTCAGGCTATTCAGCCTGAATGACATCCCTGTCTGTGTCCTTTCAACACGTTTGATTTGAGTACAAGCTTCCCAGAGGAAGGCTTTTCCTGTTCTTTCTGTCCTGCTTCGCTACTTCACAAACTCCCTGATGGCAGAAGCAGTGCAGGCTGATGTGAAAGAAGAGTTATACACTTTTCTAGAAGGGACAATATTTCTTCTGTGGTTTGTTTTTTTTTTTTTTCAGCATTGTAACCTCTCTGTCCTTTCAATATGTACCAGTCAAACCTTTTCCTTACTCTGCCAACTTAATAAGGTAATGAAGTTGTGCCTTTCATTTATAAGATGCTTGAACTCTGTGTGTGTACATGAACAGATAAAACTAGAAACAGGTCTACTCAGGTTTTTCCAATATGAAGGAGATGAAACAATTTTTATAGACTTCCCAGAGTACAATTTCATTAAGGTCGATATTCGCTGAATGAAACTTTTGCAAAATGTATATCCTTATTACATGAATAAAATGCAACAAGATTTGTGCCTGAAGATTCATAGATATGAATAATGTTCACACAATACCAAATTTCACTAAACTTAATATAAAGATTTATATTTGAATTATAGTCTTCAATTTGCACGATTTATGCCCTAGTGGTTACATGACTGCATTTATCAGAAAGGGGCTACTCTTCAGGGAGGTAATTCTACTTAAGCTTGTGATCATTTGACTCTTGATCAGTGAAGGGAACTGATTTTCTGTGTCTGTCTCTTCATGTTTTCCACCCTCATATGCTTTAAATCTGGCAAGAAGGATACATATTTCAAATCAGGATATGAATCACCTGCCCATGAATCAGCCAAATGCAGGCTCTGCACCTAGCACCATCTTTAATATTTCTCCAAGACATGCCAGTTGTTCTATCCACAATATGCATCCCTTTTAGAAATATGAAATATTTTTTATTGGGAAAAGTAAATACTTCCCACTCTTGTTATTTAATCTTCACAGTATATCATATTGTCTAAGTGTTTACTTCTGAGCAATCAGGCATGTCATAGGTGGATGGGAGATCAGCAGTCCTTATACAGTCTTCAGATGCATACTGTTATCTCCAAAGCTGTTGTGTACCCATTACCACAGATTGAATGGTATTGCCTTTGGGAGAGGGATATTGACCAAAGTCAGAAAATTGGGGAAGCATGGGAAAACTTGGATCAGGATGCAAAGGTGAATGAGTTGACTCTGCTAGGCTATGGCAAACAATGAAGATCATCAATATGGTCTCATTAATGTGACCACTTATACCTGAAAGAAACCTTATTGACTATTGTGATATCAGTTGTATTAATCAATTAACAAATAATATTTTCATCTTAATAAGAAAAAACAGAATAATCTCAAATAGATTTAGCATACTAGAATAGAAATAGCCAGATAATCATCACTTAAAATAAAACAGGACAAAACTCTTCATGCTTTTTTCCAAAAATATAATTCAAAAACCAATAAAAATTAAAGGGAAAGAATCACCAAAATCCCCTTTTATTCATGACTGATGCCTCTTCTGCAGCTGCAAGCACATTCATTTCTGCATAATCCTTAGCAGTGCAGAAGAAAGAGATCCTTCAGGTGAAAGGTTACCTACATTTATAATGTCAGGTACTGAGACTGGTGAGGTAAAAGGTAAATGGTAATTTTATCATTAGCATGCCTGACCCCTTGCCCCCACCATATCTCATAGGGGACGTTAAGAACAGCTCACCTGTCAAGATGCAAACACTTAAAGGTCAATGCGCACAGAAATCTTCAAGAGCTTACAACTGAATTGCTGACACCTTTTATTATCACCGCTTAAATAAATGATTCAAGTGGCAAGACAAGGGTAAGATTGGTTTAATGTCAAGATTTGCAGTAGGAATTCTTGGAGCATTATTTTCTAACCTCTGATTACCTGGATACGATTTTTTAATTCTGGAACTGTATGAACAACCACGTGAATTTCACATCATCTAAAGGAGTTTAAACACATATTTCTCTTTTGCAAGGCTTTCCAGCGTTGCACAAGGAGGAAGTTTTGTTTTCACTGGAACAGTGAGTGCAGAGTCCTAGATCCACTATCCACTAGTGTACATTGTTAGAAAACTTGGTTGACCCTTGTGCATGAGAAGTGGATAGTCATGACTTATGGAAGGATATCTTGCAACCTGATGACAAAATTTTTTAAACTCTTGCTACACCTCATTGTACATCTCAAAACATTTTCCAAGTTGTTTTTACATTGAAAAGTTCTGAAGAGTGGATACATCAACACCAGGCTTTGGTAGTGCACCAAGGTTTACCTATGCATGGAGTATTTATAGGATCAACAAGTGTGATTCTAAGGGGTGAGTGTAATTTACTCCTGACAGTACATATTACATATCCCGTTGTTAATAGAAGGATCAGTCGGGTATACAGGACCCCTGAGCATGACCCATTTAGAGCTGATGCTCTGTAATACTAAAGCAAAAATTTGGTATTAACACTGTAATGGACAGTCAGATAGCAGAGGTGTGTGTTGATCAGGACAGAGAAATGGATCCATCTCTGATTCTGCTGCTCATCAGGCACTGTCAGACATTTCCTGTCTTGGAAATGACTGACTTCAGTTTTATGGAGCTCTCACAGCAACACAAAGAAGAAACGTGAAGCAGAATGAAGGTGGTTTATGTTACCCAAAAAGCAGATCTTACTCCTTTCTGAAGAACAGGTTAAAAATCTCATAACTCTCTAAGATCTTCTAGAATGAATCTCCTTTTCTTACACCTGTTACATTGCTTGCTATTTCCAGTAAGACCATACTAAACCTTGTGCAAGTGAGTTACTCTGAAGGGAGAAGATATGTTCTTTTGGGGAACTGTCAATGGTGAAGCAAGAGGAAGCAGGGTCAATTTGGCACATATGTGTGGTTACAACTTGATGTTGCTTGAACAGTGAGTGGTTTGAGATTAGTGTACATGTTAAAGCTGCCTTACATAGAAAGTTACAATACTTCATCAGTAGAGGATACCCTGAGTATCCACCCCTATAAAGTAGCAATATTTTCAGTTTGACAGTACAAACACAGCAACTGATTATTTGTGTGTGATGCAATCCCTCTGCATCTCTCTCTTTTGTCCTCCCCACACAGTGATCACTGTTCTCATTAATCTGATGTCCTCTGCCTTGTCTCCATCTACTCAATCTCTCCTCAGAAATAATACATTCACTTCCTTCGACTTAGTCACTTTCAAATTTACTTCTCCAGGTAATGTTCTAGATAAATTTCCCATACATTTCATGAAACTTCTTCCTAAAACAGTTACACACCACTGAAGCTGTCAAATGAAAACCTTCATTTTTCCTTCTCACCTATCACCTATATCACTAGCATATTAGTGCATTTTGCATTTTTTCCTGAATTATTTTGTTCTTGCCATCTTGTTGTTCTGTTGCATAAAGACCTTTACACAAGTTATCCCAGTGGGACTTAAACTTAGCCTGATGCTTAAGCACTTAGCTGAGTCAATGATGTCACAAGTGAAGTGCTGGAACTACAGTTGCCGATTCCTAAAAGGAATCACATAAAAATACATTCTTTTGAAGGCAACTACAGCTTCCTACCTGCAGAGCTGCTTTCATCGAATTTAATACACAGAACAAAACTGTACAAACTGTAATCTTTTTTGCCTTGCCCTTCTCTTGTGCATCAAATACTTCTGTACTATCTTGATTTTGACTATACGCAATTAAGATAATGTAGAATGGTTTATAACCATTATAAAAATATTTTTAATTTTTTAACTGACCACCTGAGGAAGACACCTGCTAGTAATAAAATTATTTTTACCACATACCTTTCAGGACATGAGAGAAATAAAACACTTTCATTTTTATGCAAGTATTATACAACCATGCTTAAGCAAAACATCTGTTATGCCTCACCTTTTTATGTTGCTTGGTTGTTTTTCTTGTTTGTTTTGAATGATTTATTTTCCACATCATCAGAAGTATTCAAAGAGTAATCAACAGGCGAGATTACCCTAGCAAACACTCAAAAAAGCTCAAAGATACAGAGGCTTCCTCATTTGTTTACCATGCAAAGCTGTTTCTTTTTGGATTACAATGGTCCCTACTTCAAATCTGATTGTGAACATGTGCAGAACATGCCACTGCCTCTGACACTATCTGGTTACTTGCATATGTGGAAATAGAGTCTCCTAAATATGGAAAGTAAGCATCATGTTGCTGCTCCTGTCTGGATGTTGACATGTTAGATAATAAAAACAGATAGTCTCGATTTGTAATACAGTACTGTTGATGGAAACCAGCTCCTAACAGGTGGAACATGACAAAATATATCCAACTCACCACCTTTTCCCTGCAGAAAAGGATAACTGATGCACTTGCACCTCTCCACAAAGGTGGAAGATGCTCCTCTGACCATTTCCAAGACACAGAAGAAGGCAGAGATGCCTGAAGGTATGCACACTTTTATATCTGTTGATGTATGCTGCCATAAACCCCACCATGTTGTAAAACATCTCATTCTGTACGCACAAGGAAGTAAAATTGAGAAAAGCCTGGGCTGCATATTCTGAAACATTCTTGGTTTGAGAAGTTGATATTCTATTTCAAGATCAGACCCCCCCCTCCCCTTTCTTACTATGTATCCACACAGACTAACACAAAGTGGATACAGATCACAAGTAGTTTGATGTGGAAGTATCTGATGCTTACTTTTCCTCAATGGAAGTGCCAAAACAACAGTGCCCAGGAATGAAGCATTCGGCCATAGCGCTTCAGGATGATGGTTGTTTTTAAATATGGTTGTAAGGCTTTCAGGTAGCTCTTTCCTCCATAATTCTGCTCCCCTACAATCCACTTTCTTGTGCACATTTGTGAAATCAGACCTCAGTGCAGTAGAGGAGCAGACAATCAGATTAATGTATTCTAATACCTCCTAATGTAGACCAATTTTTTTGTTGTTGTTTTGTTTCTTAACAACCTCCAAATGCAAAATACGGAGGAAGCCATGCATAAATTCTGGTTATAGTGTCATCCCCTAAGAGACAAACACAGGCAGGAGCGTTTTTATGGAAGAAAAAAAAAAAGAACATTCAATTTTCCACTACAAAACAGGTGCACTCAGATTTTCAAAGTACATCACACTTGTCTCTCTTGTTTATTTAATCCTAATTTATTGAATCAAGACAAAGAATAGTACAGTTTGGTTTTCTGGCATGTTCATGTCCACGGCAGAAAGAAGGTCATTGCATTTGGGTACTAATCTACCAGTGCAGTAAGCCGTGATTAAAATGTCTTGGTAATGTTCTCAGAAAAGCATTACAACTGCTTGAATCCATATCCATCCATGGCCAGAGAAGAGGGGATGCTAGTCTGGTTTGGTTAAATACATATAAACTTATTCCCCAGTCAGTCAGCTAGAGCAGTAGCCCTGCATTTCAGCAAGCTAAATAAAAAGATTGCCTGGGGTCAGGATAAAAGCAAAGGTACGCAGGGCAATGAAATAGTTTTTGCTGTTATCATTTCACTTCAGAGGACCCAATAGAGCTCTCACCAAAGATCATGAGTGACCTCAGCTCTCCTTATAAGTTTTTTATGCTCTTAAATTTATTATAATGTCCACCAAGAAAGTGAAGGGTTAAATGAGAAGGGCAACTGGGGGAGGGGGGGATGTGTGTTTTGGCTTTGTGTTATGTTCTAATTCTGTCAAGGAGACTGACCTTTGGACAGATAAGCAGGGAAGGATGGAGTCCTTAGAATAAAGTGAAATGAAGGTGCAATGCAAAAAAGATATCTCTGTTCAACTTCTAAATGAAGTTCTGCGTGCCTGAGCCTCACTTCCCCTCCTGCCACTGCTGCAGCTTCTCCTCTTCTTTTTTTCATAATCGTCCCTGTTATGAGTCTTTGTTCACAAAGGTGGAAAACGCGGAGGGCTCTAATGATGCATTATCACAGGTCAGAGAATGAACCATATAAATCTCCCTGGCATTTGCCTCCACACAATACCTCTAAAAGGACAGCAGCATTCCTTAAAGATGTAGCTTTTCCCCAGTCAGACAACTCAAACAAGGCAATGCACCTGTGGGCTTTTGCCAGGATAATCACCTTTTCCTCTTACTGTTCCTTGGACATCTCCGACCTTGTCCACTATTCTTCAGTCTTCCATGGTTTCTGTAATGAAGACTAAAATTCAATTGTACATCTGAGACTAATAGCTTTTAAATCTAAATTATTTCTCTCGCATTTACAATCAGACTGTCATAAACATGCAAGCAGTGCAGTACAGAGAGGAGAGATGCTTTCACTGTAAAAGCCATTTTGAAAGCAAAGCTTCAGTATAATTTAAAGATGTTATTGTTGTTATAGTTGGAGACTGATGGAGCTGTCTTTGAAGACAATGTCAGTTCTGCAATTGGCTTGGTTTAAATCAACAGAGAAGGAACCTGGATTGTAGAGAGGAGTGAGAGTAAGACTATGTGTAAAATATCAGTAATCAATGGCAGTTGCATTATTGTCATGACAGTATGATGGCAGTTCAGTGAAGCAACTATGAATTTTTCACAGTACCACTGAAAGCAAAGACTTTCAAAGAAATAACAAGGTTTACTATATATTACACAAACAATTACCAAGGATAGAATAGAATAGAATAAATTAAATTTTGTCATATACTTCAAGAAGAAGTATATCTTTTAAACCAAAGACCATTGTAGAGGTTCTCAGCTGTTGTAAATGAAATAGCAGCACCACTGAAGTCAATGCACTATTTTAGACCAACTTAGTATTATAAATTTGCAGCTTAATTTATGATGACTCGCTTCACATTTAGACATTACACTAGTGTTGACTCGCTGAAGATATCAATATTGCCATTTTGTAGGAATCTAGGTCCCCTTTCCTTGCACCCTGAATTGGAATGACCAGTTGTACATGGAAAGACAACCGAGAATTGAACACTTGATTAATACTTGTGATATTGTCAAAATAATGGCAGTTGTTTTTAGGGCACCACTGGCCATATGGAATCAAGTGCAATACTGGCAGTTCCTACTAGCTCTGAGTAATCCATTGATAAACATTTATATTGTAGAACATAATCAAGTGTTAACTTAACTGGAAGCCCATTCTCTTGCAACGACAAAAGTCAATGCAAACAATTATGGCCTCCAATACCTGTGCTGGTATTATAACTAAACTCACAATAGGCTCATATTGTATGTTTAGGGAATATGTCTTGTGCAGGCTTGCTCTTCATCCTGACAAAGATTCTCCAGTCCTTGTGGGCATTCTGGTAGACCTTAACAAAATATTTTTCCCCTCCTCTATTTCCTTGTGATGGTTTGATTATTTAGCAATAGAAAAACTAGTAATTGGAGACAGTAGTCATGAAGTAGTAAATTGGTAAGCAAAGGTTGTTCTGTATATGCTATTTTGTGTGTCTGATGCACATGTGAATTCAATCACAAGACACAAAGCCATAGTGGACATGTTTGCCATTTCTACTGTTCTCAGAACTAATTTTTCAGAATGAAATCCCATTTATTTTGCACAATGCTCATCTATTTATTTATCTCTTGGTTCATTTATGTTTTATCATGTTTCCTGCAGAGCTGTTTTGCAGCTGTTAACATAAGCAGAATCTTTCCTTCTATCTCCAGACTAAAGGTTGCATATATTTCTTTTCTAGGTGTTCTCAGAACAGCATGTTTTCTCATCATGATGCCTCTAGACAGACTAGCAATTGTTTTCCATCAAGTTCAACTTTTACTTATGGTTTTAAAACAAATTTATCTAAATCACAAAAGCATTTATGGCTATGTTCTTCAATCTACTTATTTTACATTCTCTTTCATGAACATTCAGCTCTGATGATCAAAGGCACTTAATTGGTCCCTCGTTAAAACTCTTTGGGTGCTGGGCTTTGAATTGCTTTACATTGCCCTCAGAGGATTATCTTTCTTTTAGTCATACAATATTGTAAAGCTATTGCATTTAGTCAGTTCCAAAGCAGAACTGGAATTTTCAGTGTGTTGTTCCTTTTACCAATGCCAATGAGAATGAAGTTGTTCTGTATACTCTAACATGCTGATTGGATTGGCTTTTGCATAAACAGCCATAAACAGATACCTGGCATGAAAAATAATAATGCTTATATTGAATTTGCATTGCACAATGCACATCTCTCCCTGCAAAGTAGCAGGTTTTGCTAACCAATGTTTCATGGTAGCTGTATCTTACTTCCTGTGAACGCAGCAAGAGGTCAGCTGAGAGGACAAGCCTTTGCACAATGAATTTAAAGTATATACATGATGAAGTGCATGCAATCATCAGCAAGTGTTGGTGAACCTGAAAATAGACACAAATTCCACACGTGAAATTTTGAATCTGCCAGTAAAAATGGTAACAAAAACTGACTCCACAGAGAAGAGCAACATCTGCCGAGGAAACTCCTGTGATGGACATCAAGTTAATGATATTTATCTGTTGAGAACTTGGAGTGAGAAGCAGATTAGAGAAGAAAGTAAGAGAAAGAAAAAAAAATTGCTTTTTTGTGCACACAGCTAAATTACAGAGCATATTGGTTAATACTTGTCCTAACAAAGACCTAGTACAGCTTCAGAACCAAGGAATCTCTAGGATCTAACAAATGAATCAGAACTAAAATATATTTATCCAACAATAAACAAGTTATAAGAAATAAGAAAGGAAATTTTCCTTCATCTTTGTTAACACTAAAACTATAACTGATGAAGCTGCAACTCTTATTCAGCTGTACCAACTCCTGAAAAAGCTTTCATTGCCTGGATTCTTTTTATCCCTGTCTTCATGTTCTCACCAGATTTATAAAAAAGATAGCACAACCAACTTTCCACTCAGAAATACAAAAGTGCTGATCACACAAGTTTTTCCTGTGACTCTATGTATAGCCGATAAGAAAATGGTGTTTTACACAGAAAGACGCCACCTGGCATTTTATTATTGGTTCCAGTGCCTATTGGCAATTCAAAGCAATTCAGATTCACCAAAGTAAGATGTTCTGTGAGCCTACTCTGTCCTGTCAGAACAGTCAGGGTCTGCAAATGACCTCTTTAGGTTTCAGGTAAACTTCAGTCTTTGAGCTCAAGGTAGAGCTGGGTATCACATCTCCATATCCCACAGTATCACTAATACATTGTCTTGTCTGTTACTCAGAGTCTTTCCTTCTAGGAAACTCAGCCTTAGTAAAGACACATAAATAAAATAAAGATAACAGGAAAGGCAGCAAGAAATGGACCTCTGTGCTGTGCTGGGGCTTGCAGTGGGGCAAGACTACCCAGGCACCTACCTGGTCTTTGGGTAGGCAGTGGCCAGCTTTCCCTGGTGCTATTTGGGCTGGGGTTGCATGGATAATGGGAAGTAGACCCAGCAAGGACAGCAGACCTCAACTGCCCAAAGGGATATGCCGAACAATATAACACTGCACTCACTATGACAAAAAGCATGGGAGAAGGAAGAGAAGGGGGACATGTTTGGAGTTAGGGCGTTTATCTTTCAAAGTCACCGTTGCCATGATGATGGAGCCATGCTTTCCTGAGGATGGGTGAACACCTGCTTACTGGGAAGACAAATGCTGTAACCCCAAAGGTCCCCTCAGAACGACAGAATCACAGAATCAATTGGGTTAGAAAAGACCTCTGAAATCATCAAGTCCAACCTATGACCTAACACCACCATGGAACTAAGTGCCATGTCCAGTCTTTCCTTAAACACCTCTAGGAATGTTAACCCCACCACTTTCCAGAGCAGTCCATTCCAATGTCTAATCATTCTTTCTGAAGAAATTCCTCTTAATGTCCAACCTAAACCTCCCCTGGCACAGTTCAAGACTATGTCCTCTCATCATATCGCAAGTCGCCTCAGAGAAGGGGCTGACGTCCAGTCATCTAGGACTTCCCCAGTTATCCAGGACCAACGATAAATTATGGACAATGCCTCACTGAGCTCTTCCTAGCTGGAAATTAAGCACCACACAGCTGCTCACTCAACCCCTTCTCTTTCCCCACACACCAGTGGAATGGGAAGGAGAGTTGAAAGTCTAATAATTAATAATTTAATCATTTAGATAAATTTAATCATTGAAAACAAAGTAAAATACAATAATAATAACTATATTATAACTATATTATAATTATATTTTAGTGAAAATCATAGTAACAGTAGTAGTGATAATAATATTGTTCTTATTGCTGTTATTACTATTATTACTATTATATTATGGAAAGAAAAAACAAACAAGCAATACACAATACAATTGCTCATCACCCACTGACCGATGCCAGATCCCCATTCTTGAACCCAGATCAGCCCCCAGTTTATAAAGCAAGAATGATGCTCTATGGTGTGGAATAACTCTTTGGCCAGTTTGGGTCAGCTGTCTCAGCTACGCTCCCTCTCAGTTTCTTTTGTGTACCTTCTTACAGGCAGACCATGAGACACAAAAAAAACCCAAAAGAAAACCCCCAAAAAAACCCCCAAACAAAACAAAACCCAAACCAACAAACAAACAAACAAAAACTAACCAAAAAATTAACTCCTTGACTTAGGATAAACATGACTTAGCAAAAACCAAAATATCAGTATGATCTCATTCTGAATCCAAAACACAGCATTGCATCAGCTGCTGAGAAGAAATTAACTCTACCCCAGACAAAAGCAGGACATACCCCCAGCCTCCTCACCAGCATGGCAATGTGAAAAGCAGAAAAAGACTTGATGCTGTGCAAAAACTGCTGAGCAATAAGAAAAACATCCCTGTATTATCAACACCATTTTCAGCACGAATCCAAAACCCAGCCCCATGCTAGTCACTAAAGAAAATTTACTCTACCCCAACCAAAACTAACACGCTGAGCAACAGGTTTTGAATTGATGATACAGAGGGAACAAAATTCAGGCACCAAAGCCTTCTAGCTAGTTCTCATAATAGTACAAAGGGTCATTTTTCCAAATGGTTAAACTTTACCCTCAGGCTTTCAGGATTATGTGCTGTGTCATTATTAAGAAAAATCTCAATGCATTAAGAAGCAGCCATGTCTTTTAAAAAGACAGAGACTTTTTTTTTGCTAAAAACGACACAAAAATAAGAAAACCTTATCACATAAGTAGTATGAACTATTTGTGAAAATAAAGTCTGTAATGAAAATTGACATTTCTTCAGCTCCTACAATTAAAAAAAGTATGTAGTCAAGACTATTTTTTTTTTTTTACTTAACAGGAATGGTGTTTAGTTCATCAGCATCTTAAGTGTGTGCCTAACATTAAGTGTGAAACTTAGAGAGCCCCTCATCTGTTCAAGTACCTTTGTAAAATCAGAACATGATTACGAAAGCCTATCTTTTTAGGCAAAATAAAGAAAGAGTTGACAGCAGTTTAGGGAGTTATCTTGCCATTCCTACAAACAAACCTCATCAAATATTTTACCCATTTACCATCCGTTCTTTGCCATTAATTTGCTTACAGGCCTGTTGTTTATGCCAACTCCTCTGGATTACTGAGGTGTATGTAAGAGTAGATAGAATGGAAATATGCTGTAATTATATGGAAAGGGAATGAAGACAAGATCTTTCCTTTCTTGTTTGCTAGCATTTGGTGTTTATTGTTCTATAAATAAGAGTCAAAGCTATAAACACCAACATTCTCTTCAAACAGTGAAAAGCCATTGTAGTGGTTTTGGACAAACCACTGGAGAATTAGAAACTCCAAATAGGTTACTTCCCTTTTGTTTTTTCCTCCCTCCCACCCCATCTAGTAATAATGTAGCAATACAGAGAAATATAAGTAAAAATAACAATTTACTGAAGCAAATAGCAGTAACTGCAAAGATATGGAGGAAAATGGTTTAAACCAACAAAGGCACAGAACAATTGCCTGGTCCCCTATGACAAAAATAAAATAAAAAATGGTGGCCAATCCCACTCTGCTGGCTCCATGTGGTTTCCCAGACAAAGACAAAATGGCGGGGGGGTCCCATGCTGGACCATAACTATGAGCTCAGGAGAACAAAGAAAACAATATTGCAAACTAGTTTTCCATGGTTTAATGCCCTCCTGCAGCCAAAAAACAATGGAGAGCAAGGGCAGAGCAAAACCTGGAAAACCATCTCATCTGAAAAGAGCTATGTTGCCAAAAGTTCTAACTCCAACGGAAGCAGTGGTGGCCACAGTCCTGGCAGCAGTCCCAGCAACAGCAGTGGCAGAGACCCCTGTGGTTTACAGCAGCAAAGAGGCATCAAAGTGATGACTTCGGGCTTGCTTGTGGCAGGCTGTGATAGCAGAGCAGTGACCTCGGGGCTGGACTGCAACTCTGGTGGGCACAGGTCCTTCCCTCTCTTGCCAGGCAAATGACAATGGTGTCCCTTCTGCTTTCACCCTGTGGAACCCATCTAATGCTAAACCCAGCCTCCTATCCCTACAACTACAACAGTCATCTTTGGTATCCAACATAAAACAATTCAGTACAGTTCAACATGCAACAGTAAATGGAGACACTTCAGTGTGCAGATATCAAATGCAATTGCTTTTAACTGGAACAGTACTGCTTCACAAGTAATTGTGCTATATATTAGAAGAAGTCCTGAATGAGAATAGTTCAGCTTTTATATAAGCATGTGTGATGAATGAACAGTAGAATCAGCTGAGTCAGTAATCAATGGTTGACTACAAAATACATATGTCTGGGAATCCAATAAATTGGTTTATTTTCAGAAATCACATCTTATGTTGAATGTAGTGTTTATCAGCATTAATCTTCAATAGTGGCTGCCAGTGGGGCTGTAAGTTTTTCATTTGTGTGAGCTCCCTGATTGATGTTGTTCATACAAACTTCTATTCTCAAAGCAATATCTACATGGATAAAACATTTCACCATGATTAAGGGAATTATTGATGTTCTCATTGTTAGACAGTAACATCTCATCTAGGATTCACAAATAGTAGCAGATTCAGCAGCTAAAAGTTTTAGATATTTGTGGCAGTATAACAGATTCAAATCATGGGATGAGACCCCAGGCAAAGCACAAAACTTGCAGTGCAGAGAAGCAGGAGATTCAGATAATACTAATACAACTTCATGCCTTCACAGTTCTGCTTAAGGTCAATCCCTTGACACTTGCTGGCATGAAATTCAAGATGAGGTATAGAGAAACCCTGCCCACACCCAGGGAAACATTCACATGGAGGAACAATAACTTCTGACCTGCTTACTCTGCCCTCCTCTACTGTCCCATCCATGATCTCACCTCAAAACTAGAAAGTGTGAAGGGGAGCTTCTTGGAATATTTTAATTCTTATATTAGGGACATTCTCCATATGCCATAAAAGAGGAATTATGTCTCACTTGTCTAAAGAAAATAAAGGAAAAGAAGGCATTCCTATTAATTTCTGTCTTTACATCTACTTTCATATCCTAACCACCCACCCTGCTTACATGTCCAGCCAGTTTTTTAAATTTCTTTTACAATATTTTAGCTTTCTTTCTTACAAATCAGCTTTACTTCTGTATCTTTTTTTTATCTGTATCTGTATTTTTATCATACACTTAGCAAGAGACATACATTACTGAAGGAAATCGGCTATTGGTTTTAAAGAATACTTGTTTGAGTGATTGTTGCTTTTTATTGGATGTCAAGAGAAGGGAGACTGAAAAGGTTTTTTTTATTTAAATATACTCACAGTTTGGACTGAAGTGTGAGATCTGACTGACCTGGTCAAATATTAGGATCCATAGGAAATTTAAAGTAACATCAATCTCATATTCCTCCCTTTTAGCTAGATGGTACACCTATGAGTTCCATATTTTAGCTTCCCAAGGGTTAATTATTTTAGCTTGGTAGTCTAATTCTGAATATCAACCCTAGGTTTAAACCCTGGAGTGTGGATCTGAGAAATTGTCTTCTGCTAATCCAACTCCCCAGAGGCATTTTAGGTGATTACAGTCATTCTTGCTGTAATTTATATAATTATAGAAAATCTGATTTTTCTCGGTTGTCTTTTTTTTTCCCATTTGTCTCCTGTTGCCTGGCCTGAAATAGAAGGTAGAGACTTCACTTATGCTGCTAGATATGTAAGTGTATGTATTTTCCCCAAGCTGTTGTATTGATCATGGGATGTTGTGGTGATGATTTACCAAGTGGCAGTTTTAGAAAAATATATTTATGCTGAATTACCCATGCAGGTGTACATGAGAGTCAAGATAGGGAAATAAAACTGCATAACGTGTATCATCACCCCTGTAAAAGCATGGCAAATTGAAGGATACCACCATGTGGAGGTTACAGTTAGTGTAGGTATTGCAATAAACCAGTCCAGTGAATAGGACTGGAACATGGGCATGGTTTAACAGAGGACTACCAGTGCAGCACGCAGTGTCTTTGCATCCAGGGGAAACAAGCACTGAAGGGAGAGGTCATATTTTGTGTTATGACAATTGATAAAGTTAAAAAGAGTGCAAGTTTTCAGTCTTTAAACTGACTCATTAAATTAACATATATCCTCAGATCATCATTACTTAAAAAACCCTAATAGGTCATTTCTGAACCCAAGTAGAGGGAAAGGCTTCAGAACTATTTCTGACATGAGAAGGAAATGAACATGGGTTAGTGTGAAGATGGCAGTGCTGGGTTAACAGTTGGACCCAATAATCTTAAAGGTCTTTTCCAACTTTAATGAAAGCAAGAGGAATTAAGTGTTTACAGTGCTTTCTCACACAATTCCTGGAACATGTCATTGTGCAGGAAGAGGTATTGGTGTCAGGATCCTGGGGCTACTAACGGGCCCCTATAGCCTTGACAAGCCTCACTGGGTGCCTTCATCCTGTACCCTACCAAAATCATGACTGAGCTTCCTCTGCACCTTTCTTTCTTTGAGCTGTGTAAGAGTAGGACAGTACTTTCCCTCGTGCAGCTCCAGAGAGCACCAGACTTGCCGTGTGCACCATGGGCCAAGTGGTGGAGGACAGAAGTCCTGCCTCTGGAGTAAGTAGCATGGCTACCCATAAGGGCTGGACACTACAGCACAATAGCACAGGAGAGCAGAAGAGCATTTCATTCATGAAGGAAGAAAACTTGAGTCTTGGATGCCTCTGAAATTTTCCTGTTTTCACAAAAACTTTTTTCCTGTCTGTATCCAGAAGAACCTATCTTGCTGCCATGAGTTGCCTAATCTCTCATTACAGCCTCACATCCTCATTTCAGACCAACTTTCTCTCGTAATACAGTACATGTAAGTAAGTAATGTGCTGGGATTTCTAGATGTCCAATTCCATACTCAAGCTACGCCAAGCCTTAAAGATGTTGTATTGAAAACAAACAAAAAAACCTACTAAAAAACCCAACAACAAAAACCTGAGGGCTACAGCAAAAAAGTTCAGACCCAAAACCCCTAGCAAAGCACAGAGAAAACTAAACACAGCTCAGAAGATGTCAGATGATTGACAGTTATTTGGCACTCATTTTTAGCAACTTTATCGGAGAGATAATCCAGCGCAGCCATGAAGTTTGATTTATCCTCCTTTGCTATGGTCCATGCTATGGAGGGGAGGAGTATTATGGCAACAAGGTGACATGGAAAAGTCTATTCAGAGTTGTATGGATAAACAGTGAGTTAGTCAATGCTAAAAAAAAATACAGAAAATGTATGTATTTTTAATATGGCTTAAAATTTTGGAAGGGCATGGGTAAGCACCCTATCTCAATTTGAAGATTTTATTCTAGTAACATGTACCGATTTTCCTTGAGAAAGATGCAACAGATTCACAGAACTGGGACAATTTTTTTCTGATTCTCTTGTGCACCATAGAGTGCTTGGATAGGAAAAGATCTCAATTCAAATCTCAGCTCTCCTGGGAAGGACTTGGAATATTCCTCTGAGTATCCAGAGGAGGATTTATCACCTGCTGAAAGGCTTCCACTACTTGGAGAACAAATGTTCATTAGAGCACATGAAGGAGAGTGTGAGAACAACCTGATGGCTATTCTCCAGGAAACCCTGCCAAGAAACAGAACTGATTGCATTATACAGATAGAGAGAGAGAGAGAGAGAGAGAGAGAGAGAGAGACAGATAGACAGAAAGACAGATAGATAGATGGATAGATTGATTGATTGATAGATTGATAGACAGATAGATAGAAGCAATCTCTCTCCTCTCTGCTGTGCTGTTCTGCTCTGAGGATGCAGGCAGAGAGGATGCAGGAAGGACGTTAGTCACTATTTCTAAAAGCACAGGATCTGACAGAAGAAGGAAGGGAAAGAGAAAAGCTACTTCATGCAATTTTTTTTTTGCTCTCTATCCAAGTACAGATCTATCCAAAAATCTTCTGAAGAAAAGAGATAAAAATTTTTTTGGGGGAACTAGACCAGATCCTCATAAGTGAATACATGACAGAACTGGAAATTTTGCCCTGGGAAGGAACTCATGGCAGTAATTCTCCCTTGTACTCAGTTTCATGGCAGTGTGACACCAACTACAATGGGTCTTTGTTAGCACAACAGATAAATGACTCCTGTAGTGGTTTAGTCACTTAAAAGAATCAAAAATCAACAAATAATAGTAATGGTTGCTTTAATGCTAGACTTCAAGGTGGTTTTGATTCACAGTATCTTTGTATTTATCAGAAATTAAATAATATCATGGTGCACAAAGTAACTAACATAGTTTTAAGCCAGTAGATTTGGTAAACTTCTGGGTTTCCTCCCACTCTCTCATTCCAAGAACGAAGAGGTGAATGAGATATTTAATATATTTTTTCATCGGAAAATGTTATTCCTTATCAATTTGTTTGTATTAAGAAGCAGATAATACGTTACAGTCAGAACAATATTTATTTGTAGCAGTTCACCATCCATTCATTTATATAAATACTTCCAACTCACATTTCTTGCCTTGTCCATTCTCTTCCTTCCCAACAGCTTTATTTTTATTACAAGCTTTTATATCTGTTATTAGTTGTAAAATACTATTAATCAGATATTTAGTTGGTGTCAACTGTATCTGGCCCTATAAATTTTAGTTGTCCCAGTAAAAATAGACGGGTATCACTGAAAAGCAGAAGAAAAGTAATAACTGTTAAATCATCACATAGGCTATTGCTTTTCTTACTCATCCCTCTCCACCTCAACCCTACATACTAAAAAAAAAATCAAGACAAGCAAGGTTTTCAAATCATATATTCCTTCAGCAATAATAAGGTGGTTGATGCTTAAAGCCTCTCACCAACCTTAATCCCCTAAATCCCTTGCATGCCATAGCAAATTGGAATTCAGTTGGGGCTGTCCAGCCTTGTAAAGACAAACCGTCCTTCATCAAAGAGGTGTCTGTATTGATAAATTGCTCCCTTCATACGCATGACACTATCTCTAAAAGTGATTTGTGCACATTAGGACAGCAGAAATAGATGAAACAACAAAACCCTTAAGAGTAAACTAAGATGAAAAATAAAAAAGATTACTTGGAGCAGTCAAGTAGCTTTTTACAGAATCAAATTTGGGGAAGAATCACTCATTGCAGTCTCTGTAAAATACAATTCCTGCATATAGGCCCAGCAGATATGAGTTACCATGGATGTAAAAACCACTGTGGAATTGCTCTGATGTGCTTGCAAAGCTGTTGTGGGGATGGAGTTCAGGAGGGCAAAACACCGAGCAAATAGAATGAATTCTTCTGTTGTCTGATTGAAAGCAAACATATTACAACATTAACAAGTATTTTGATTCCTGCTGTTCTAGTGCATCTGGGATGAAATCTTAAGATGTTGTTGTGTTTTATCCAATGCACAAGCTCACTTTTCTCCTACAGAAGCACAATTGTGGCTACTGTTGTTGCTGCTATCTTCCAGTTTGAACTTACCTGTCCTGAGTAGCTATTCTTTATCGCTTTTTGCAGTGCTCCTCATAACACAATTTGAGAAAGGTTTGTTCCTGCCCTAGATTTTCACAGCAACTCCTGCTTAGGATGTAGAATGCTGTGCTGCTGCTGGTGCTTCAGGTGTCTCTGTTTTTCAGATTAAGGAGTCTAAAGAAACAAAAGCTAAGGGAAAGTGAATATGCGATAAAGTAGAGGGGTAGTAGGGACTGGACAGTAGGATGGGAAAGAGACAAATATAAGCAGCTTTAAGGAGTCAGTTCAGTAACACATTTCAGAATATCTGATTAAATGTATGCAGACAATTAAGAGATTTGCTAAATCAGAAATTGAAGCTTAAAACTTCATTGCACACCTCAGCTCTTTCACTGAGCATTATTAAAACTAGAAGTGACCAGGCAACTCTGCTACTTATGAAAATGTGTTTTTCTGGAATGTTTATTTTTGTTTTCACCTGAGATAATTATACTTTGGAAGTAAATTCAAGATTCCTGAATTTGGTTTTTTTCATATAATCTTGTTTTGTAACATGGTAGCAAAAAAACCCAAATTGCATTGCTATGTAAAACTGTCTGTGGCATATTCTGCCCTATTTAAAATGCAAGTGTAAAATATATTTGAAGCACATCCTTATCCAAACAAATTTCAATGGAATTGGAAAGTAATAGTCTGATAGCATCTGTTTTAGTAGTATCATTGTGTATTGCAGTGATTAGTAAGTGAATATCTATCTGGCAGCAATTAGGAGAAAAAAAGTCTTGTTGAAGAATCTACTCTGTAAGTTTTAAGCTTGATATCATAAGGAGCAAAAAAAATGTTATTAGCATTTCTGTGTAGAAAGTCCACTCTTGTCTCCTGTCACAAAAATCTCTCAGACCTCAGGCTCTGTAAAAAAGAATGGTGACAATTTACAGTGGATCAAATTTTTCAGCTGCATTTTGAACCTATTTCCAGTTTTTTTCTTTCACTTCCCTCAGCCTTCCCAGTGTTATTATGGCACTTCACAAGACTGGCCACTAGACAGCATTTGCCTGCCTAAAACAGTTCCCTGAAGAGCAGCAACAGTGAAAACACCAAAAAGAAATCCAAAGGAGAAAAAAGATGATGCAAAAAATAAGAACCCTTTTAGAAATATGTGGAAAGTCTATATGTATGTCCCTGAGTGTAATCAGATCAGACACAAGAATTGTGCTGATCCCTACACCGATCCTTTATCTCTCCTTAAGGTTGGTAACTCACAGCTCAAAGAACCTTGACAAACAGAAATGATTGACACTCTCCTCATTCAGACCTGATGTGCCTCAACCATTTTTCTGTGATTCAATTTTGTATGCATGATCTGCGTTCTTGTACAACGTGTTGTTCAGAGAATTCAGATGGCTTTGCACAACTGTTTAATTACTTAGCTAATCCAGTAGCCTTTTCTTTCCACTTTGCATATCAGAACCTCTATGCAGGTTGCTCAATTCAGATGCTTATTTTAAACATAAGTGGAGATGTACAAACTAATCTATAACTTATATTGTCTGCCTTCTTAATTTGCTATTGTTATGAAAACAAGGAAAAGTAAACCAAAGCGATAATGGTGTGCAAGAAGCTCAGCTCTCTTTCATAAAGACACTGTGGTTGAAGAGCTCGAGACAGGGTAGAAATCAGGAAGGAAGAAATGGCAGCCTAAATGTGTGCATGCTTGGATGGGTGAGACTCGAAACCACCCATGTCTTCACAGCCTTGTCACCTTTGCACTGTCTTCTATTTGTACATATATGTGTGTATGTGCATATGTTAATATCTGTAAGTAATTAAATTATGCAGTTCAGTTATTTCATTTATTTTATGCCTCTGAAAATGTTTCTTCTGATGTAGAATTTTTGCCAGCGGAGAGTTTTCACACCTACATCTTCTTTCACCTCTATTTCTGTAAAGAGCAGACAGCAGTGAGAAACCTGGCTTAGCTGTGCTTCATCTGGCTTTGCTGTGACTCTGACACTCTGTCCGTCTACCTGTGTTTGTAAACTGCGGATGCTTCCCATCCTTCTCTCCCAGCCTCCATCTCTTTTGATTATTTAAATTATAAGATCTTCAGGTTGCAGATCATCACTGGTCAAATCAGGTCTGTGTGGAGGATCTGGTCTAACAAATCTCTCTTTGCTACTATAAAATGACTGCTACTAATGCATGACACAAAATAAATCAACATCTATCAATAGGATCAACATTTTAACTAATTAATTTTCTGAAGTTCAGTAAGAAATCCTGTGGGAGGACTGAAGTAATCTGAATATCAGAATTAAATTATAAACAAGAGAAACGAAGTTTGCAGAAGCCAGATCAGCCTACCTGAGATCTAAGTCTCTGCTGTGAATGTCTTCCCATGGATTAAACAGAGAGACAAAGGCAACTGTGCTCCCAGACAGAGAGGTTTCCTTGAGGGGCTAGAGGACAAAATTGTTTGAAGTTACATGATTGGTGAAAGATGCTGATAGTTCCACAGGGGAGGGTTCAAATAGCCCTAATTCTCATGGAAATAAAGTAGCTAGATGGCTTTAAAAATCGGGTCTCACACCCCACCTTTCAACCATTTCTTATTGCCATAATGTTTACAGCAAAACCAATTTGCCTGGTCTTCTTTTGCCCCTGAGGAGTAACTCTCCCACTCCCCATTCCTCTTGACCTTGTCAGGCCTGCTTTAACTCTGTTACTCTCATAGTTACCTATCCCTGTTCACCCAGCCTAGAGGTTCAGCTCCAGGACTGCTCAGGGACCGGGCAGACAGCCGGCGGACTCCCTTGGACTGGCAACCACGGCAGCAGCCGTCAGGAAATGTTGAGTGGCTTGAAGCCTTCACACTTCCCAGAGGCCAAACGTGCAACACCCGCAGCCTTTTCAGTGCCAGGTATCAACAGCCCTTTCTCATCACCAAGCATTAGCCATGCCAGCCTCGTGCGA
This sequence comes from Manacus vitellinus, assembly GCF_001715985.3. Lineage (NCBI taxonomy): Eukaryota > Metazoa > Chordata > Aves > Passeriformes > Pipridae > Manacus > Manacus vitellinus. Next base: position 6,701,054 of record NW_021940534.1, read on the forward strand.
TACAAACGCTTCCTCGCTGGTAGGTACAAATCCCTGCTGAGGTCTCACATTCACAGTCACTCCCCTGACAGAACTGCCCCCACCTACTCTGATATCTTGGAGTAGTAAACCATTTGTTTAATCTCTTTGCTTTTCCCTGACTGCCAGTAATGAAATGCTGCTCTTTCTGAAATAATTTCCTGACTATTTGCTAAGATTCATCTCCGACATTTCATTAAATATGATCATTTAACTGTACAAGTACAAATGTATTTTTAATTTAGCTTACTGCAGATATTATAGATGTGGGGAAATGAATTCACATTGCTCTAGGACAAATATATCATTCACATATGAATGCCACAAAAGAACAAATTATTAAAAATTACTGAAACTTCCACAAAGATTTATACTTAACATTTCCATTTTCAATCTCAGTGCCAGGGAAACATATAGCTTGTCACTATATCACACATGATATTATGAAGAATGTTTGGAAGATTTCCCTGGGAATCTTTATCAACTTTTCAGTCTTGAATTTCATGCCAAGGACCAAGCTCTGCTTTCGGGAAGAAAGGTGAATTCAGCTGTGGTTTGTTTCAGAAAACTTGGCTTTCATCAAAGAGTTCCCTGACCACACATAAAAAGAGATATTACTTTAATGATAAACCCAAAAGAATAGAAGTAGATTAAATATTGATTAATTTATCCAATGCATCTTCCATCCATAATATTTTGTCAACCATATGTTTATAAACTCAGTCTAGGTTAGAAAATAAAAACATATAAAAAATTAACCCCAGGTTGGTCACAAAGAGAGATTTGGACCCCAATACGTGTTTCAGATATTTTTGAATTTCATGAGAAGCTGGAACTGAACCATTTTATGTTCGATTTCTTGGATTTTTTCCTGTTTCAGGACTAAATACTGTTGTTTAGTTCAAATAGAAAGTAAAGAAATTAAAATCAATATATTGTGTGTTTTAATACTAAAAGTGTACTATTATTTCAGCAAAACTTCCAAGCATCTCGTTTGGAAGAGTGAAGGGTATATTGCACTAATCCCTATATAAAGAGGAGAAAAAGAAAGCAGTCTCTGCTCCTGTAGATCACAATTTGCCTTTTAAAAGGTAAAAAAGTTAAGAATAGATTAATAAATAACAGCAGTTTACTCAACACTTCAAAGTGGTGCAGTGAAATTTTAATGATGTATTTCAGCCTGTCCTGGCTTTGATGACATGACCAAACTTACTTGAATCTTGGTCCATCATTATAGTCTTTTTTTTGTACAGTATAGGGAGCTCTTGATTATGACTCCTATGTTTATATATCAGAGGAATTGTAACAGTAACACAATAGAGAAAAAAATCATGCTGGAATTTTTATTTTATCACATTCTGCTTCCATGAAACATAACATCTTCTTAACTGCGTTCCATGAATTGCATTTTTTTTTTTTTCCTGTACCTATATTAGAAATTTATTAGTATTTTGGACATATTTTCTTTACTTTCACAAAACCCAACCTTACAACACAAATACTTCTGCTGTTTTTTCCAAGTTTGAAGCATAATATTGAATTGCAGACTGGTGCTCCCTCTGTGACTCAGAGCTTCCAGTTTGCCTCTTCACAAACTGAAAGCCATCCTTTCACTGAAAAGCTTCTCTGCTTGGCTTACAACTATGTGTGACGGGTGTTTCTGAGGTTATTTTGCACAAGGGAGAAAACAACAAAAAAAGGCACTGTCCATAACAGCACAATTGCTGAGTCATTTCAGCATTTTTTTCCTCAGTTTTTCTAGATTACTTTATACCCTGTGCATCTATAGTATAACTGAATCCTATTGTGGGTGTTCAAATGCATTTTAAAGTCTGGCCTTTTGTGTTTAGTAAGAAAACTATTGAGTTTGCTTACACCTTAACCGGAAAAACAAAGAGGAGAAACTTAGTAAGCAACCTAGGATTCAGCTCAACTGTATTTTAATACATTTCTTCTCTGAGAACTCATAAAACTGGTGTCTTGCTGGAGTGTCCTTCCAACCTTTACCTGATATGGAAAATAGATGTCTTATCTGACGTTCCAAAGAGATGCTTGAAGAGTCCTACCATCAATTTCATTGACTGTACATGAACGTATATATCAGCTGGAATGAGAAGCACAGCCGCACAACCGATTACATTGTTCTTGTCTGAGAAGTCAAATACCAACAATATTGACGTGACAGGAATTGGAGGTAATAGCTAATGAAGACAGGATCCTTACATTTTAACTAATCCACCTCTTCCAGGGGGGATTTGCCAGAGTCACTAGTTCTGTGTGTAGCTGAGGGAACAAGCAATGTAGCCAAGTAGCAAACGTATAAGCCAAAATGAGTAAATGTTTATATTATACCGGTGGATGGTTCTGGCCAGCAATAGGACTGTGTTTTGCAGTTCAAAAAATTCACTGAATAAGGAGAAAGCAGAATAACAATGCTGTGATAAATTAGGTTTGTGATTAGAAAGATTGTAATTCCTAGGTAGTGAAAATAGCAGATGCTTGAGGAAATGCCAAGTTAAGGGAGTTAAGTACCAAATCTCATTGAATTTCAACTGCCATGCTAGTTATCTAATTGTACTGCAATAAGAAAGCTGCTTTTAAAGGCCCTACAGCGGGGTTTTTCTTTTACATCAGAAACTTCTGACCAAGTTTACTTGGGCAATTTTTTTTCACTTTTTTTTCCCCTAGGATGGTCTTTTCTGAGCAGTGAAGGAGGAGTCCTCATGCCTGAAGTTTGCCATGGCCTCTGTTACTTCCTAGTGTTACACTTTGTTTATTTTCCATTGCCAGTTTATTTCCAATACCAGCAAGTATTCTGCAGTATGTGAGTCTGTTCCAAGATACATGGAATAGAAGAAAGCAGAGGCTCTTTTTAAAGTTTGGGGTTTTTTTCTTAGGATGGAGCTAGTGGAAGAATTGTCTTGATATTTGACCAAGCAAATTACGCCAGCTAGTAGGTGCTTTAATTTGTATGCCTGAGGCTTAAACAATGCCACATCCACTTAGGGACCTGAGCATTACTGTTCTGTTCCTGTTACAGTTAGTGATATCGAATCATGTTACTGTGGATGTGTGTCTGTAAGTCCTACTGGCTACGTGCATACTTATGTGTCTATTTCTAGCACGCAGATGGGAGATGAAAAATAAAACTAAAGATTATGGAGAAGAAGTTAATTTTCTGGTTTAAATAAAGTGATCCACTGGTACATGCTTGTGGACCAAATGGACAAAGATGTCACAAGTAATCAAAAGTTTAGGGTCAAAAATCCCTGCTAATCCAAAGTGATCTTGAATGCAGGATGTCAAAAGCTTTAAAATTGATAAGAGAACAGCCCTAGATCAGCGTGACATGGCAAACAACCAGTTGAAGTGCTGAGCTAAATAAGCCACAGGAGACCCTTTTTATTTATTTTAAAATAAATTAGTATCTATAGCTTTTCCCATCAGGATATTTCCCCTGAAATACTGTGGTTTGTTTTATGGATGTCCATCACGTGAGCATATTTTAACGAGACATAGATCATCTAATTACATGTTTGTTTCGAGCACATCATGTGTGTTCTTAATATTCTGATTACCAATTGCAGCATCACAGCAGCTCATAAGTTACTCCCATATTCTATGAAAAGTTATCACCACATTCTCTCTCACCTACTGAGGGTGGTACTAACTATATTATCCATCTTGGAGAAGCTCTCTGACTGGGATGCTGTGAGGTTCCATGCATTGAGATTTTTTTTCAAAAAAAAGATCTCAACATTTGAAAATGTGCAGGTGAAGTTCCTGTGGAAATCTGATTTAAATGTTTGTCAAGCCAATTTTTTTTAGCGACAATGCTGATTTTCAATTCAGCCATGTGTATGACTATGCTACATACTGGCTCTTAGTAATGGTTGCAGTTACACCAGTGACAACAGCATAGTAACAGTACTGGTAATAGTTGATCATACTGACCTGCACTGACGGGTAGAATCCTGTCAAGTTCAGATAATTAGACTCCTTTGCCTTTTTCAGTTACTTAATGCACTGTCACACAGACAGCCTGCATAGTTTAGTTATAAGTGACCTGTTAATCCATATAGTATCATCTCAAAAGCAGAAGTTTAATGGTGATGGTAAGAGTGGTAACAGCAACAAGATGGTCAAAGATGAAGGACTCACTTGCCAGGAAAAAATATCTGCACATGGCTCATAGTCAATAATATCAGCCAAAAAAATACCAGTATTTTAACTAAGTATGCCTTAAGTGGAAATGGAGAATTCTCTGACCTGAACCATCCAAGTTACCATGCAGTTAAAGCCAAAAGTATCCATAAACTGTCAAGTTGTTGGTACTGTATTTCTCGCCAAGGTCCTCTGACTGCCAGAACTGCACACATACTAGTTCACACCCAAGCTTTGGGGAACCCAGGCAAAGAGAGGACAGACTCCAACAGAATTTGAATGTATTGCCTTGTCATCATCTATGTGGATGATAAAGCCTTTGTAGCTGTGAGCTATAAGACCATAAAGTAAGGGAGATAGAACCCTAGTAAAATTATATCAATATTTTCATTAAGAAATTGGTGAGAAGAAATACCTGATACTAAGTACAACTCTAGATTAAACGTTAGCAAGGAGTGCTGAATCACCTCAGGTGTAAATATAAATATATTAGAAAGCAATCTATTTTGCTGGGGAAAATGACTCTTATACTTTGCTGCAGAACTAACTGGGCTGAAAAGCAAGTAATCACCAGCTAAAGAGAAAGTTTTAAACCATCATCAAAGATTTGAACTTTCAGTGGTCTTGCATGCCCCTCCTTATTTTAGAAGGATCTGAAATTAAATTCTGAGCAAAATCACCTTATTTTTGTGAACGGCCTCTGGTAAAACAACAAAGAAGATACTTTGAAACCTCTTTAACATCCTGTAGCAAGTGCCCTTCAGGTCCTGCATAACAAGTCGACAGGTAAATTGTAATGACAAAGTCATTTTTAAGGGGCAATTTTTTTTGTGTATTCACTTTGGTACAATTTACTTCTTGGAATTTTTTTGAAAAGTGTATTACTCATCACTGATGTTTTTCTTTTATTTATATAGTGATACAAGAAAATACTTTCTGCGTATATCCTGCTCTTTCATAACACATGAGCAATTCTTTTTCAACATGCCTTTCTTGAAATAAAAAAGCCATATGTAAAGTATCACGAAAAAAATCACCCAGTCTCATCCACTGCTGCAGTAACTTTACCATGTTTGCCCAGCTGCATGTTTCCAACAGAAATCCTGTTAAAATGCAAGCTGGAACTATATATTAATTCCACTAATGGGTAACTGTGTTTTTCTGAAACAACAGTCTGACCTAAATTTGCTAAACTGCTACTAGAGTAGCAGGTAAGTAAAGCCATGGTAGCTCAAAGAAGAAGAATGGGGCAGAGAAGACAATTCTACCCCAGTGCTTTTGCACTCTGCCTTGGTGACTTCCGGCAAGCCACATAAGCCCTTTTGCCTCTTTCTAGCCATCTTCAAACTATTAATTCAAACTGATGTTTAGTTCCCTCAGCAAGGTGACATTAAATGTATTAGAACTCATGAACTGTGCCTCTTGAGCAAGTCTGCATTGTAAAAGAAAATTGTGACACGATGGTAAATATGTCTATCTGCATCTTATGAATTCTAATTTTACTGTGAAATTACACTATGATCAAACATACCAGTGTAAGTAGGATCTACCATACACTATTTGTGCTGCATCATATACTGATCAGCCTTAAGAAAATATGACATTTTGAATACCAGTGGTCTCCTACTGAAATACACACCCTGTGTAACATTAACTAGTTGAAGTGAGGAGAGTAATCCATCCAAATTTTCTGTGAGAGGAGGAATTATAAAATGCAAAACCTCTTGTAGGAAACACAAGTATTGGGTGTGAAACTCACACAGCAAGACTGGAAGCACATGTCAAGTGAGAGGATGAAAAGAATATATCCTTGTTATAGGGAAAGACTTTTAAAATCAGACAGCAAATAGGTGCAGAGCAAGTTTACTTGGAACTCAGAGATTAAAACAGAGACTTAATGGTCCCAAAAATGCTGATTTGAAAAAGGGATTCAGGTCTGGCCTGACTCAAAAGGTCTTTTGGGATTAATGAAAAAATTGAGGTGTGAAATGTGTATAGATTTCATTGCTGTATACAAATCTGAATTCTTCATGTTATATAGGAACAGAATAATTGATTTTTAGATCTTGTGCAAAGTGTCTGTGTGTGTCATGTCATTTTCTATTGCTTGTCTTTGAGGGGTTAAATTATAAATGCAAAGTGCCTGCTGTGTACTCACTCCAAGAAAGAGTGTAATTAAGTTGCTGGGGAAATAGCACCTGTCTGTAAGACCTGAAGCACTCAGAGCCAAGGCATCAATTTCTGTGATAAGGAATAGGAGAACTATGTGCTGGAAATATGATGTGAAGGCAATAGGAAATGTTAGCAACATAATAGCCGAGCCTAAAACACCAACACTATTCACCTATCTAGCTACAACTTTGACAGGTTTTCCACGTATAAGAAAAATGCTCTCTCAAGCGAGAGAATTTAAAAAGTTACAAAGGAAGTAAATGTTTGCTGTAGAAATCTTGATTTGCATATTATAAATGCACCTCGATACTGTGCTTGATTGTATTGTTCTTTTCTTTTACTGTGTCTTGCTCTATCCAAAACAGTGTAAGTAAAGCAAAAAGGGAAAATCTTTTCCCTCCAACATAGAGTGAAAGAGAAGAAAAAATTATTTTAGAAGAAACCAAAATCATTTCCTTGGTTTAACTACCAGACCAAAACTTTATCATTATCCTAGTTTTAATTTAGGCTTCCTACACAGATAATGTGCACTTGATACACACATGGTTTTAGAAGCTGAATGTAACAGAGAGGACAATAACAGAAGCAGACTTCATAGACCTGGTTAGGCTACAGCTACATTATCACAAATGAACTGGGAAATCAGACCCCAGAAGCAGCAGGGGCAAAGGAACCCACTCCCAATAACCATGGGAACAGAGTATTCATAAGTAGTTAATATCATATGTAGCTTAGATCAAGGTGAGAATTCATGAGGTTGGTTTCAAGCCAAGGGGAAATATTTCCTCAGATTCACTTCCCACACTAAATGTAAGGTTGATGTTCTGCACTCATCACATCAGATGTACTCCCCACTGGAGCACAGAGTGGTACAGGTCCTATCTAGATACGCACACGTACATGACTGCTTTTCTGTTGAATTAGCCTAAGTACATTATACAAAGTTTATGCAAGCTTTATTTTTTATGAATGTTGGATTAGGCTGAGGGAGATCAGCTGCTAGTTTAAAGCAAAAGTTTGAATGAAGCAGGCAGACAGTATGTAATTTGGCAGAAAACCCAGCAGTAACGAAATTAATACATCCAAATACTTTTACCACATTTAAATTGCTGGAGTGAGATTATCCTGGTTCAGTGCTTTAAATCCTATAGCCAAAAAGTTTTTGATGTGGAATTAGAGCCCTATTGTTAGATTTACTGTGGCCACAAATTTATTTAGCTAATAGCTTTTCTTCTCTGCCCTGCTGGCTCAGTGTAGAGCTAGGGGGTGACCACCACCTCAGCACATCTACACACATTAAAGTGTCTTCTCTAAGGCAACCACCAGTGATTCTGGTGGGTTATTTTTTTGAGAGGAGCCTTTCAGTTGTCTCGGTTTATTATAGGGTTTTGCTGAATCTCAGGTTGCTGCTGATATTCCTGATAATATCTAAAGAAGGGGAGAAGTTAGTTGTGTAATAATTAAACAACAATTTTGTGCTGTTAATCAACTTGAGCATTGCTTATGTGTAAGTGCACTCCACTCCCATAAAAGTTTTATCTGCTTCTCAACAGTTACTAACTCAGATGGGGAACTGGTTAGGCTGCCACAGCTAACCCCTTAGAACATTTGAAACTAACCTGGGTAAGCCCACAAACTTGTCCATAGAACTGATGTTCCCCAAGATATTTCAAAAGCATGGTTAAAAAAGTAAACTTTCTACAAAGCTTGGCAAAAGTTAGTCAGTTATCATTTTTTTTTTAAATCTTTCTTCCAGATGGCTAAGTATAGTCACTCTGTCCAGAGTGGCCATGCTGTAGTCAGAACTCTTATATTTTTTTATCATAAATTCATTGTAAAAGGGACAATTTTAGTCTTATACAACACTGGGTCTATCACCTGTGATTAAAATATCAGGTAATAACGATAATGATGATTCAGCTGCATGGCAAGAAGTCTATTCCTACCAGAGAAAAGTCAGGAAAGTAGGAAAAAGAAAGCTGATATTTGGATTTATTAAATCCATTCAGATTTAATGGATGCAAAAAGATGCAGCCCTGTACTGTACTCAGACAGTTAGCAACTCAGATGGAGACAGACTGCCAGATGCAATCAGCTGCAGTGGAACCAGATCCAGCAACTTGACTTCTTTTTCTTTGCCTTCTCCTCAGCATCCGCCAAACTTTTCATAATCACTGATATCTGTCATCTTCCCCAGACCAATGTGCACAGTTTCAATTAGCCATAACCTTACTTACAGTTAATTTACGAGCAGAGCTATCTCATTAGTTCAGTCAAGGAATGAACACATTGCATTAGGAACACTGTTTAGTTTAAAAGGTATTAACCTTATTTTCTTAGGGAATTTTGTTTGTAAAAGCCATCTTTAATTGGACTTAATAGCTGTCTCACAGTAGAACTGCCAATGTGAGAGGCAAATTATGTAGAAGAACAGAACATTTAAGGAAAATATTAGGACACACAAAGCATTTCTGTTTAGTTACTGGTTTATATGGATAAGTAAATCATCTGGAGTTCAAGATTTTGAAAAATCTAGCAAGTTGGTGCCCTGGCTGTGCCTTCCATGTATACTTAACACTTCCACTGACTTTATTAGTCTCTACTGTTTCCTTGAGTTTCACGAGTAGAATCCATACCATGAAGTCTTCCAGCAACAACAGAAGCATGTCCACCTACAGAATCTCCAATCTCTTGAGGGTAGTCAAACGGTGAGAAAGAGCATTTGCCAGTTCTCAAGCCCCATTAAGGCTCTGGTCCTGCAGTGCATTCACCCACATGGACAATCACTGAATTCAGTGTGTTCTCTATGGATATCAACATATGCTTTCAAGCCACTTTTTACAGGAGGAAGAGTTGTAGCAGAAATGGCAACACCCCTATCACAGCCAGTTGGCTACACAGCAGAGAAAAAAATAATTGAAACCCATTTTGCAGCAATATAATTAAACTCAGTTCTTAGATTGAAGAAAACATATATTTAAGCCTTTAAACTCTTAAATTACTTCAGTTGTTTTTTATGCCACATTGACTTCATGACCATGCATTTCCAAGAAATAAATTATAAGATTATTTAAGTAAGACTGTACAAGCATTCTCTTTTTTCCTGCATCAGACCAAAGAAATGTCAACAGTTGGTGCAAATGGTCAGCATGAGACTGTGTCCATAACAGAGTATTGGAGTGGTTCTGGTAACCCCCAGATTATCCAGCTTTGCCTTCTAAAATAAGCATGAAAAGACCCTACTTAATCTAACAGCAGGTATGTAGATTTTACCAAACTAAACCAATACAAACCAGGGTTTCATCCTTCATTTTTAATTCAAACCCATAGGGGGGTGTCAAAAGTCTGGTTAAACTTATATTTAAAAAGATGCATTTACTGACACTTGCTGTAAGATTTCTAAAGCTTTGCTATTGTGTTCTAGATTGCAAGAACAGACAGATCAGAGCTGAAAACAGGAATTTTCCACTTAAGATAAGCAATTGGTAACCTTAGAGAAAAGGTAAAAAAATTGATCCCCTGCATTACCTCCTTACTCACAATAAGAAGAGTGAACAGGAAGAGAAAATTACTCTTTTCTAAACTACAAAAGAAACAGATTGTGCACAGCAGTTGCACTGGATGGCTCTGGCAACCCCCCTCACCAGTGAGAAAAAATATATACCTTTCAGATTTTGGCAGGATATACCAGCCCTGGGGTACGTTGTAAAGGCTAATCAGCCAGTTTGACAAGAAGCTGAGATGCTAAATTAGCTAAGAAGGATACTTATTAAGTATAATCTTAGTAATACATTTTCTTAATTCATCTATTTGTAATTTTATTTTATTATTTCAAATGTGTATTGTTTCCTAGCTAGCTGTAGGTTTTTTATCCTTAAACCTTTTCAAAGAATTTAAGGATCCGACAAACTACAAAGCATCCCAGTTCTTTGTCCCTGAAGTCAGAGAGATGAAAAACTCTTTGTTGTGCTCCACTTCCCAATACCTTTATCCATGTTATCCGGAGAACATCAGAGTGCTGAACTTCTGCTTTGGCCAAGCTGAGAAAAGATGGTTTAAGGGGCACATGAGAGAATCATCACCAGTGGTCTGTGTAAGGGAAATGTTTCCTCATTCGCGCAAAGAATTTGAGAAACTGTCTAAACATCAGGGTCCTTATACCATCATAGAACATAGTTTATATTATAAACTGTAGTATGTAGCTACTTCCTGGAAAAACAATTACAAAGCATTTTGTGCTTTAATAATCTATTGCTGATTGCTTTGAACAAACGTTTTAAAAGCAATACTGAAATTACTGTACTAATGTGACAAAATTGCTGCTGGGATTGTTTGTGATCAGAGGGGCCTTTATTCCTTCATTATTGGTAATAGCTGGAAGTACCAACACAGGCATTTTTCTTAATAACAATAATCACTATACTGCACATTTAAGATCTTTCTCTTACTGAAATTTGAAGTCTTGTTCATGCACACAAGTTCTTTCATTTCTCCACTAACCACTGATAGAATCAGTGTAAGAATCTCTGCTGGCATAACCTGCATGAAATTATGTCCAGTAGTCTCCCTCATACATCTGCATGCAGGTTATTTGTATCGGTGTGCTGTGGAATAGTACTAGGTAGCCTCAAGTTTCCTCACCCATCCATCTGTCTGAAGCGGCATCAATGGGGCACCTCAGCATCCTGAAACATATGTCTCTAGGCCTTTTGGCTCTTTGGTAATGCTGATGAAGTATCTATCTCTCTTGCACGTGCATAGGAAAAAAAGGAAAAAGAAGAGACAATGTGGTGGTTCAAAGATGCAGCACAGTTGGATACTTTTGTCCAAGTAGGGAAAGCAGTGAGAAGATGTGTGCTTGCCAGATCTTTCTTGCAGATTTCTAGCAAAACTGAAGATGAAAAGCAAGGGTGAGAACGAGTGGCAATGTACAGGGGCCTGGCAACTTCAGTCACTGGATTCAAGTGTTATTCTTCAATATCTTAATTCAAGTCATAGAAAAACAAATCATATAAACTTCTTTACATTAATTTGAGCAACACATTTTTTATCTTTTTTTTTTAACCTTGATAAGCAGTTTACTATAAAATACTTATTGTAGTCTGTATTTGCCATAGAAAATGTTGTAAAGGAGATGTACAGAGAACTGAACTTACTAAGACTGGGGTCTCTCATATCTTCCATCAGCTCCCAGCAAGCAGCAGCCTTCTCTGGTTGGTGCTAAACTAACAACAGAGAAGAGGTGACATTAGAGACTCCCAAGCGGCTTTTGCTACTTAACTCATTGGCAGAAAGTCACAGTACAAATCAGCAGGAACACAGCCACAAAACAACAGGGGAAGAAAGCATGCATCAGATGATTGGAGAGGCCCATCAAAGAGAAAAATGAAAGAGAAATAATTGCTAGGAAGTTTTCTTGGTGCGTTTCCAACTTAGACACATGTATAGAGCTACTGAAGACAAAGATGACAACCAATAATAATGCTTTGCTAGAGAGGCAGGTCTAGGTCACTGCTGCATTCATGCTGGTCAGATCTGATTGTCTGTGACAAACAGTGCTGAGTAATTGCTCTAATCACTCCGGTAGGCATTGTACCTTGGCCCAACAAAAGGATGATGCAATAGCAGCTTCAGAAGCCTGCCAGCCCTTCAACCTGACATCTCTGACAGCAGCGCATTGGTTTCAATGGGAGGGTTATTTGGAGTTGCTGCTGTTCAACAGGGGAGAGCCCAACGAGTATTCCTAAGTTGGCCAGAGATAAGGGTCTCATTAAAGTGCTCAGGAGTACTTATTTGCAGGTTGACTTGCTGTGATGATCAGTTGGTGGAAAGCTATAACAACGAGAAACGCAAAAACATGTCATAGAGCATCGGTTGCAGGTTTGTGCTTCTCTAGAGCAGTGAACAATTAGGGTGGTATGTCGTCAAAACTTTCACGTCAACAAAGCAACACATTTGCTTTAAATGAGACAAAGTCAAATCTACTTAGAGGAAACAAAAACTGGAACATTCTTTTGAAGCGTATGCCACTTCAGGATGCCAGGTTGCTTGAGAAGAGTACTGGGTGAAAGACTTCATGAGGAATCTGTAATTCCCTCCTGTAATTCCTGGTTTTTTCCTCCTTCATGTTTGCATACTCTCTACTTATAGTAACTAGGTTTTGTGAAATCTACTTTCCCTTCTAAAGCAGATGAAGCAGCCTGAGCCATCTTCCTCTTTCCTATTACGGGATGTCTTCAGAATGACTATTGTGTAGAAAGGAGCAGTTTGTTTGCCTAACTGTAAAGGGATGCTACATTTCTTAAACCCTTCAGCCATCCACTCTCCTAACCACTTGCTGCCTCTGGAAGTCAAGTATGTTCAGGGCTCTTCATAACTGAGCAAGTCTGATGGACACATTAAGTGCCTGAGATGAACTTGAGTATCTGTTTTGCTGGCTGCTGCAAGACACATCTGCCTCACAAACAGTATGCCCTACATGATTTTATTGCCCACTCTCTCGGTATCAAAAGCAAACACTGCTTGCTGGGATGCACTCCCAAGTATCTCATCTGTAAACACTAAGTGAATTGTCATTGAAATATACAGCATAGCCTTCTATTACAAGAGCTAAAATGTTTAACACATGGGTGAGTCCCCTCTGGGGGACTAACACTTGGCAGAGCTGGCCTCCCTTAATAACATGTTGTTCTCCAATGGAATGACTACAATAGATAATACTAAGTGGATGTAAGTGAAAGGCACGCTGGTAAATACTTTGTTTATTTTTACTTATGTCTGTGTGTGTGTGTGTGTGCACATGCAGCAGTGTGTCTGCAAGGAGGTCAGGCTGCTTGACCTTCAGAAAATAGGTGGAGCTGCAAATTCAGCAACACTGTTGTTTGCACTGCGTTAAGCATTCATCCCCCTGTAACGGAGGAATTCCAGAGCTGACCCTTAGGGCATATTTATAGTTTATATCACCTAGATGCTGCCAGGAAGTAGGAGTTGTGGTTCAGCTTTATATTTAAAATGTATTTTTGTCTTAATTTTTTGCTTTTAAACTAGGTTCTCAGCATTTTGCAGGAGTGTGTGCATGTGCATATGTTAGTGTGTGTGAGGGTGAAAAGACTTGGAGCGTGAGACTGAGCATCAGCCCATTTAAGGAGGGTTGTGGCTTCCCTGTTGGTGATCAGTGCACAGGAAAGCCATGATATGCTTGGGAAAGTAGCCACATTTGCCTTCTCTCAGAAGTTTTATCCAGGAAAGGTGAATTTGAACAGATTGGCCACCCTTACTAGAATTATAAATCATTACTGGAAGTCTGGAGAATGACCTGCAGGATCATTTTAGTAATATCACAGAATGGTGATATTACCCACCTCTTTGCTGGGTTTGATTTTAATTTCTGTTTTGCAGATATTCAAGGACTCCTTCAGCATTCCTGAAAATATCTCTTTGAACCAAAGTCCATTAAGTCAGGACTTTTTTGATGAAGGAAGACAAAGGAAGAAGAAAAGCCTCCAAAGGTACAGATCACAATGCAGGGGAAGAAACCTGGGGAAAAGCAAAGTCCTAAAAAAAGTATTTTTAGATCTTCTGGTGTTTGTGGTTTGTTTTTTTCAAAAATGGACTTTGCCTAGACTTTGCACTCCATATTCCATATAAGCAGACATGGCAGCCTAATCACAGGATTTCAGGAAGAAATCATGGACTTGCTGAGGAGGCAGCAAAGGCAGCGCTTGCAAGTCATGCATATAAAGGGATGCAGTCTTAGCCTATGTTTTCTTCATGACTGCCATAAGAGCCTTCATTAAATTAAACTTAAATTAAAGGTTGATCACCCAAAATACAGCCTATTAAGCTAGTGTGCTCTTACTGTGGTTTGTCACGGGTGTTCTTGGGCCACTGAAGCCACTCCTGAGCTAACTACTGAAACACTACTAATCCTTGTATCCAACTCCACTTAATTTTATTTGGTTACATGATGGGAGGTTTTGAATATTGGAAAGTTTTAAAAGTTTTGTATCTTCTGTCAATTGCTAATGTGAAAGGTAATTTATTTTGATTTATTGGTCCTATTTTTTTCCTTTTGTCATACCAGTATTTATGAGTGAGTCTATTTACTTCATTGAATGTAGTTATATCCACAGCTGGTGTCCACAGATGCAGCTCCAGGGACCTTGATTTGCACAAGCTGTGGATTTGGTCCACGTTCTCAGTGGACCTATTCTGGACACATATGAAGGTTAGAATCCAACCCAATAGGTATCCAGAATGGTTGCAGTTTTAATTGTGGAAATTACTTGTGTAGGGACATTACACTAAAATTTGATTATAGCTGCTTCGACAAGTGTAACACTGTAGGAAAATCAATCCTGTTTCTGTAATGAAGAAAAACAAGTCATTTTGAAAAGGAAATATGATTATACATTCACAGCTTAGGTTGAAGAAACAGAAGGCAGCTTAATACAGTGCAGGCTTGCTCAGAGGGAATATCCACTCGCTGAGTCCAGCATAACAAGATTGGATTCCAGTTTAATGTGGTTGTGACTCAAATCCCTTTGGAGAGTTTGTTTGACAATCTGACAAAGTTATCTCAAGAAAAATAGGTTAAAAAACATAAACTTGACTTCAGTAACTGCATTTCCTCTTCAGCATGTAGAGTATTTTGCCTGGAGGCCCCTGCAGCCCGAAGCCCCATAGGTAATACCACTTTGTGCCTTTACATAAACCAAAATGTTTTAGCAGGCATTGCTTCAAGAAGAGGTTTGCCATGTGATCTTAATACGGGGAAATAAGGTCTTTCTGATCTCTCTATATGAAAAAGAGAATATGAAGGAGATGAAGTGTAACTGTTGTTACTGCAAGGACATGGGCTCATCTCCAGTAATTTCTAACTACCGTTTTAGTTATATTTGAGTAGATGCCTCGTTCCCTCATGATGCATTTCAGAAATTCCTGTTTAAAGTTGAATCCTCACACTTAGTGTCAAAGCAGAATGTGCTAAGTGAAAGTGAATGCACAGCACTGTTCTACTTCTGCAGATGGGAAATGGAGGCACAGAGAAATGTGCCATGTTGCCTTTGGGGCTAATTGCTTAGTCACTGGCAGAGTCGAGTCACTCCCACACTCTGTCTTTGGGCATAGTCACAGAGTCGCAGTGGCAGTAATTGGAGCCTTCAAGATATTACAACCTCTAACTATTCATTACTGTCCTCGATTGTCATTTACCATCTTTCAGCTGGTGGTTGCCAACCCACAGTTGAGCCACCAGAACAGATTATGTAAATCCTAAAGATTCAAAGCCTAATCAGACAAGTCTTCTCAAGTCACCTTTACCTCCTATGAGGAAGAGCTGAGAGTTGAGTTTGTTCAGCCTGGAGAAGAGAAGGTTCCAGAGAGACCTTATTTTGGACTTTCAATACATAAAAGGGGCCTATAAGAAACACAGACACAGATATTTTAGTAGAGTCTGTTCCAACAGGACAAAGCCTAATGGTTTTAATCTAGAAGAAGGTCAATTTAGATTAGCTATAAAAAAGAAATTATTCTGAATTCTGCACCTGGGACAGAGGAACCCTGGTTGTGTGTAATACAGGCTCTTCAAACTCATATATTTTACAAATATTGCTGAATTTTATTCCTTCTGGTACAATTGAGTTACTTTTATTTAGTTTAGGATTAATGTTTGTTATTCCTGTCATTTTTCATTACAGAAGTGGGCAATCAACAACCATATGAAGTTTAACAAGGGAAAGTGCCAGATTTTGCGCCTGGGACAGGGCAACCCTGGTTGTGTATAGACTGGGGAAGGAGAGGCTGGAGAGCAGTGCTGTGGGAATGGACCTGGGAGTCCTGGCCAACAGCAAGTTGAACATAAGTCAGCAGTGCCCTGGCAGCCAGGAGGGCCAACCGTGTCCTGGGAGGAATCAGGCAAAGCATCACTAGCCGGTCAGGGGAGGGGATTGTCCTGCTCTGCTGTGCACTGGTGCGACCTCACCGTGACTATTGTGGCAGTTTTGGGCACCACAATGTAAGAAAGACAGTAAACTTTTAGAGAGTGTCCAAAGGAGGGCAAAGAGGACGGTGAAGGGCCTTGAGGGGAAGCCGTATCAGGAGTGGCTGAGGTCACTTGGTTTGTTCAGCCTGGAGAAGAGGAAGCTGAGGGGAGACCTCATTGCAGTCTACAACTTCTGCGTGAGGGGAAGCAGAGTCAGGCACTGATCTCTTCTCTGTGGTGACCAGTGACAGGCAGGACTCAAGGGAACAGCATGAAGCTGTGTCGGGGGAGGTTTAGGTTGGATATCAGGAGGTTTTTCACCCAGAGAGTGGTTGAGTACTGGAACAGGCTCCCCAGGGAAGTGGTCACAGCACCAAGCCTGACAGAGTTCAAGAAGCCTTTGGACAATGCTGTCAGGCACATGATGTGATTCTTGGGCTGTCCTGCGCAGGGCCAGGAGTTGAACTTGATGATCCTTGTGGTTCTTTTCAACTCAGCATATCCTATGATCCTATGAAATCTTTTATGATGAGGTTGGTGAAGTCCTGGAACTGTTTGCCCTGAGAAGTGGTAGATGCCCCATCTCTAGAAATATTCAAGGCCAGGTTGGACAGTGCTCTGAGTAACCTGGTCTAGTTGAAGATGCCCCTGCTCATTGCAGGGGAGTTGGACTAGATCACCTTTAAAGGACCCTTCCAACCCAAGCTATTCTATGATGCAGCTATCCTATCTCTGGTTTTGGTCAAGCTGGACGAACTGAAACATGACCCTGCTGGCAGTTCAGTCTTAAAATTAAGAAGTGTTCACAAAGAGCTGGGAGAGGTAATTTCTTAAACTTCTCAAACTTCGCTAGGTACATTTGCAGTAGTAAATCTGACTACACACTTTTTTTCTCCACTAACAGTGCACCCCATGTTTTAGAGCACCTAAATCCAAATCAGAAAAAAGGTGATCAAAAGTGCAAATCATTGTCATTTATTTAAAAAAATGGAACTGTAACTTATCAGAATATATAATTTAACTGGGTATTAGCTGATAGCCTTACTTCATTACAGATCCCTCTATAGTCTCTAGAGCATTCACCAATCCCCTTTTCCTTACACCCTCTTCCCTGCACTTTGAAGTGATAAGCAGGCTGAACCATGTGTTTGGAAATTTACTGATGCTTGGTATGTCCCTTACCAATGCTGGTTTTTTTCACCACTACACTAGTCATCATCATGATCTCACTTGCCCAGCTTATGACCTCACATATTCTCTGCTAGGACATGCCACAGATTAGGATCTTATTTTTGTTGAACCCTATGACCTTGTTTTTCTCTCAAGGTCGAGCAGTTGGACACATAAAATGCCAACAGCTGTAGCTTGCTCCCTTCTCACCTGAAGTGATGCCAAGAAAGAGACTGACCCAGCAGATCACTAAGGCTTTGCATGCTTAAAATTTGCAGTAGACAGACCCTGGAAAGACAACCCCAACTAGATGAAAGCACTGTGCAGTAGGATTCTCAGAAGTAAGTGTGGCAGGGGATATTTTTGGAAGCATGAAATTACATGAGTGGTTGACCATAACAGCAGACTGTCCTGTCTCCAGGGCATCAGTTAAGCAGCACAGAGAACACAACCTTCCATGAGGTCTCTGAAACCAGCTGAAGATGACCCCAGCACAATGCTGCACTGACCCAAGATGTTGATGCACAATCAGGACAGGTCACAGGATGGAGGGAGAAGATACATACTCAGCTGAGCAACTTGCACTCTGAATTCCTGCATGTCACACTCAGATCACGAACTGGGGCCTTTCCAAAGAGCATTCTGAATTTCAGCACTATTTTAATGCCTTTTAAACCCCAAATTGACTGAGTCCCAAATATTAGGAGTCAAGAGCTGCCACCTCACAGATACTTGAAGACCCTTTCTCCTCAGTGTTCAGTAAGCATTGCTGGTTGGGTGGGCACCTTCCTGAGAAACATGTGCAAGCCAATACTTGGGAACATTTTCTTTCACAAGCTCTCATCATATTCTGGATCTCCCCATATTTCAAGTATAACCTTCTGCTGGTACTCATAGCTCTTCTCACAGATCCAGATGCCTCAGGGAATACAAACCTGTAATTCCTTGGCCTTACTGCGCTCAGTTTTATCAGCAATGAGAAAAGGTCTGGCAAAACAGTTATTTCTGTTCTCTGTTCCCTCTTCCCTGCTAATGCAGCCCAGCGTGAAACACCATTCTCTGGGCATCACATTTACACTTCTCTGTCACCAGCCTCTAGCAGGAAATGGGCATTTTAGCAGCATAGCCAGCAACAGATCCACGTTGCCACCTGCTGCACTCTGAAAACCTCGATGCCCTGACACATTGTGACATTCAAACAGTGCCTTGCTTGGGATACTGACATTCTGGAGCTGTTCCTGTGGTAATTACAGCCTCATAAGTAGAAGCTAACTTTCCTTCCACAGTGCAACAGGCCATCATCCCAAACTACACTTGAGAGATGAGAATGAATGGCATATGGGATACACTGTACTCTGGGCTATCTCAGGGCACCAGCTGACATAAGCACTATCTGATGTGCTGTGAATAATTCAACAGGAATGCATGCCTGTCTGCACCAAATTTGTATTGCCAGGTGATCCAGTAATGCATAAATCCAATCTTAGTGATCATCTGACCACAGCCTAAACGTTCAATGCTTGGCTCTATCATTAATCTCACTGTGTGATTTTAGACAAGTCATTTTCCCTTCCCTGGGAATCACTTTCCCACAGCTGGAAAATGGGACATAACAGGTTCCTGTAAACCCATACTTCTTGGGGGCTTACTGTCCCACTGTAGGATATAAGTAAAACTGCAAGGTTAGAATGAGTGTTTGTAAACAAAAAGAAATAGTAATCATTTAAAAAATTAAAAAAAAAAAAAAGAAAAGAAGATGGGAGAAGTGAGGAGGAGAACAACTGTGTTTTAAAGGTTGGTGGGAGGTTGTCATCAAAATAAGGAGCTTTATTTTCATTCAGAAAACAAGATTTAGAGAAATAAACTGTTTCTCTGTCCATCCTGTATATTCGATTATTCCAAAGGAGCCTTTTCTGAGGGCTGTAGTCTGACGCACAGGCCTCAGCATTTACAAATGCTAGTAGTGCAAGAATCTTTCTGCTTCTGTAATTAATTAAACTGAAATAATATTTGCAGTTTTATCGACCTGCTCATTTTTCTGTTTTCTAATGGATACTTTTCTTCTCTTTATTAGTAGACTGAAATGCTTCTGTGAACAATATTAGATGATTTCACATGATTTTAACTTGTGAATCATCACAAAGTTAAAAAATAGATGTGTGGGAATAGTATGATGAAATTCATCTTTGTTCAGCCAAACAATTTATTTTAAAAAAACTGAGAGAAAATGGCATAATATGGATCAGAAGTCATTCTAAACCATACTTACTATCTGTTCCAAAAATGCACCTTTTAACCTTCTAAAAAAAGTTATGCTAAACTAGTTTGTAATGTTGAAGAAAGTATTGCATTTACACAGACTATTTTCCTCTCACTACCAATATCTGCCACACAATTCCACTGTTACTACTGCCCTTAGTGATTAATGGGTTTGCCCATGTTTTGGAGGAAAAGCAGTTTTAACATTATGGGCTAGATTCAACAGTGTACTTGAATGCCTCAAATCTGTCTAAAGCCTGTTTTAAGCTCATATATCCTTTTTAGTTTGTTCCTTTTGTCCCCTTTTCTTAAAAATGTATATCCCTATTGCCAAAATTGAGACTTACTGTAAGTGAATTAGTCCTCAGTTTAACAAAGCTGTTAAAGTTAAGAATGTTTAAGTATGTGAGTGATCAACAGGATCAACTCCAGGGACATGAAATAAGTATGTGAATAAACAGCTCCACAAATACATGCCTTGGCATGGCTGAGAAGCAGGAAGTCTTCTGCATAAAGCTGATCCCAGAGCTGCTGAAGAGTGAGGAACTGCAAGTTAAAGCAGCGACCCGTGTACCGAACAATCTTCTCTCTTAACACAACCTCCTGAGTTTAGTTGTCATGCTTTGCCCATCATCATAGTACCTGAGCACACTTGGAAAGTTAAGCTGATCATTTTACACTAGACTTTAAGATCAAAAATGTTTACACTTAAGTTTTCAAGCATGGAAATTTACTTATATTACTTTCCGGCCACAGAGGGAGAGCATATTTCTTTGCACACCCACCCAAATGTTACTGATGATTTCCAAAAACCTCAGGCCTAGAGAACGTGAAGGAAATGTATTGTTCAAATCAAGGTTAAATTTATAATGCGCTTTGATCTTCTACTAAAAAGTAACAAATTAAGAACATTATCCTATGCCTACTACAGATTTAAAAATATTAAAAATGGAGAAACTCCTTTTACTCATAAAGATCTAACGTCTTTTACTATTGTGCAGGATTATTTCTTAATTAATATCATATTTACTAGCATTTTATCCAGCAAAGGTTTAAATGTCTCAAAGAAGGTATTTTACAGTTTATATCATTCTGTCAGTGCTGAGATAATGGTCTTACTGGTATTGCATAAAAATCACTAAGTAAGTATTAAAAATAAGAGGAAAGGTTCTTACCATCTCCAGTGAGAAAGTCTGCCATGTGTTCATCCATGTGTCTGAATTTGAGCTGCTATTTCAGACTGTGAATTTTAGTAAATCCTTCAGGTAAAATAGAGAGCTAAGTCTCTGCCAAATTACTGAGTCAAAAAAACCTAATTACCACCAGCCCCCCAAACCCACTTTTATTTCTGAATTATATTTAGGGCAGATGTTTTCAGACAACAAACCTGACCCCAGTGGTCAGTCAAAACCCATTCTGTGAAAGGCTGATGTGCCAAAGATTTTTTTTTTTTAAGTTAAGCTGGTGTGCTTTTTATTTTTTTATTACAATGAAAAATGTGAATCTTTTTTCTTCTGTTTGTTTTTTTTCCCTATCCTTGTTTGCTTTAAAAATAATGGGTAAAATCCAGCCTGGCTTAAGCCCCTGGGAGACCTGCCAAGATATCACTCATCTAGTGCAGCTTTTGCACCGCAATGTAAGTATTATGGATGTTGAATTTTAAATAAAAACATCCTCTTTCCAAGTGCTTTTTAGCCACTAAAATTAAACAAAATGAAAAAATCAAAACAGTCAAGGCTAAAAACCCTTTCTCTCCTAAGCACTTGACACTGTTGCTCTTGACTCCTCCAATGTTATAATTTAAATACTTTTTCGGTTCCCACAGGCAGGCAGGCAAGACATGACCTGAACAGTGAACATAAAATCCCTGCTTTCTTCTCACCTCCTTTTAAGAAATGCAGACAGTCTTTATATGAATTAAATAAAAATATTTTTAAAAAAGCAAACAAATCTATTCTTTTTATGGGTCATTATTAAAACTTCAATTGGTTGACTTACTCAGTTAATTCAACTTTTAGCTAACTTTTCATTTTTGAGCAAGAGATATTGACTCATTCACTGAAGTTCCTAACAAGCAGTTTCACTCTATTCTTTTAAGTAGAGGTTTTTCACGGTTTTTTAAATCGCATTTTTTTCTATATTCAGGGTATTTTAGTGTTTGCATATGCAAATAGATCAGAGACAATGTTGATTTAGGTGATACCTACATGCAAGCACCAAAAGATACTCCCTTTTTCATCAGATGGCAAGGCATTTCAAGAGCATTGGGGCAAGGCAAATTTAAGTTGGGACATTGTAATAGGAACTCTTGTGAAGCACCAAGTGCTCAATAAATGACAAAGGTATCTCTTGAGAAACAGCTGAAATCCGTCTATACTCAGGCATTTCTACAGCATAAGAAAAGCAGAATGAAACAAATTTGTTGTTGTTATTTTTATTGATTAAACTTCCTTTTAAATTTGAAGTAAGTGGCAGTGTAGTCTCTGGAACCCACTGTCTAATCCAACTAACTTGAGGATAAACTCACAGTTATACAGACAATGTGTATTAAGCAGCTATTAAGTGTGACACATACACAGTGATACAGCATAAGAAAATTTGGGAGGGGGAAGATTCTTTATGCTGGAAAGAGGCTTGTAATGTTTCATGACAGGACACGCAAAATACTCTTCTATTAAATAAAATTAATAATATGCGAGAGCTAGTGAAGGAGTAGCTGGCACATGAACAAATGGGTTATAAATCTTTCTCTATCTGCCACATGCAAGGTTTTAAGAATACAGATTCATGTCAGGACACAGATAGGTATTGTCTTATCATATATATGTTGAAAAAGACTTGTAGATGAAAGAAAGACAGCAAAACACAGCATTACCTACATATGGCTACATGAGATGGATTTCAGAAAAGTTGGTCACTTCTTTATTAAGAGATTTTACCTAAGTCTCCCCACTTCTTTTTCAAAATTGTATATGTCCCTGTGCCTCTCAGTGAGGCAATGCATCATTCACAGTGCATCCATAGGCTAATCATTGTAACTGTATTCATGTTTCTTTCCATGAGTTAAGCTAAAGAGGCCCATGCCACAGCCTCGTGTCCTCTGTTAAAAGACAGCTATGGGCTACCTAGGCTTGACTGTGTCCCAGCCATTAGTGGCCTAAGATCCTCACTTACAGACAGACAAATACAGGTGGGGCAAATCTCAATCCACCTGATCATTCCCTTAAAGCACGTGAAGGACATTTCTTTTGCTTCAAAGAGAGCAGCTCCTGCCCTGGAGAGTAATCCTGATCTCTTTCTATGGGTTCTTGCTCCTTATTTTCACTGGTAGAGTTCAGAAGTGACTTCCTCGCAAACACAGAGGTTCTTTCCACTCTAAAAGGTATCTATTATCATTTCAGTGTCCCACTACTTTACAATGTTCTTCACAGCCATGTAGTGTAATCTCATTTTTGTTGTCCTGCTGTGTGCGACATCAGGGGAAAGGCAGGTAACTCTCTTGCTTTAATCTGGCCCTTACCTCTTCAGTGATGGCAGATCTGAGGACTGGTGTCAAGCTCTTGTAAGGAGGTAGAATATGCTCGCCTCTTTCAGAGGTCGAATGTAAACTTCTGATACATTTGAAAAAGGTCATTTATAGCAACTGCTCCTAGAAGGGCTGTCTGATCTGGAGAGGGCTGTTCTGAATTGGATTTGTCCCCGAGGTGTGGATTATGCTTTTCTAACTATTCAGTAGTTTAATTTTCATCTTCTAATATCTTCTCTCTGAACTGTTTGGGAGGATGCAGAGGACAGAAGGTCTTTCTTTACAGACCCTTAAAGTTCCCTGTATGGAAGGAAATCTCCTGCAGATCCAGTGGTGGGCTTTGTGCTGTCAGTTTAGATTGGTGGGCTGCAGGATTACCAAGCATGAAGTTCTGACCCACAGAAGGCATTTTTGATGTTTCCTCACATCTCCCTATCTCTTCCCCACTCCCCACAAGATTTTATTGTTACTTTAGAGCACCAGTTTCCAGTGCTTCCTGTACACTATTTCATCCATCTGACTGTGAGTCATTTAAGTTAAGGATGTGCCCCTTGCAGACTTAGTCCAGTGAGTAAAAGACCTGAATTTCATACAGATCAGCTATATGGTAAAGACAAAAGTTAATGTTACGTACTAGTTCATCTGCCTAGCCCAAATTTACTGTGTTTAATGGAACAGTGATAAATTCAGTTACCCAGTATAGCAGATCCGCTCTTCTTTCCCAAACATCCATCAGTCCCCACTCAAACAATTCTATATTTATGGGGATTTTAGGTATTCACCTACAGCCACCATACAGCAAGATATAAATGGAGACAACTGCAAGAGGAAAGACAAACTGATAGATTGTTAGACAGACTGAATCAGGTTGTAGAGTTGACAATTATATTCATTAACTCAATCAGCCTTCCGTTAATAGTGTGGGTTTGATTGCCGTCTTGCCTACAGGTAAATCTCCATCAAAATTACAACCATCAGTTAGTCCCCATTTTTAGAAACTATATGTGCTGGGGAGAAAAAAAAAAAAAAAAAAAAAAAAAAAAAAAAGTCGAAAAATCTGTTGCTGTATCCTTTCTTCCAGCAGCAAAAAGCTGCTCCCAAAGCAACGGGAGGTGCGGAGCCACAGTGACCTCAGCCGGCGCTGGAGAGACCGTGCGGCACCAGCGCCCCGGCAGCATCCACTGCTCTGCCATGCCGTGCTTCCAGAGTGAGGGTGCTGAGCGTTTTCCTGCCCTCTGGTACTGCTTTTGCTCCCTGTCACAGATCCAGATGCTGAATCTGAGTGGGCTGAGATCTCCTCCGACTGGCATTCTGACTCCCTCCTAGAAACAAGAGTTCAGGATAGCCACGTCTCCGTTGCCACTGGGTAAGGACGTGTGAGAGCAACTAGGCAGATGTTAGCTGGTACTGGTGAGAATTGTTTATTATGGGTTAAAATTAATTTTAGACTTTTTCGCAGCCACTTGTAGCAGACTTTTTGAAACTGTCCCCAACATTTAGTAATATAAGCAGTATACATCTTATGCTGATGTCAGCATCAAATTTAAGGGCTGTGATGACTTGAAATAAATAATTCTCAGTAAAACTCTCTGTGAAGTAAACCAATGTCATAAAAATTTCTATGCTTTACAAAATTATATGCACCATATTCTTATATTGTTAATTCTCAAGTCACAGCTCATGAAAAAACATTTTCATAAAAAAATGCTGAAAAGAGCATTTGCATACACATTTTAAGGTAAAAGGTGATCATTTCTGTCAAAGAACTCATTTTCATATTTCTGCACACATTTGGTGCTAATTTATTATGTTTGCAAATAACAGAATCATCAGTTTCACCGAAGAGCATCTTTTAGTTTCTCTCCTGAAGTTTCTATCATTTAAAAATAAATCAGGTGTTACTAAAGCCATATAAATATGAGTGAATCTTAGTTTCATGGACAGTAGAGACCTATATTTTCCACTGATAAGGAATAAAACCAAGATTTTATTTTCACCACAGCAAATGAATCCTGTGTAAATCCAAAATATAGAGATTGTACACCTAGCTGAAATAAATGCATCTTGTTCCATATTACATGCATGAGGTGATGTAGATTTCCACTAACCCAAGAATCCAGCTTCCTGTGTGTTCGGGGGCAATGTCTCTGTAGTCCACAAGCCCCATAAAATCTAACCCAACTTTTCCTGGCCCAGGTTCACATGCTGTGAAACAGAAAGCCTGTTATTGGGAGCTGGAGTAGGTCACAGCACCAAGCTGTGCTGTAAGAAAAGGTCACTCAGAGGGCTGGGGACTGAGGGCAGTTCAGGTTAACAAGTGAGAAGAGCAAGATGGGAATGGGGCACAGCCAGTGTTCACAGTGAACTAGTTCACATCAACTCTGTGACAAAGTTTCCAGGGAGCAACAATTTCACCCTCAAGCTGCTTCTCACTGCAGGAAGTTTTGAGAAGGGCTTCTGTGTCCATTATTCAGAGGAAATTCTCCTAAAAATGGTGCTGTAGACAGAGATGACTTTTTTTTTCATCTGATATGGTGTGTCTGGGTCCTTTGTATCTGACTGCTTGTGTTCAGAATCTTTAAACCTGAACTGCATTTATTTTACACAACCATAAGAAAGTAGTGCATGTTTCCTTCCCCCTTTTTGAAGTTAGGAATCTATACGTGCCCTTGGCTTGTTGTTTTGTTTTTTTCTGCTTGCATCATATGGAGAACCGGAAACACTCCAGAGGTTGCCCATGTGTCAGAAAAATATCATTTTTTAGTTAAATTCCACCACTGCTATCAAGAGAGTAGACATTTCCATTCTAGCTGCAGCCGGGAGTCAGTTTTCTTTTGCATGCTCTAATGTGCTTCAGACCAGCCAAGGGTTTTTTTGTTGTTTTTTTTGGCAGGGTTGGATGTTGGCTTATTGGTTATGAGAGCCTGTACAATCATTGCAGTGGAAATAAAAAGCCCTGACACTAGAGCAGTAGAAATAACAATGTTGGTTTCTTCCCACTAAGTGGAAATAACATGCTTTGTTCCACCAATTTGAGGTACAGAATACCTGACATGAGATGGTGTACAACATTTTGTGTTTTTTTTCTGGGAAAATGTCTCAGCATCAGTGCACCGTGCCAGAGCAAAACTGCACCAAAAATGGTCAGGTACAAAGTCAGTGATAACAGGCCAGATTCTCAGAGTTGAGGTAAGTGGGAAGCATGAGGCTACAGGATTTCTATTAACTGATACTATTCATTATAACATATGTTTCACTGGCTAGCTGAAAGTAATTCTTGAGTATTGGGCCCTAATACCCATGTATGAAAGTCTTCTAAAAGACTGTCTCTAAATTCCAATAAATAAATATATAATGAGTGATAGGCACTTGCAATAACTGATCACATATAACTGACAGGGAGAAATGGTGAGCCAGGGTTAATAAATCATGCAGCTTGCTGAACTCAATAGCATCATATATTTTTAAGGTAAGCCGTCATAGATTTTGAATAAAAATGGAATTGCTCACAAAAAGGCATACTTTTGCCTGTTCTTTATCTCACTACATTAAGACAATAAAAAGCCAGTAAGTTGCCAGATTCACCTATTTCTTCCACTGGCCACTTTGCAATGCTGCATGGTCACTGATAGATTGAAAAGGAACCAAATCTTTCTAGTAACCACTTTTAGTGTCATTGTTAGTATATAATCTATCTTAAAGGACTTAAAAATATCTGTTTAAATGTAATCTTGAGTTTTAGAGGGACCCTAGATGTGCATTTATATTACAGTTTCAAAATCTCTCGGTAAAGTTTAACACAAACACGAGGAACTACAAATGTCTGCTTCAGTGGACAGTGCATCAGGACTGACCTACTGTGGGAAAGGCTGAACAGGCAGAAAGTGTAGTTTTCAAATACATGAATCAGAAGAGTTTCCATGAGGAAATTTTAAAACACAATTATGAAAAAAATATAGGAAACATAAATCCTTCTTTTTAAGGTTTCTCCATTCCCTTTTCTCCACAAATATTTTTATAGTCTCACTTAAGGCAATTCCTACAAAGCTGTTGTCCAAGACCTCTTTAACTTTCCTTCACATTTGTCATCAATTTATAGTGAAAACAAGTGTCACTCAACTGAATATGCACAGGGGTCAGCAGTACCTTCCTTCAGACACTGAGACTTCATCCCATCTTTGTGAGCACAGTTGGGGCTGTACAATGGAAGGGGATCAGCGTTGCTACTTGACTGCCTCTGTCTCACGTGACTGAGAACATGAGCAGGGCGTTGGGCTGTGCTGGTGAAGCCAAGGGGAGCACCTTGGAAACTCCCTGGTCATTGGATTGGTCACCTGTTAATGGCATGGTAACAGCAAATGTAAAATCAGTTGCCTTTATATAACACCCTCCATTTGTCAGCTCACAAGACAGACATCTCCACTTTTCTGCATTGGTTAAGCTGGAGTATAAGTAACTGACTTTCTAAAGATTATCAATAGAGCCTGTATTAATTAAATAACAGAAGGTGAACTAGGAAGGCAGAAGTGGTCCAGGGACTGGGGCATGAGCCCAGCATGAGAAAGACTCATGCTCTTCTGATACATCTTCTCTGTGTAGCCTTAAACAAGTCATTTACTTACCCTGTTGTGTCCTGTTTGACGAGACTGGACAACTAGCCCTTCCTTGTTTCATGAGGAAGCTTGATGTAAGGATAAATATATCAATGATAAGAGAACACAGTCTGTGTAATGGAGGGATGTACCCATCTTACAGTACAATTACCATTACGAGATTTTTTTGAAATTTAGTCTGATTCCTTTCACCTTCCTTGAAATATACTTTTTTCTGTCCCAATGTAATTCTACTGAATCTTCATAAAAATCTGATCAGAGTATTTGTCTGAAATTTTTCCCAGCACTGGCCTGAAGTAAAAGACATTCAAGGGGAAGATGAAGCTATATATGGATGCTTTTTTAACTGTTACAGCTCCTGGATCAGATTCTTAGCTGATAGAACTACAGGGTAATTAGATTACAGTTAATGTAAATTTCCTAAATGACACCAGCTGACAATCCCATCTTCTAAAATCAGTCACTTTTTCAAAGGACTGTGATACCTATAAGGTTTTTGCTGCCTGTTTGTTACAAGATGTAATGAGAAAATAGAAAGAGCTTTAACAGTGAACTTCTGGGCTTTTCTGAATTTCAGTTTACTCTCACCGTAATACAGTTTTTTATGTCACAACTAGACGGCAGATAGAAAGGCTGACTGTGTCGAGGGAATTTGGTGTTTTACATTTAGAAGGAACATTTAATGAATTATGCTGCCCCCAGATAACCCCTATTTCATTTGTATATAATGCTCAGGGCTAAGGATTGTCTTTCTGATCCTTCTCAGATGTTAGGCAGTACAATTCGAGAGTGGTCAAATTACTGCTCCCATCCTTACTTCAGTCCTGCAAGTGCTGAGTGCTTTAACTCCCACTGAGGACATAAAATGGCTTTAATACAACAATAATCCTGGATTTATCAAAGGCATGAAGTTCAGAGTGAAATCAAATGCCTAACTTTTTTTTCTCTGTGTGGCTATTATGTAAACATGACCTTTTAATACTACATTATTTAGTGCTTTTTATATTATTACCTAATTGCTAGATTCCATTTTTTATGAAAAGTACTCTAAAATATTAGGTTGCTTATAAATATTCTCTTCCCTTAATCTCTGCAGGTATTACTGACACTCAGCTGCCGCTAACTGGGATTGTTGTTTTGCAATTCCACATCTTCAGGAGGGAAGGTACAGGTATTTAAGTTGATGTCGTAAACAAAGAGGAATACATCAAATGGCATATTGATAAACAAAATAGTATTGGTCTTAGGAAAAACTATTTTATTACTTAACAGCCTGTCAGTAAAAAACCTGAAAAACTAATCAGACATCAGGCTTCAGGGTGCAAGTTTGTTGTCTGTCAGGGTCAGTGAAAAGATTTCTCCCCCTCCCCTCTGTCAAGACACTGGTATAATTGGCTCCACGCCTTAAGGAAAGTAATGCCTTTCCCTATGGCATGAGGCAATTGTCAGTAGCCTCTGGAAACTGGGCTTTACCTCCAACATGCTACACATGTCATACGTCCCTATTGCGTGTTTGCTTTCATTTTGTTTGGTTTTAAAATATGTAAATTATTTGTAGCCTATAAACACATGTGCATACTTGTATGTATGAGAGGTATCAGACCAGGTGAAAAGTTTCTGCCTTTCATCTGTGAGGTTAAGCAAGTGGGTGGAAGCCAGTATGACTTAGGTGTGGCTGAGGAGACTGATCAGCTGCACTTGCAAAGCCCTCCAAGTGACTGGACCCTTGCCACAACTGTACAGTTTAACCAGTACAAGCAGCGTCCAGCTGCAGCTACACATCTCTGTAAAATTAAGTTGTGAAAAATGAACTGAATTCATTTCATTTTCATTTTCATGGCTAGGCTTCTCGAAGGGGCCGTCCCTGAACTGAATTCGCTCTGAAAATAATTTACATTTTTTCATACAAAATGCAGACAGTCTTCTGTAATACTTCTGAAGTGTCGTCCAAGGACTGCATTTGGTCTCTGATTTCTATCCCACCCAGATGTACAGATAGAGCAGCATCCTATGGAAAAATGATGTGCTCAAACACTGTCAGCCTGAGCCTTGAATAGGAAAAATTGGTATAGCTTCAGTGAATACAGTATATACCACCAGAAACAATGGAACTGGGCTAATTTAATTACCTCAGGACCCACCCTGTGTTTCCTCGAAGAGCTCTAAGTACTTCTTCTGTTCTGTTTTAGCATTGTTTTGCTATCATATGAATGAACACTAGAAGAGAAGAAGAATCAGTGACTGCAGAAGGCTTATCCCAAGTGTTCTCAATTGAACCGGTGGCAAAATTCTCCTTGTCAAGCGTGGAAGTCCATCTGGGTCTAGAATGGGTGTGTTTTCATGGGATTTCCTTCTTCCTGGGATTCTGTACAAATTTTGTACAAAACTTTACAGTTGATATGGTGATTTTAATAAGAACATTCAAGCCCAAGTATTGCAATAGGGATGGAATGTTTTTGAGTGGTACTGATGATTTTCTTCCACTTGTTTTCCACTTGCATTCCCTCTTTGGCAGACTCACAAAATAAGAGCTTTTTGGCCAGCACTACTGGTTGTCTCTCCAGGGCAGAGAGCATAGGACAGAACCAATATGTGCTCCATTGCCTGTACGGAATCCAGATGTTATAAAATGCAGCAGAAGCAAGACAAGCTGTGGAATAGAAATCCAGAGTTACTTTCTTCTCCAAGGACTCTCATACACTTGTTTCTCAAACAAACACCAACCTGATGTGTTGGAACTGAGCTTTTGGCATCACTAGGAGTGAAGGATGGAAAACAACTCTGCCAAGGCCAGCAGAGTTGGGTGTCTCGATTACAGCAAAGTCCTTGTGCATGCAGAATGGCAAAAACCTTCTCTTCATGCAATCATGCATGAAAGAACCTGAGGGAAGTTGCAGATCTTCAGATTTCTCCTCTTTGTTATTAATATTGACCCAGATGCCTTTCAAGGTAGGAATTCATGGTGTCCATAAAACAATTTGTATTAGGGCAAGGTATTTTTTTGACATAAAGAAATCTGTGGGAAAATATCTGCCTGAAGTTCTTGAAGCCTTCCATCTTGACTAAACTTAGCCAAGTGCAGATGAAACTTTGTCAGGAAAGTTTCAATGATGATGAGGTTGCTACAGCAGACAACTTTAGTATTTTTTGCAGGGTATGTTGTTCGATTCAACCTCGTAAATTGTTCCTGCTAGTGGACATATTCATTTACACACAAAGATTTGGATACAGAGAAAAAAAATATGTTACAGCCAGATAGATCACAGAATCACAGAATATTCTGAGTTGGAAGGGACCCAGAAGGGTCATCGAGTCCAGCTCTTAAGTGAATGGCCCATATAGGGATCAAACCTGCAACCTCAATGTCATTAGCGCCATGCTCCAACCGAGCTAAATCACATGGGATATAGAGCAATCCTTTCTGTGTATAGCCCATTTATCCCAAAATGGTTTTGCCAATGACCAGAAGAAAAGCTTTGTTTGGAAGTATGAAGTGGTATTCACAATACTTACCATTCATCTGTGGAGCTTTCTGATGAGTAGTAAAGACTGATTTTTTCAAGCCCATGAACTAAGATGGTTGTGAGCCCAGTCTACAGTAGCTTGACACATATCTGTTTTCTGAATACTTTTAAGATAGCTTAATTCCTTCAGAAATGCAAAGCAACTAAAGATATTTTGTTAGGTCTGTTGTGTGTTTGACAAATCATTACAAACTGACAACATGATCTTCAAGTTGCATGGATAATCTTTAAGACTGCGTCTGAGCCTCTTTGATCTCCTTACCTAAATGCTGCATCTTCGTGGAAAGATGATGCAGCTCAATCCTAAGGCCTGAAAGGGATATGCATTAAGACTTGTAGACCCACATAAAAATAAAAAAAAAATCTCAAGAGGAAAAGAGCTTTGCAGTGCATGCACTAGGCATGTTAAGAAATGCTCAGCAGGATCTGAAAGGGTTTTGTTCTCCCATATAGGAATAATGACAGGTCCATTGTAGTAGTGCACCCTTATTCAGGCAAACTTCTTCTCTGTTTAATGTCATCCAGAGTACGAGGACTGATGAATTCTAGTGAAATAATGAAACAATATGGTGTTGTTCTGAGAAGGAACAGGTTTACTATGTCTTTGAATAACTGAAACTTGCAGAGTTTTTTTGTTGCCGTGCCCATGAATTTAGAGCAAGACCATACATACTCAGCTATGTAATCTGAGAACAAGCAAGCCACTAGTTATTCTGCCCTGATTCTCCTTTAATAATGAAATACATGATATTTTATTCCAATCCATTCACAAATAGTTCCTTTTAAAACTTTTATGTCATTATGGCACCTGCCCTATGCCTTTGACAGCAGTGTTCTTCCCTTAACTGGGGCAGCAAACCAACTCACAGTTCAGTTCTTCAGCCTTCATCAAACACCAGCTCAGCTCATTAACGCAAATCAATCTTCATGGCTAATTTCAACTAACACAGCAGGCTGTCAAGGAGGATGGTGGAAGGGTGGCCATGCTCTTCTTTCTATCTCTGCTCAAATAGGGGCCATAGTCTCCAGCAAAAGGACAAAGCAGATACCCAGGGAGGTGACCCCTTAAACTACCCCAGTGAGCACTGGAGCCACCTGATGGCAGAGGCCATCTGAGCAGACCCTGAGGGCTCACCACTCTCCCTGTGAAGAATGAGCACAGACAGCTACTGTACTATCAGTTTTCATCTTACCTTACCCCATGCTGATTTCCCCATACAAACAGGCCTTTGGCTGCCCTTTAGGGTCTGCTTGCTCCAAGGATATTTGTTGGTCAACTTTAAAACTGCGAGGAGTAAGAATTGGCATGAAAGATGCCCCTGTTATTTACAGAGACTGCTTCTGGACCCTGACCATATTACAGAAGCTAAACAGAAAATCTTGCAGGCATCTGGGAACCAAAATTTTTTGGGTCAAGCCGATTTGTGTTCACTGCAACCTACTTATGATACATTTAATTAGTCCATACTTCAGGGCTGCTGTCAATCAATTTCCTCTGTCGATTGGCCACAGATGGAGCTGCGGTGCTGGGGGAGGTGGTAGATATTCTTGGCACTGTTGAGGAAGATCAGCATGTCTTTTTCACACTCTCAGGGTTAAACCTGTCACCAGACTCAATAGTAACAAGCTAATGGTCTGATAACACATTTCAGGACAGAATTTTACTTCCTCCTCTGGAGTCTGGGACGTGGCCCATGGTCCCATAGCTTCCTGGGAAGATCTGGAAATATCACCCTAGACATTGCTGCTTCACTCAAAATATAATGTTTTTTTATTTCATCTCTTCCTTACCTGTGGCCACATATTTGAGGTTTAAAATCATTATAACAACTGTGAGGTCTTTGACTCAAAGGTCTCAAAAGGTGTTTTACAAATTTGGGTTAGTCTATATTACAGGACTGTCTGCAGATGTAAGACACTGAATTTCATGACACAGTTGGTCCATTTATATTCCTCCTTTCCTAAATGATTAAGAGGTCACAGACGAACCTGGGAGGCACTTCATCTTTCCCAAACTAAAAGGAGCTTAATTTCTAGGTTTAGAGTACCTCAGACAAACAATGCATGTTATTTTATTTCCTGTGGTAAATGGACAGTTGATGTTTTTCCTCACCAGGTCTTTTCCAAGAAAAGACCTCAGAGAAGCACCCTGGATTATAAATGGTAGAGAAAAATGATAATCCTAATGCTGTCTCCTGATTCCAAATAATGATTACAAGGCACATACATAACTTCTTGGCAAGGATCCATTTGTCAAAATAAAAGAAGCCAACTGCGTAAGGGAAAGAGACGATAGATCTTGACAAACTTGTAGATGCTAGCAAAAATGTAAACAAGAAGTTGCTGTGACTGATGTATTAATGTAACACTGCCAGAATACTAGCTTCAAAAATTAACAACTGTTGATGCTTTTGTGACTAGTCGAAAGAGCAAGTGTCATGATTTCTGCTATGTTTGACATTTTCTACAGTTTCTACTCAATTTTAATCTCTGTGTAATACTCAATGCTTGGCTTTCTACAAGAAAGACAGAATAAGTAAGATTCCCACAAATGGGATAATACATTTGAAGACAGCTGACCTAAGAAAAGAGATAGCAGAGATGAAAATTTCTTGACATTTTTATGAACTCATCATTTTTGCCATTTAATATATAAAAAGAAAAACCTATTTCCACTGATTGATTACTTTAATGAATAAATGTACTCAATGATTTGGTGGGTTGAGTGGATTAAATTTCCCTTGCTGGCAGGAAATGGCCTTGAATGAAAGTGTTTTGAGGGTTTATTCATTTTTCCCGCACCAAAAAAAAAAAAAAAAAAAAGTAGAAAATCAGTCTGAATTTCAAACCACATTGATCTCCGTGTAAATTTTATAAACCATTATCTGAACTTCTGTGAGCTCCTGTGGGCTCAAATAATTCTAAACCAGATTTTTCACATTGTCGCCAACGTGTTGAACAACACCCAGCAGCTTATAATCATAACCTTCTTCCTTTTCATTATACTTCCTTGCTGTAATAATTTCAAATTCTTATCATCACATAAGCCTTGCTCCTCACCTCCACAAAATGCTTTCCAAAACAGCAGCAAATAAAGAGTCAATTAAAAAGAAAAGTCTGTCTTGCCATGTATGGTTTTGACAAGTTTTGGATGGAGAGAGGAAGCAAGACTGAAGATCACTGCAGGGATCAATGGGGAAAAGAAGGAGAGTTCATTACAAAAATCTAAATTAAAAAAAAACAAACACCCTAACACCTAGGAAAAGGAGAAAATGTGTCATTTTGCAGAGATGCTGGATGACAGGACAATCTTCTATTTGCAACCCTGTTTTCTTCTGTTAGATCCATTATCAAACGCATGGGTTATGGTGCAACATAACCTGAAGTGCTTAAATTCATAAGCTTTGTGTGTAATTTCTTGCTGCAGTCCTGGGTCAAGCATCATGTGCCTTAGTAGCAAAGTATCATCTGACATCTCCATGCTAATACAGATTTTCCTTTGGGTGATGTATGTGCTAATGTCAAACAAATACACTTGCCAAAAGCTAAATTTCTTCTCACAAAGGAAGCCACTCACAGAGTTTGTGTTGGCCTGTGTCTGTAACATATATTCCAAACACATTTTACCTTTAAGAGTTGCTTTAATGGAAAACAATGCATTAAAAGTTATAAAACGTACTGCTTTAATTCCAATTTTATATTTTGAATATGTTTGTTTACTTTGTAAATGTACGTCTCCAGCAACTAAACATTGAAAGAGACTGGATAAAGAGAAGCAAAGAACAAATGAAAGAGTGTAACATTTACTTTCACTAGCAATACGAGTTTTAAGGGGCTTTGCTGCAGATAAACCTTGTGACTGCACATATATGAAGAAGAACTAAAAGTATGGTGAGTCATTAGCTCCATATTTTCATTTGTCTGGTTGTGACCTGATGCTTTCTGCTGCTATCTTCATGCAACTTGTTTCAAACCACATTTGCAGGAGGAAGGTTTTCTAAGCTTGCCTTTGAGGCTGGCTGCTGCTCAGTGAAGGGACTCTTTCGTCGCTCATGTCTGTATAAATACCCCTGCCTATTCATGCTGTCAAGTCTCTGTGGCTTTTTTTCTCATTTTCCTGTTCTACAACACTTCATAGTAAGTGGTCCCTTTTAGTGAGCAGTTCCTCAATGACTCAAAAAAAATGTGTGTAATATTTGACCATCCCTGTTCTATTAGAGAAAATGTACAAATACTCTAGCAAGTGTCAAATGGTTAGATTAGAAATGATTGAAGCCTGATTCCTCTTTTTTTTACTCCTAATTTACTACTGTATTCTCTAAACACTAAAAGATACAACACTGCAGGTTTATTCAAACTGAGATTTTCCCATTGCTCTTCTCAAGAGTCCAAACTATTCCACCAACTGATTCAGTAAGGCAATTGAAACTAAAGCATTTGCTTCCCCATAACTCTCAGCTTATACAGAGACACAAGCAGCAGTAGTTTAGAGAAAAGTCTAGAAAAAAACATGTTTTCCACCATTTGTTGCCTAGAGATATGCTGATGGGTTTAGATTAACTGGCAACAAAAACCATCTTGCTTCTATGGAAGTGCTCTAGCCCTGCAACAGATATAATAAACTCTCTAAGATCCTTTGTATAGACTTGTTTTATTTGTGCTAATAAGTCCATTAGAATGATTCCGACTGTAGAGTAGCTGTGTCCTTAAAATCTGAAGAATACTTGATAATAAAATAAGAAGAGGTGCACCAGTTCAGAAATTCCCATACCACAGCAGGAATCCTAAATGCATCTGAATCCAACTCAACACTGAAGAAACTTTTTGTTTGAAAAAGAAAAAGCAATCGATGACCACTCATGGCTTTCTTACAACTACACTAATGGAAAAAAACAACAACAAAAAAAAAACCTATAGGAAGGACTATTTTTAAAATGTGGTTTATTCTTAGAGCCCTGTGAGACTCACCTATGACATTAGCATAATCTGATAGTGAAGTGACATCTCCTTTCGAATCCATCCTTTCCTCAAGGACATCAGGAGAGGTGAAAGCTGACAGCATTTCTGTTACACTGACAGAGCTGTGGGTCAAGCGAGCACCACACCAGTTTACATGAGGGCTGAATTTGACCTTGTGTCACGACAGCTCCCAAAGGATCCTGCAGTAAGCACTGATGTATTCAAGGCTGTACATACTGGCATTGCAATGAGATCTTTAAGGGCAACGTTGAGGACATCTTTCATCCTGGGGCATCACAGAGCATTGGAAAGATGTTCTGCTACAAAAAATTTGTGACAAGCTGCCATCGTCTCCTGCGGGGCAAATACAGGAGTCTACAGTTGAAGACAAGCCATCAGAGCCTGCCTCAGGTGCTGACAGCGCTTCCTTAACACATCCACTTCTCTAACACAAGCCTTATTCTCAACAACAGCTGCTACTGATCGAGCTGTTACTGATCGGGCATCTTCTTGTCTGCTAAAAGGCAAAAGCAAATCTGTCAGAAACAACATGGCCAAACATCTTGTGGGCAGAGGGCTAGATCAGCTTCTAGTCTGCTGACTGAATACTCGTTTTGAGTACAGCGAGCCAAACGTGCTTTTGTATAGGCCTGAGGAAGACCAATTGATCTTTTGGAGGCAGGAGAGAGGGCTGCGTGATGAATGGGCAAGGCTTGCTTCCAGCCACCTGACCCGCCTGCCATCTAGTGTATGTTCAGGACACACTTCCAGCTCAGAACAGCGTAGCTGGAGAACAAAGAACAGAATTAGTCTGTTCTAACATGGCATGTTACTGATAGCATATGCTGAAATATCTTAGCCTTTTCATCCCAGGACTCTGTATTTGTAAATAGGGCAAATCCCTAAAACCAGCTTCTTGCCAGCAGCGATTCACTTACAACAATCGTGTTCTCAGAAGCACAGCAGACTAAACCCAGCACTTACTTAGCAGTAAAAGAAGTAGCAGATTATTTTTTCAATAACCAAATGTACCGCATTTACACATGATAAACTAGGTATAGTGTTCTAGGTATACTACTTTTAAAATCAGTTATCTACTTCATCTATTTAGCTGTCAGGAGGAGAACTGCTTGTGCTGCATATGCACAACTGCTGAACAAACCAGTGGTCTTCTGTCACACCAAAGCCTAGCATCCAGGTTGGTATGTCAGACACCAGTTTGTTCCCTTTTGTGCCAATCAGCCATTTTTTGTAAGTTTTAATTTCCACATACCCATCAATGCTGGTTGTTTTTCTTTAATGACATCTTCTAATATGGAAGGCGAATGAATAATAAAGGACAGCAAATTTGACTTAAGAAATGAGGATGGAATTGAGAGTAGAATATGTCTGTGCAGATCTCTCAGTAAATTTTCCATGCAGGTCCATATTTTCTTGTCTCAGGAAATCAAATTTGTGGCGATCGGTGCCTAAGAGTTGACTCTTTCCTTATTGAACAATAAAGTTACCTGGGCTTTCTATCAAAAAAACACATGCAAAGGAGTATTAGTGATGCATTCTTTTTAGATGTGTAAGAATACATACACACTCCGTTGACTGGTCTCCAAATCCATAGAAAATAGTCAAAGTTATTCTGGAATTATCAAGCCTAGACAGTCATCCATGTTCAACAGTTGTTTAATTCCAAAACTGAGTCACGATGTTTTTCAGATCCAAATGCAGACCTCCCTATGAGAGACAAAGTTCAGGGAACTCCAGGCTATGAACAAGTGAGTCAGGTCTGGGAATGCTCTAAAAACAGCCACGGCAGTGCAGAGCTAATTGCCTCCTACGTGGGCTAATTAGCTTTGATGCAGCAGTGCAGTAAAGCAGCTATCCTGCCTGTGGATCTGGCCCTTAAATCACTGTAGTGCCCAGACAGCATCGTGACTTGCAGTCATATTCCAGGGAACAGAAGTGAAAAAGAGCCAAGTCAATTTTATGATGGTCAGCGATGAATCCTGTTGTCACTCCACCTGCAGTGAATATACTCATATGCATTCTATCACTAAATTAAGACATACATGTGCATGAGATCAGTCTTCTCAGAAGTACGAAAAGTCTCCCTTGCCCTACTTTTGCTGGTGCACTATCACAGCATTATTATCACGGCAACTTTCCCTTCCGTGTTTCCTCCAATATGCACTTCAGCCGAAATCAGCTGCTGGGACAGTAACCTCTCCGAGTCACTGCCTGCAGAAAGGCTTCTAACGAGAAGCCCTTTTGTTAGTGTAACCTAGTGGAAATGAGACAAAAAGAAAAAATTGTCATGCCTCTTAATTTTAAAATATTGCTTTGGAGTTGTTTGCTGCCTGACACATACAAGAATGGCTAAATTTTAACATGGGCCTGGGGCTTGTGTTTCTGTTATAGAGCATGAGGCTGAGCAGAAGAAAAGGGAAGCTGAAGCAGAGGAGAGATGGCTGTTACAAGAATCATTCTTTTCATGTGTTTGATTTTCCAAGAGCACTTGGGAAAAAAAAAATTCAATTTCATCTTTACTTCATTCAGCCACCCCAGGAACCAGGAAGAAATCTGGATCTCTTAGTTTGGCCACACACATTCCCCTCATTTCAGTGAGAGGAATAACAGCAGCAAGGTCTTAGCCTCTTTTTTGGATTTTTTTTCTTTTGCTCTTAAGCTAAACGATGAATAGCCTGATCACGCAGGCTGCAGATCAGGCAGTATTAATGGTATCACCCACAAACATTTAGCCAGTTTGTTATACACATTTAAAAACTAGTCATGAAACCTTGCTGCAGCACCCCGCTATTAAACCTTTGCTTGGGGAATTTTTATGAAGTTTGGATTAGGAAGGTCCTACTGGCCTTTTTAGTGGGAAATAATGTGGTATACTTACATTTTTGTTTCAACAACTGTGTAAAAGTGTCCATTGGGCAAACCTGCCTCCTCCACTTCCCCAGGAGTACCTGTGAATAAATAAGCGTTAAGGCCACTGTAGTTCATTTTGCAAAGCAAGGACACAAAATGCAGAAAGAGAAGAAAGATCTCTTTGCTTCTGGTCTGGGGTAAGGGGATGAAGGTGTGAAAAAGGGGGTCTCCATGTGCTGGGGCATTGGGCTGAGGCAGGAGTGGTACATGCAATTATAACCTGGGCCTCCCTGAGGAAGGGTACTGCAGGAATACAGCTGCTGTTGCTGAAGTTAAGAAGAGGGAAGGAAAACTGGATTAAAATTGTAACTGCAGTGGGTTCAAGGCACAGGGCAGAAAACGTTTTCCATTTGTATAAAATATAGATTTGTATGTAAATATTCAGCAATAACTTCTGTAGTAATGAATAAGAAATAAATTGCTTATTTGATGTATGATAAAACCATTATTCTGCACAGATGAGGCAGATGACAATTGATTTATATTGTCTTGCAAAAGCTTCAGACAATTAAGGAGAAAACGGTTCTGAGACTTATTCCATCGACAAAATTCTGGTACAGCTAACAGCAATATGATTCACACAAGGATCATCTGGCATGTAAAGCTCGTTTTAACAGATACCAACATGACATACATAAAGCTGTCAGACTTTCTCTAAAGGACAGTCATCCACTTCATGTTTCAAGTGCCAAATTAATTATATTTGACATTTAATTTATAACCTGAGGTATTTTAGATTTGGAACTTGACTATGATAACAGCAGATTAGAGCAGGCCTCCATTTGACAGAATCGATTTTTCAATTTATTTTCCTTGTATGTGAGGGCCATGATTCGGATTTTTGTGCATCGAGCTTGCATACAGGACAGTGATACCTCTAAGCAAAGAGGGCTTCATTCACCTCCTCCCCCAGCCATTCCTTGGTGAATTATTTTGCACTTGGAAGCAAGTTTCTTTTACAGCCTTAATCACAAAGCTCCACCTAATGGAACGAGGGGAGAACTGTGCACAGAAAAAGAAAGGGAGAGAGACGCTGCTAAACTCTGCTATCAGGGGAAAACATAACAGTTAATCTCCTCCACCTAAGTTATAAAGTCTCCCTTTCCAAGGTCTTTCAAACATCGAGGTGGGATGAAAGTCATAAGGGGAAAAAAAAACCCAAAGCAAAAAACCTCACAAGCAACCTCATCCTCTACCTTTTCATCTGACTGAAATTGTAACCTTTTTATTTTAACTGATAGAATTTTCACTCCATTAATACTAGTCTTTCACACTGGTAAGTTGCACCTTATAGATCCCAAAGCATTTAAAAATTATAAACATATAAAATAAGCTGTAAATGTTGGTATGTATTTACTGCTAGATGGTTTATAATCAAAAGTAAAATCACTCATTAATGGAACAATCAACGAGCTTTTTAAAAAATTGGCAAAATATTTCTTTCAATTTCCCCACTGAAAATGAAGGCTTTCTGTACAATTTTAGATCACTCATTGATATCACACAGCTGGAACACTACTGGAACACTAGGATTTCAAAATATGAGGGAAAGGAGCTGAAGAATTTAAAAAAATTTGCAAAGATCAATGCCATTTTCAACGTGGAGCAATTTTTTTTAAGTGCTTTGCAGATGTTAATATAAAAGATTATACAAAGTCCTCCAGAAGCTTAAAAATTCACTCACAATCTCAGATTTGCTCTGTAGCCAGAGGAAGGCTCAGTGACCACTTTCAGACTTTTTCTGCAACAGAAGGTACAAATCTAAATGTCACCTTGTATCAAGATAAAGCGTTTCACTGGAGAAACAGGACATTTGTCAGGATCATCTTATTTGAGATGACTAACGCAGTGACAGCCCTGAGTCTGTATTGTAAAATTGTCAGTAGTAGGACAAGACTAGCTCATACTTTCTAGTAAAAAATGTTAGTTTGGTATTCAATAGTCTTCTGTCAAGAATTGCACTTCGATATTCTGCAGAAATAGACCTGCCAATCTAAAATTGTTTTAATTCCTAATATTTATGATCAGATGTAGAAGTATGACACCTGCAGCAGAATAACTTCCATTGGAAAGGTGATTAAATCATGTCTTCATCAACCTTCAAATACAACAATGTGCAGTTAAATCAGGCTATTTCATGGCCAGCTGAGATTTTGTGGGGTTTATCTCTTAACTTCATTGCTACCATTAACAATGGTGATTAGCATGATTTTCTTAACCCTACTTCTATCCCTCCTCTTCCTTTGGTGCCTTTGGGTAGAGGCTTGGTTCTGTCTGTTCTTCCTTGAATTCACAAGATCCCCAGTGACAGAGCTCCCCCCAAAACTTTAGCTTCTCTGCTAAATTTAGCTACACTTGGACAATGAGCTCACGATTTACCAGGTGGAGGAAGGCAGGACTGGTGTAGAGATGGATAAAAGCAGTGCTATCTCATTAGCCCTGATTCCTGAAAACCCCGGGAGAAGGGTCTGTGTGGGTAACCTGAGGGCATCGCCCAGGGGCACATCAGGGCAGCTCATTGCCGGACATCGAGCCAAAGGATCTGGAAAGCCAGGACACCGAGAGCGGGGGCTCCCGGGAGCAAAGCTGGTTTCCAACGAAGGGCAACGAAGCCGGTGAAGGGTCTGGAGTGCATGTTCTGAGAGGAGCAGCTGAGGGAGCTGGAGGTGTTTAGTATGCAGAAAAGGAGACTCAGGGGAGACGTTATTGCTCTCTACAGTCACCTGAAAGGAGGATGTAGCCAGGTGGAGGTCGGCCCCTTCTCCCAGGTCACAAATGAAAAGACAAGAGGACATAGTCTTCGGCTGAGGCAGGGGAGGTCCATGTTAGACATTAGGAGGAATTTCTTCATACGAAAGGTAAATAGACAGTGGGATGAACTGATCAGGGAAGTGGTGGATTCGCTCTCCTTAGAGGTGTTTAAGGAAAGACTGGACGTGGCACTTTGTGCCACGGTCTAGTTGACAAGGTGGTGTTCGGTTGTAGGTTGGACTCCATGATCTCAGAGGTCTTTTCCAGCCTAGCTGATTCTGTGATTCTCTGAAACCGCAAAGTCAGACAATCACCCCGCGCACCCCCGTCCCAGCCACCACCCACGGGCCGTCACGGGGTGGAGGTACAGCTGGCTCCGCCCCCTCGCTGAAGCCCCGCCCTGGGGGCGTGGCTTGGCGAGCGCGGGCTTTGCCCGACAAGTGGGGCGCGTGAATGTGCCGGCTGCGCATGCGCTACCCGTGACCCCACCGCTCTTCTTCCGCCCCCGAGGTGCTGCAAGGCGCAGCCTCCTTCGGCGCCTGATTGGCTGGCTTGGCCTTTCTAGCCAATGGCAGTGGCGCTTCTTGCGCAGCGCGCGGCTCCGCCCGCCAATGGTGCGGGCGGTTGTTGCCTCCTT
The DNA here is from genome assembly GCF_001715985.3 of Manacus vitellinus. Classification (NCBI taxonomy): domain Eukaryota; kingdom Metazoa; phylum Chordata; class Aves; order Passeriformes; family Pipridae; genus Manacus; species Manacus vitellinus. The sequence goes on from NW_021940534.1 coordinate 6,743,760, forward strand.
CCTGCCCTCTCCCGCGTGTACCGCGCTTCAAGATGGCAAGCGGCGGCGCCGGGTGCGGTGGAGCTGGAGCTGCTGGAGCGGCTACTGGGGCTGCCGGCCGGGAACAAGTACGGCGTCCAGGGGGAGCGGAAGGTGAAGGGAGCGAGGAGGGGCCGGGAGCGGGCGGCGGCGACGCGCGCGGGATGGCGTCCCTGGCCTTCCTTCCCCGACGGCTGCTTCCCCCTGCGCTTCCCCTCTCCCTCCCTTGCGATTCCCGCCCAGCACCCGTGCGACGGTGACTGCGGCCCCCCAGTTACCAGCCTGCGTGTTCTCTTTGAGCGGGATCTCGCCTATGCTTCCTCCAGACTTCCTTCATCGTCCCCCATATGTTATGGATGTTGTAGGCCCACGCTGTCTGCGAGTCTGTGGGTTCTGGAAACCTCATCCCTCTGCCCGTGGAAAGGGCATCGTGTATCGTGGAAGGGATGTCTGTTTGAAATACATCTGTTCTTGCACCGTTCTCCTTTTCTCTGCCTTTCCCTGATGCCTGTGCGAGTTACGTCTGTGCAGGCGTGGTTAAATTAGGAGGGAGGGGAAAGATGCTACTTTAGTGTTGGGATCGTGTCTGTGGTGAGGAGCTGTTGCTCTTAAATATTTTGTTCTTTTAAAGTACTTCTGCCTGAAAGGAGGTTGTAGTGAGATGGGGGGTCGGTCTCTTCTGCCGTGCCTGCGGTGAGAGGACCAGAGAAAATGGCCTTAAACTTAGACATGACAGATTCAGATTAGATATTAGAATAAAAATTTAACTGTTAGGGTGGTCAGGCATTGGAATAGGATGCCCAGGGAGGTGGTGGAGTCACCACCCTTAGAGGTGTTTAAGAGGCATCTGGGTCTAGTGCCAGGTGATGTGGTTTAGAGGTTACAGTGGCAGTGCTGGACTTGATGATCTTGAAGGTCTCTTCCAACCCTGATGATTCTTTGATTCTAGATGTCTTGATGTTTTTGAGTTTTCTATGGAAACATAAAGTTCCATGGTTTGAGAGGCACCTGAGGCATGAAAAATGTAATAATGAGGCTGAATGTCACAAATTTTGTGACACCTTTTATCTGATCCTCCCTCCCAGAGAAGGTGGATGGAGAAAAAAGCTGTGCAGTTGCCTTATAGTTTGGGGTTTTTTAATTGATTATTTATAATTAAGAGTCCTGAATATATATATCCTTAAGTTGCAAAAGCTGTCTTAATTATTTAGCAACCTCATGAGTATTTTAGTGCTATTTACTGTAAAGCATAAGGCTGAAAAAATTGAGTAACTAAATCTGTCCGTAGTTTTTCTGACTGCATGTTCAGTGGAAGAAAAAACCTTAGTAGTAGTCAAAGACATTAAATTATTTTTGTAGTTTTATCAACTTGCACCTTAGTTTAAATAAATCTGAACATAGACTCCTCTGTGTGGTCAGATACTTTAAATGAAAAGAAATGTTGCATTTTAATCAGTTTCTATTGTTCCATGTCATAAATAACTGAATGGACTTCAGTCTGTTGCAGTGAGTTTCAATTCATTCTTTTATTTATTGACTTAGTGGTTTGGTTTCCTTTCCCACAGTTTGACATGTGCTGCTGTCACTAACAAAGACATGGTTAAATCTAGAGGTGTGTTGTGTTGTCCCCTCACAGTACTAGGGAGCTCCTGGCTTCTGTCAGGACATTTGGGATGAATAAGCATTTCAGGAGGTGTGGTCACTGCAGTTTGCTTGCTCAGAGAGAAGTTGGATGCTGCTGACTTTACAGTCTTAAGGAAGAGTCCTGAATTTGAGAATGAGTTAAAAGTCAGTTAATAAGATTTCTGCCAGTTTTGGAACAAACAATACTATTTCTGGCTAATATTGGCAGAATTTGATTAATTGGAGCTAAAGATGTCTTGCTTTGTTCGCGTTCTTCTGTAAGAACTGAAAATAAACCCCAGAGAGTGAAAAGCAAACATACACTTGGTTTTGATGGTACTACCTTTACTATGAATGCTTCTAAATTCTGACTTATTGCCTTAAATATCCTTTTGAGGGGCTGTAAAAAACCACTAACTATCCATATAGAGATGGTTTTTTTTAATGAGTTGTTAAGTCTTACGCTCTTGTTTCCGCTTCCAGGTTCCTGTTCTCCAAACCAACAATGGCCCCGGGCTGACAGGGTTGATGACCATTGCTGCCCACCTTGTCAGGCAGGCTAAGAAAGAGCAACTGCTCGGGAACACTGCAGAAGAGAAAGCTGTTGTTCAGCAGTGGTTGGAATACAGAGTGACTCGAGTAAATGGAGGCTCAAGTAAGGAAGATACTAGAGTAATTCTGAAGGTAAGGAATACTTAATTACCTTGCCACTGAGTTTTGGAGTGACTAGACCTAGAAGAAGGTTACAGTGGTGGTTAGGTTGAAGGTTAGTGGAAGGTTAGGTGGTTAGTGGAAGGTTAATGTGTGTGTGAACGTGCAGTTAATAAAAGTAAGCAAATGCTAAAAGCTTGACAGTATTGTTAAGTACTGGCTTTTATTCTGCTTGCTGCTTTTCACTTTTAGTAAGCTGAAACAGAAGGGAAAACAGTTAAAACTGTAAAACATATGAAGCAGAGCGGGCTGTTCAATGTAGTTTAGAGATTGTTCAGCTGCCTGTGTAAGACACCAGTTTCTTATTATCTTCATAAACCCTTGGTTATAAACAAGTTTGCTTTGTATTTCAAGGTAACACTTCTCTGATTGTTTTAAGAGCTGTTCTTATTGACTTGGCAGTTATGGAATACAGGCAATACTTGGTGCTGTGGTAATTGGCATTGATGCCAAAAGGAGTTATTGGACAGAATTGTGTGTGAAAAGGAGCCTCTACAACAAAACTGCCCTTTACATCAAGGTACTTTGAATGGAGACCTTGGTCTGCTGTTATTAAACTTTTCCTGCGGTCTGACGCTTACTTCCTGTTAAACAGGTGGAAGCAGAAAAGAAAATCTCAAGGGTCACCCTGTTATTTGAGCAGCTAGATGGCAAGGAGTAGATAGTAAAACTTACTCTATATATCTTCTTGCTCCTTATGACTGGTAATTAGTGTTTTTGCAGTGTTGTGGAAACAACTTGAAGAGAAAACTTGCTTTACACTGTTAACTTCTAAGGGCACTGTTTACTAGGCATGTATAAAACAGCAGTGAAATTCAATCAGTTTTTAAAGTGGTTATTTTTTCTAACTTTGAAAGTATGTTTTAGATGGAAAGTTGAACTGCTCAGTCCTACTAGTCAGTATGGGTTTAGAAATAGCTTTGGTTGACTTTACTTTGACTCTGGTTTGCATCTTAAAATGATGCAAAGCAAAACTTTGTTGCCCTCTTCAAGCTGACAGCCCTCTTGATCTCGAGGACTTGGAATATCATGTCTGCTTTACCAACTTGGTGAAAGTCCTCAAGAACCATTTCTCTCACTTGCACCCCAGATAATCTGAGTTATCTTCATTTCATAGCATCTGGGAAATATCTTCCATTAGTTAATTATAAGTTTGTTTACATTGCTTCTCTTTTTGTAATAGCTCTGCTTTTACTTTCTATGTGTAAACGTTATCAAAACCATCACAGTCATGGTTACTCTACAGATATCATGTGAAAACTGTCTACCCTTTGGGATTTTCTGAACTTGATTGAAGGAGACATTGACTAATCTGGGTTTTAACTTTAGCTTTATGACAAGTGTCATATAGTTTGTCATTTTTTTAAACGAATTTGTGATGCTTTTTCTTCTGAGCTGTGAGAAGACCATATGAGAATAGATAACTTTTATTCACCTTTCTTGCCCTTCTATCATATAAAAACCATAAGCAAGTTTTCTGTATTCTTATAAAAAAGTACATCTGCTCTGGTGGCTTCAGTGATGATATCTGCATTGTCAGCACATACATGTGAGTATTTGCAGAACTGCATTAGAGTATGAAAACCAGATGCAGAGATATGGCAGTTTTATGCTGAAGCTGGTATCACTCTTCAGTTTTAGGCTTAGGAACACTGGCCATGTAGAAAAGACAATATACTGAAATACAAATATGTGGATAAATCAAGTGTTTCCAAGCAAAGCAAAATTTTCTTACTGAGAAACAAACAGTGTCACTTGAAGGAGAATCTCTGCCTTTAAATAGTTTAATAGATATTACCATTTTAAAGTTTTCCTGTGTTTTTTTTTTTTCTTAGCAAGTCTTGAATAACCAGAATTTATTTTAACACAGGGCTGCTGTGGAATTGTTCCAGCACTAATAATTTCATAGTATAGCAATTAAGGATTTTTTTAATTTGTTCTCTTGCCACTATGATTAATCAGAAGAAGAGGCAGCCTACCATTAAAGTATACTGTGCCAAAAGGGAGTATGATTTAAAAAAAAAGAAAAACTAAAATAGGGAGGGAAGTCTGAGGCTGTAGTTTTACAACGTGTCTGGAATACACAATGGCAGTCTTGGGACAGTTGCAGCCTAGAGCCACAATTTATAATAAGCTGCACCAAAAACAGTTCAGTCACTTCTGCTATAAACTTTAGGCTGCCTCCATTTAACCCTTAACTGAGGTGATGTGATTCTACAAGGTGTCAGTAAATAACTGGTTTAATGTCTGTTAATTTGAACAGGAAGGATCTGTTTGCCCTAGGAAAATAGGTTCTTAAATTGTTCTTACTGATGTGTTGCCTAAAGCTATTACTTGGCATGAAACAATGGTGAAACAGACCATCTCAGCCAGGTTTTTTATATTTATTCAGAGCAAATGCCATACTGTTCACAACGGGCCAATAAATGGGCTTGTGAAGTTTTGTCTAATTTTGATCTGTGCTTCTGTACTGGACAGAATAAATGGGAGCAATACTTCTGGACTGTTCTATAGCAGATATGTAGGAACAATGAATGTCAATAGCAGTGATAGCACAATATCCAATGCATTATGTTAACTTCTTTACACAGGATAAGAGAGTATTTTCCTTGTTTCTTTGATGTTTGGTTAGTGGTAAATTAAGCTGCACAGGGGGAAAAAAAAAGCTGAAAATTACTGAGCCGTCATGCTTGACAACTAGTAGTTTTTCTACTCCTCAGGGAAGGAATTGAGAACCTTTGTGAAACACTTGTGCTGTCAAATGGCTACTTAGACGTTAGTGAATTCTGTTCAGGAGGTTTTAATGTCTCTGCTTTGTCAATTTTAGGTATGTAAAACTTGAGCATGTTCCTCCCACCCCCCCTCTGTCTTCAGGCATATTCAGCATCTGCCAAATAACTGGGAGCTTGTACTTGAATTCACAAGACTGTAGATACCTCTGGTCCCTGAATGATAATTATAACCCAGAATTTTTGTGTACTAGTTTGTGTCTTATGCAAAACAGTGTTCCATGACTTCAACTAGCTTTATCCCAATCTCCTGTGCTGTCCAGCTGTAAGCATGAAGTTCAGTTAGAAATCTGAATGAGAAAGCTTCAGTTCCTATCTAATGTGCTTGCTTGAAAAAATTACTCTTTCCACAGATAAAAAAGCAGGTTAATCCATGCTCTGCCCATGCCATTAATCCACAGTTCTTGTACACTCTTTTTTGGTAGAGTTCTAAATGGGATGCCTACCTGCTTTAGCAAGCTTATCCAGCAGGTATCTTTTAAACTTCAGCTTTCTGTGTTCACTTCTCTCCCTCTTCTTTTAGCACCAGGATATGTTTTTGTGCTTACAGGTTAAAGGATTGAATTTTGATTATTGGAGCAATATTTCTTGATTATTTTTCTTCTCTTTTTTACAAGAAACTTGGTATGTTGAATATAATGTTCTTCCAGACCAAGTGTAACTCATAGTTTGCCAGTTCAACAGAAGATTCTTGCATGAGAGTTAAAAATACAGCTATGCACCAACAGTGCAGTTCTGTTTTTCTTGGATGTGGCTGCAGAAACCCTTTCTTGGGTTCTGCATTGTCAGGGGCTTTCCTGGGGCATTTGAGAGTACTCAGCTTTTTGTCTTTGCATGGTGTGATAGATAAAAAGGCACTTAGGGCATAAATGACCTTGACAATCCTGCTGACTGAAAGGATGTGCTTCTGTGTGTAAGGGAAATACATACACCAGCAGGATGTTGTGGGCAAAATATCCAAAATAAAATCAGAGTATGAGTAGGTCCATTGTAAGCTACTGAGTCGTCACAAGAAGCACCTGTTGCTTATCTGGATTGGTGTTCCAGCTTGCGGTGACTGGAAGCGATTCAGTTGCCTTAGTGGATTAAATGGATTACAGGCAATTATATTGCATACTTAAAAGATAGTGAGGAATAATGTGGGGTAGTCAGAAGTGTGCCGTGGATGGGATGTGTTGAACTGTTGCTAGATATGGACTGTAAATCGGATTTTTTTTTTTCCATAGAACAAGCAAATGAAAATCTATCAGTTAGTCCGTAAATAATGCAGCGTCTGTTCTTACGTCGCTTTTTCACCCTCATACCTAAAAATGGAATTTGAATTGCTGCAGTTGTTTGATGTATATTAGTGCATCATGCTGCAGCTATGCCATACATACCTGTTTGAAATCTGAGAAAGAATTTTCTGAGGGATTGCAACAGTAAGTTTATACAGTTACAAGCAACTTCCATCTTTCGTGTGTTCAGTACATGAAAGACAGTGATACAGAAGACAGCTAACAGACCTGAATTTCCTGCATGTAATAGAAATTCAATACAGTTTCGTATTCGTGTTTTCATTAATGTCTCCAGGACAGAAACGCTGTTTCACTTTAATACCATGGTCACTTCAGAAAACTTGACTTTCAGGAGTTTTAGCACAGTTGGCTATTAGCCAGTAATGTAATCATCCATGGGAAGGATAACCCATGAGGCAAGATTAACTAAATGTGCCTAATGCACATGGAAGAAAACTTGCTGTGGTGCTTCTGCATTATCTTGACTTGCAGAATGAAATAGGAATATCTATCTTTATTTGATGGGAGGAAAGTACATGTTCTAAACCAGAATTGTAAACTAATGCTAATTTATACAAGATTAAACCATTTTTTTCAAATTTAATTTACTCAGTTAACTGACTTCATAAAATTTGATGAACCAGAATAAATAATTGTTCACGCTGTAATGACTTACTTTGCCTTTAAAATTTTAGGATTTTTTTTTACTGATGACTGTTTTGACTGTACACATACAGTATAAAACTCAGAATTAACATGCTGTAATTTTTTGATGCAGAAATCCAAAATTTTGAGCACGAAAATAACTGTGGTAATTGTGTCTTTGGAGATAATGAACTTTTTACTTTACAAAATCCCAATTCCATAGCCTAGGCTAAGAAGAACAGGGATGGGAGGTTGGCATATAGTTCTAGTGGTGTTACTTTTCATTATAATGCATGTGGAATTTCTGGTTAGTTGAAATGAAAAATGCTGGTCAAAGATCTCTGTCCGAACAGACAAGTTTATGGGTTTTTTTTCTAGTAAACAGATCTCTAGGTTGTTGGGTTTTTTTTCTTCCTACAAGTTTTTTCTTCTTAACATTGCATTTACCTTTGCGTTGTGTGTAGGAAATTCCACAGAACTGTAGTTACATGTTTAAAGTAATTTGAGTGCTAACTAACATGAACAAAGGAGTAAACCAGTCTAAAGAAAAGAAGCTACGTAGCCAGGGGCAATTGACCTTACAGAATTTTAACTATGCAGGGGTTAATATTTTTCCCTGATTTACTCTAATAAAAGAAATCAAAGCAGACAGGAGGATGTTTAAATATTACAGAAGTACAGGAGTCCTGTCATGAAGAGGTTATCAAAGAAACAGTAAGATGGCATAATGTAGTCAAACTTGTCAAATGCAAATGCAAGGTCAGATGTCTTAAAAGTCTTATTATTTCAGTTTTGTGTTTCAGTCTTATTTTTTTTTTTCAGTATGTGTCCTGTAGGTTATCTCTGTATTGGTAAAATTATGTAACCACAAAAAGTGCGACATGCTTAAGGCTAAATATAATTTTTTTAATTGTTCACTAATTATTAACCCCCTTCTCCTTGCCCTAGACATTTTTTATTTCTTTTAATAAAAGGTTGTCTTAAAATGGAGCGTGCTGTAATTGAGACTGAAAAATTTAAATTTTTTAAAATGTTAGTTACATTTAAGCATAACTAACTGTTTCGGGGGGGGTTGGCTTAAGGAGATGTCTGAGGGGAAAAAGAGGAGTGCACAAATAACAAGGAGAGTTTCCAAATCTAAGGAAAAACTGGGAAACTTGGTTTTGTACACTTCTGAAAAGAATACTTTAAAACTAAAGCTTGCTTAAGCTGGCATCAGTGTCAAGTAGGTAATTTTCTTTGTGGTTATGTTTCTTTCTTTAGAGGGAAGTAGAGGGCAGAAAGATGCATAAATTGGATGAGAAGTAGGTAAGACGTAGAGAAAAGAAAGGAAATATTTCTTTGGAGTCAGATTAAAATAAATTACACCTGTATTTACAAAAATTTGACTAGATGTAAAGCACTTTTTTTAGACACCAGCATTTAAATTTTACCTAATCGCACTGTCAAAGAACGGTGATATTTTAGTTTCTTATCTTGTCACTCACTTCTTAGAATTTTTTTCTTCTTTTATTGTTTTTCTCATTTGCTGAGTTGGGATAATTTAAAGTTGGTGTTTATTTCATATGCACGGTCTCCAAAGGAAGTTTCTATTATTTTTAACAATTGCCTTGATGTATTGTTTCGCAAAGTCAATACTACAGCAGTATAATGACTTTTTCTTTTGTAGGATCTTAACATGCACCTTGAAGATAAAGTCTACCTTGCAGGAAACATTTTTACCTTAGCAGACATTTTGATGTACTATGGATTGCATCATATCATGGTAAGCATTACTTGCCTTATTTTTATATGTACAACTGCCATAATCATTATTTATCTAAAGGGCATTTTATTGTTGTAGAAGTTGACCTACTGAATTGATCAATGACAGTTATGGAACAGAACAGAGAAAAATAAAACTCATTTTTAAGTTGTTTGTTTTATACTTTAATATTTAGCTATGGGTCTGTCAGAAGAAGTGTATTACCTGTAATGTCCAGAATGCTTTAGTTTCCTCTGTATAATGTAGCAAGGATGATACCTGTCCCTGTGTTTCAAGGATTGATTGTTTGATGCTTACCTTTTCTAGTCTGAAATATGACTGCTTACAGAATTACATGAGGAAATAGATAAATGAAACTGAAAGGATATGTCAGAACTGAAAGCACTAACCTTTTAGTATTAGAGGAGTACAGATGCATGTAAATTAAGCTCCTGAAGGATGAATGCATATAAAAAAGTTTGAGCCATAACAAATTGTCATCTGTGTTTCAAGACTTGAATGATAATACTTGATGAAAGACACATAATATGAAATAGCATGGGGAGCTAGTGCTTAGGAGCAGAAAAAAAACCACACAACACACCCCCTGCCTCCCTGCAAAAATAAGTTTGTCCTGAGTGGGGAAGATGTTGAGATTCCTTGTAGTCAGCTCAGGTTACCGTGAAGTGCTCGAAAGTCATTGCACCTTCAGTTCTGAACCCCAAGTGTTAAATTAAAGATAGAGCAGCAAAAATTATTTGCATTTCGTGCTGGAATGTGTTTGTAAATGAGCCATTGTCATTCTCTGGAGTGGGTGCAACTAAAGAAACCAAAGGACTTACAGGAGAAGGTCTACTAAATTCTTGGGAGAAGATGAAATCCATCAGTTTTGCATTAGAAAATCATGGGGCTGGGGGGGAGTGAGAGGGGAGAGGACAATTAGAAGATGCCTCTGACGGATGCGCATGTGTCTGAGAAAGTGAATTCAGTCAACTGGGTGAATGGTTACTTTTATACAATTAAAAGCAGAGCTCTTGGAGAAGAGTGGAAGAATGCTACATTTCAGAATGGAGGCAAGAGGAGAGGAGGAATCAAGTTATGAAATACTACCAGAAGTGAGAGAGAATTTATGTATCTGTGTCTTGACTGTCCAGGAGTAAAAGCTCAAATGAGAGAGGGTTAAGCAGAGAAGAGGAAAGGAAAGCTTCATTTCAGAAGGTTTTTGAAAACATGCTAGAGTAAGTCACTTAGAATTAATTCTGTTAATTCATATTTGCCTTGTTAAAATATCCTAAGTAGTAGGATAGATGTTTTGACTAAAGTGTCAGAATGGGTTACCTTTCACATATGATATGCAGATGTAGAAAAAATGCTTAAGTACCTTCTAAAAATATGACTGTATATGCTGTAAGAGAGTAGGAGTTCAAATGAGATTTTTTTAAAAAACTTAGGGGAAAATCCAAGCATTTTTAAATTTAGAGTTTGCTCTAGAGTAGACTACCTAATCAAGAAGAAAAGATACAAGTTATTGCTTTGGGAAATAGAACAGATGGTAAAAACAAATGACTTGGTGCTCCTGGGTGCCTGCAACCACCCAGACACTGCTTGGGACAAGTTTATAGTATAGCATCTGTTTCTGAAATGTTTGATTTCACGGAATATAATTTGGTGAATCAGAAAGGTGTAAAGGGCAAGTAACGAGGTTACTATCCTAAATAAATATGAAAATCTAGAAGCTACTAATTAGGAATTACGTATATTTTGAAGCTTTCAGAATTGATTCATATTAGTACTTAACTGTATAGGTAAGATCTTGAACTGTAGAATCCTGTGATTTTAATTTTTTTTTAAATTATTTTTATTTTCCCTGTAATGAGAAGAGAGTACATCCAGGACTGCTACTCTGCCCTAAGCTATATGAGGGAGACAGGAAGAGTTGCTGTATCTCTTCATGTGATGTGGTCCAGGGCAGCAGTTGGTCATATCCACCACTGCTTCAGCCAAATTATGCAAAATATCAATAAATGTTTCTTGTAATCCTTTAAGGAAGGAGGTAAAAATGGGAGACATGGGGAGACCCACAGATCTTGCTGTCCATCAAGTTGTCTAGAAAATCGATCTGAAAATGTTGCTGATAATGACCTTTAAGGCTAATCTCTGCACTTTTGATTAACTAACTGTGATGCTAACACAGACATTAGCAATAGAATACTGGAAATATTACCGACATATCATAGTCACCCTGAATAAGCCAGGTAGTAAAACTTTAAAATCCTTCTGATGCACGTTTCATTGGAAAGGTTTTTAAGACCAACCAATCCTTTTGCTCAGTTCTTCGCTTGTGGTATCATCTTCCTTTCTTAGTGTTCCTGAGTACAGATAATGTGTCTTTGTATTCATTCACTCCTTCCATCTTCATTTTGCCTTCCCATAATCCAGGGAGAGTTCTGGAGTCTGATTCTTTACTCTCCAGGCTCGTCCATTTGAGCTGACTAGCTGAGTTTGTCTACTGACCAGCAGCAACTCTTAATTCTGCAGTTGGGTGCTTTTCTTTCATTATCCTTGTCCGTTCTAGTTATCTTAATAAGTAATATTATTAAGTACAATAGTACAATGTCTGTAAAAATCCATGTTGTGGCAAAATAATTAGTATTTTAATCAGTGAGAGTCAGATTCACAGGTAGTGTTTCAGGCTTTTTACAGAGAGGATCTATTTTGAGTCTATTAATTAGAAATACACACTCATAATAATAAGGCAGGAACTAAATTGTATGCATTGTTGTTCTGCATCATAATATTGGTCACAAACACCCAAAAGTGTAATGCTTGATACTGCCTTTTCAGTCAATGTGATCTACTTTGTCATATGTAATTGATGTCTCTATGTATGTAATATAAATATTGTTGTCTTAAAGAGACTTCAATTGCTTAAATATATATGTGGATAAATATGACGAACAATGAAGTTCCACTAGGTTAAAGCACAGATTGCAGAGAAAACATGAATTTGGAAGCATTGCTTGAGGATAGCTCAGACAATCAGTAAACATTATCACACCCCTGTGATAATAAACTTGTTTTCATATCTGTTTTTTAATTTAAAATTATAAAAAAGAAATTCCCAGTCTCTTTATTCTTAAGTATTTTTGAACAGCACAAGTCCAGTTCTATTTTAAGAGAAGTAATCAATATGAAGATTGATCTGCTTTTATACTTCAAAAAGTTGTCAGAACCAAAGAAGTGGTCTCAAATCTATATGTCTGACTTCAAAATTTCTTTAATAAGGTCAGGAAAATAACTTATAGGTGAAATTTATATGTGCAGATGGAAGAAGAAGCCTCAGTCAAAATTTTGGGGTCAAATCAAAAACAGTCGAGTACAAAACAAACTAAGCTGTTCTCCTTGAGTCAGAACTACTAATAGTGAACTATAATGAGACTGCAATAGTAGTTTATTTTGTAGGGTGTTTTTTCCATAATGAATATTTCCCGTAATAAAGAGATTACCATGAATTTTTGTTAATATTCACTGATATGCTGCTTATTTTAGTACTGAGATGAGGCTTTCCTTCTAAAGAATGATGCTAAAAATGGTTCTTCAACTATATTACAAAAAAACCCCCAGTTTTAACTTTAAGGAAAGATTTACTTTTAAACCTATTCCTTTAACAGCAGTTAAAGTAGTCAAAACAACGTGAAAGCACATGTATGTCATGAAATACACCATCCATCTGTTGGGTATTTTCTTTTTCTCCTGTATTTAAAAGCTAAAGTTAAAAAGTGGAATAGTATCTTAGCCTTTCCTCATACTGAAGAGCTTCAGATGTAGCCATGTATTTTTAGACTTTCCATGCACATGTAGAGTGTGGTAATGAGAGTTTATGCCTGCATCCCCAATGCTATGGAAAGCAAATATAATTAAAACTTGTGTATTTATAGCCCTTGCAGCAGTTCTTAGAGTTGCATTATATGATGACCACCTTGGTTCCCCTTTGTGAGCTTTGTGGTGGAAGAACAAGACTTTTTTCTTTTTTTTTGTGTCATGGAAAAAAAAAAGCCTGTCAAATTGAGTGTCTGCTTCTTTGCTATTAAAATAATTGCTTTAATAGCAAATAATTATTATAATAGCAGAACAGCAGCCTTTCTTAACTTGGGGGAATTGTCTAATTTAATGAGGAAGAACAGAAAATACCCATCTAACAAAATGTTGTAAAAAATGCCATGGAAGTGATCTCTAAACAATTAACCTAAGAGTTATGTTCTGAGTAAAAAGTAGAGCATGCCACAAAGTGCTTTTTAATATATTTCACTGATAGAGTACATTATGTAAATAAGTAAAAATATCTTGCTTGTTGTGCCTAGAGTACAAAAAGGAGTTTTATTATTAGAGTAGCTGTCTGTTTTGCCCTTCAGATGTTTTTTCACTATGCTAACAGAATGAAAGAGGACTAGTTTTCCAGACATCATTGATTTACATTGGAGAAATGTAAAGATTGAAAATTTTCAGTGTAAAATTATGGGGAGGAAATACTGTTCAAAACCTAAAGTTTGGTTCAGCATTTTCATAACCAAGTGCTTACCGATTAAAGACTTTGAAAACAGGTATTGTAATCTCAAGGAACTTAAAGTGTAAGCATTTTAGTGTCTGCTTATACTTTAATACTTTTCTTCACTTTGAGTAATTTTAGATGGCCTTAGAGTACACACATTGTTCTTTTCATTCTCTGTTACTTTGTTAATGGTTCTACAGCTTCATATCAAGCATCAGCTTCCTACTACCATTAATTATAATGCACTGCAGATGATCAAAAGCATCTTCCCTTAAATGGTACTTCCTTTTTATTTTAGTCCTGAATATACAGCACTTGCAGAAACTCAGGTAATTTGTGAAATACTCGGTGTTATATTTGAGTAGCTTCCACTTTTTGTTTGTAAAATTCTGGACAATTTTTTTCTCACTTATTAGGGTTATTCTCTTCCACTTACCTAATTCAAATAACTTATATTTCTAGATCAGAAAAAAATGTGGCTGATTTTAATTGATTTTTCTGTGCATTTCTATCAGACTATACAGCTGTAGGAATAGTATTTACATTTCCTTGCCAGCAGCAAGAAAAGCAGATTTTCTCATACTGCCTGAACTGAGGTTCATAACAGTTCAAAATTGCAGAATGTGTTGTGGAAATACATGTGTAGTGCCCCACTTGTAGGCAGGTAAGTTCTATAGGAAGAGCAGCTACTTGGGTTTAGGAGCAGCTGCAAGATCTCTGCTTTTTGGTTGTTGCCACAGTCACTGTGTTCTTAACTTCCTGTTAATAGAGCTTTAATGCTATGTGCCATTAGTTTAGAATTCCTTCCTGCAACTCCTTGAGTTCTTCCTTGGTATATTTCCATTGGTTCATTTTCCAACATATTTCCTTATTTTCTTTTTCCTGCTACACATTTAAATCTTCTAAGTCAAGTGCTGGGCTGTGTGAGAGAACAGCTAGAAGTAGCAAATGTTAAAGGCAACGCTTGAAATCGAAAGGCTGGTGTGTCACAAGGTCAAATTTAACATGAGGCTTGGTTTTAAACAGCAGCTTTTCACTCGTACAGCTGAGTGAGTATGTATAGTTCTCACTGGGATCTAAAGTTTGTTGAAACAGATTTGTTTCTAGCTGTCCTGTGCCCAAGACCAAATTTGGAATGAACCTGCAGCATCCACAAAATCTAGAATTTATAGAACAAAGCATAAGGAATATGCCATCTGTTCAGCTTTTGAGGAGAGGATTAAACTTGGGTAGCTTTAGAAATCTAAACGTGGAAAAATGTTAGGCATGTGTGAGTAGCGATTTTCTGTTAAAACTGTCCTCTACAGATGTGCCCTTTTTAATTGACTGCAGGCATTGTCAAGACTTAAGTTAAGCTTGGCTAACTGAAAATGAAGTGAGGTTAATCCCGCGCTGATTGGTTTCAGTATTGGTGGGATAAAATAGGGTAGTTAATGTGAAGAACACATTTTGTTCTTGATGTAGGTTGTGTGTGTGTAGGCTGTTTTGAGGACTACCCCATTTGTAATTCAGTTGTAGCAGGTTAATGTGAGGATTGTTAATGATTATTATCTAAACTGATTAACTTGATTACAAAGCCATAAGGAGAGATAAAATTGCTAATCAAGGAATAGTAGAATAGTAATACAGGTGATACAAAATGGGAATAGTTCTTCTGCAACTGGCTTGAAAGACTGAAGGAATTACAGACTTTTTAGTGAAGCTTTGAGGATGCTGCTGACCTGAACTTAAAAGACTTTTAAAAGTAGAGTTTGGATCTGTAACTGGAGATGACTTTATCTGAGCCAGCCCTCTGATTAAAGGTAGGCTTGAAGTTCTGCATGTATATTAGCCACAATTCCTGTGGCAAGGTGTTGTTACAATGATTGTGTGTGATAGTTGGAAACTTCTTCCTGACTAATTTTGCAGCTATTTAGATCTAGGTTGAAATAAGCAGGTAACTGTGCTCTTAACTTGAGAACTCTCGTGAACAACAAGATCTCAAACTGTAGGACTAGGTGATAGTACTTCAAATATTTTTATGAAGCATGGACAGGTTTCCAGTTTGTTTTACTGTGGTAATTTGTCATGCCACTGCTATCTTAATAATGTGAGCTAGTACATCTGAACAGTTAAGTGTTAAACTATGCTAATTCTTAGTAACTATGCCATATTAGGCAATAGTCATATAAAACAACTTCCAATTACCTATCCAGTCTCAAATTGCTTGAAAAAAAACTTACTCCTGTACTTACAATACACCTGGAAACACAAAGTAGTCAGTTTGTCTGTGAGACGATACTGTCTGTCTTCTAAATTAACGTGAAAGGGTTGTGCACGTTGTGGAACTCTTTCCCTGCACGCCTCAATACTGTGTGCTGATCCGAGGAATAGAAAGATGCATTAAATTCAAGCAAGCTTTTTTCCCCTCTTTATCATACAAATGTATATTCCACCTCCAGGTCTGTTCATTTGAGTAAATTAAAAGTTCTTACATGTTTGGGGCTTAAATATTAATATGTGAAACTAATATGGAATACTGCTGGACTACAACAGCTTGAGTTTAAATCATTTGTAAAACTATCTACTTTCATTTTGCTTTACACTAGCGATGCAGTGCCTGATTTTACTTGGTGCCTTGTATTTATTCCCCATGCAGGTGGACCTCACAGTGCAAGAAAAGGAGAAATACCTTAACGTGTCTCGTTGGTTCAACCACATTCAGCATTACCCAGGTGTCCGGCAGCATCTGTCTAATGTCGTCTTCATCAAGAACAGATTATACACAAATGCTCATTAAGGAGAATCCTAATGTTGTGTTGGAAGGAGGTTTGGGAGTTTAGAAGTTATACTGCCCAAAGCCACTAGTAGCAAATATTGTTTTGTAACCTTCTGTATGTGAACCAAAACTGGTAATGCCTCAGATAATACAGTTGCATTGAATTGCTGTTGTTCATTCAAGAATTTGAACTAAAGAATTGTATCATGTATCTGATTAAATGCAGCAATGGTAGAAAGATGGAAATTGAGTTTTAATTCACTATTTTGAAAAAAATTTTAAAGTTCCTTTAATTAAACACTTAAGTGTAATGACGTGATCTTTACAGGAAATAATTGGTTATTTTCCTTCAATTACCCACTCCTTTTGCTATTTATTGAATTTTTATGTATGTCGTCCCACTTTCTTTTCATTTTGTTTTCCATGGATGTTTACACTAGTTTTGTAAAAGTTAAGAGCTATATTGTGTGCCAAGGATGTGAAAAAGGGAACATGCAAATGTTACAAAGTATTTATGTGACTGAATAAATTATTTTAAAACTGTAGTTTTAATTTGGCTGTGAAACTTTCTAGTTTTTATTCAGTTAGGAATATGAAGATTTTAAAAAGTTAGTTCACTTCCTACTTCATTTTGTGGTATACTGTTTTGATTCTAGAAGCATTTTCTTTCAAAGGGAGTAGAAAAGTTAGTGTTCTTAAAGATTTTGTGTGTGCTTCACTTCATTTTTTACACAAGCGCGAATGCAAGTTTCAAGATTGTAAAAAACCAGCCAAAAAAACCCACCCAAACCCCACCTCAACAAAACCAACCAAAAAACTTCAGCTTAAGATAAGATAATGAGCTGGTCTGTCAAGTTCACTTGCAGTGTTTAAAGTTGGTTTTAAAAACAGCAACACTCTTGTTGAGTCACACATTTGGACAGGTCATTTAACTGTAGAATGTGGTCCCTCCCTTTTTAACAAATTTAAGAGTGCTAACTTTAATTGGTTAAATATCTTCTGCACAATTCAGTTAACATTTCTTTTAACACATGAAAGAAAAAAATTATATTTTAATTGATAAATTGACTTCTGTGTTGGTTTCTACAACAGGGTTTAGCAGACAACTTCACTTGTACGTTCTTTAGTCTTAACTTGTGTGCTACTTTAGGAACTTCCCACCAAGTAAATATAAATATGAAGCTATCTTGGATAGATGTTTGAGCATTTTGAATGTTACAAGTCCTTTAAAAAAAAAAAAAGGTGGGTAGATAATTAAAATACATCCTGACACACAAATGAACACAAGAAAATTGTAAGGGTAAGCATAACCAGGACAATTCTGGGCTCTAATAAGTGTTTTCTGTATATGTGTAATTTTTATAGAGGGTTTAAAGGTACACCAAGTTATTTTTAGAGTGAAAATACTTAATTTCAGAAATTTCTCATCATTTTCCAGGGGGCTTAAATCTCTGCTTCTGCCATGTCTCATGTTAGGTAGTCTTGTTCCTTGCTATTTAGAAGCTCACCTTCTGTACTTACACAGACCTCACTGAAATCTTGAGATCTGTTCAAGAATCGTGGAGTGGGCTTTAGTACAAACATACATTAGAGACTTCACGATCCAAATTTTTTGCATTTGACTACCTGAAAGCTTCAGGTGTTAGCTGTCAGTGCTTGCACTCTTAATTCCCAATTTATTCAAATATTTGCTACCTAGTATTATGTATACAAGTGAGTTTGCTTTTCCCCTCAATTATGTGGGACCGAGTGATGGCAAGACTTGGAAAAATACCTACACTTCTACTCCATTCTACTATAATGTTTTCTGCTGTTTTCTGTTGCAGAAAGGGAGCATGGGTGTGAATCATCAGTGCCTTTGTTCAGGGTTTAGGGAAGTTTCACATTCATCTTACAGATTTATTGTTTTTATCTATGCTGTTCCAAGTGAGAATTATTTGTGTTTCGTAAAGTGTATGTGCAAGTCGTCCTCTGTGAGAACAGCAGCTTGTGTTACAGCTGAGACAACTGAATTGCAAACAGAGCTAAATACTGCTGAAAACAATACTGTCATCTTTTCAGGCAAGTTTTGTATAGATGTTGCTACAAAGTGTCTTTTTTTTTAATCCCAAATAGCTGCTGTTTCCAAGTACTGGGATTTCTCAGGTTGCCTACATGCTGCTGCTGCAGTATCCCCTAGCCTCTTGTGCCAGTTTTATTTTCTCTGGTGTAGAACAGAAGTGTTACTTGCTTCTGAAATACTATTAAAAAATTTCACCTAGCAGAAAGATGAAATGTTTAGAATTGGATTAGTAATATTTAACTCTTCACAGTCTAAAAGGCATTTGGTCATTATCATATGGTGACTTGATCATATTTCAGTGTTCTCTCTCCTGCACAGAGAAACTTAAAGGGATAGAGGGTTAAAAGCAAAGAAGAGTGGAGACTTTGCCTTTAGAGAGATAACTGGGAAAACCAGATGGTATTGATTTTTCTGCTATCTCCCCCTTTCTGTCAAATGCCTTCTGATCAAGGACAACTAAATCTGTAAAAGAAGTTCTGAGAAATCACACAAATGTAGCTGAGTCTATCTGAGAGTGTATGAGGTACATTTTTTACAATTATACTTTGTAATTTATACAGACGTAGTGTACTGTGGCGTGAGCTTTCAAACTACCATTGATGGCATAAAGGGCGTGCATGGGCAAACCTTCAGCTGTCTTTAACGGTACTTCCACCTGTCTTTCTGTAATATTTTATTATACTTTCACTGAACGTTAGCAAAAGAGACTTTCTTCCCTCACAACGCCTTTCTCCTTTCTTAAAACTTCAGTTGCTGAAGGGCACTGTGATGTTTCACTTTTGTTGCTTAGCAGTTTGATCATGATGATGACCACAGTGATGTGTGGAATTTATTTTCACAGCATTTCATGATCAGCAACGCTTTCATTTGTTAATGTATCTCATCATTGCAGTATTATTATTTTGCATAATTGTTCTAATTTATTCAAGGGGCCTGACGTGTTATGGTCTTTTAAGTATGTGCCTCTGGGACTTGAGGTTGTTGCCATATGGTGAGATAGTGCTGCATGACAACCTTTCAGCAACTGAAGAATTCAACAGTGAAATAAATATGATAATTTTAAGTGTTCAGTGAAATCTTACACTTAACCACTTTGACTTGTCTTTTTCCTCTTAATGCCAAGATGACTGCTTGCAGACAGGCCAGGTTGAAACAGGTGTTTGAGTTTTGCATCAGATAGTTTAGGACTGTGGTGATGATTTTTAGTTGTCTTTGTATGTGTAATAACTTCATTTTTAAGTGAGAGTTCATGTTGACTTCTGAAGTCTGTAGGGGTATTTATTGCTCTGAGGCTTATAACTGAGCAACAGTGACTTACAAGAAAATTCAGGTTTCATATGGGATTAGAAAAGAGTGAGTAGAAATAAGAAATTTGGAAAGATTATTCTGAACAAAAAAAAAACAATAGTTCCAGTTTAGACATGGGTACTAAGAAATTCTGACCATTCAAATGGACCAAAGTATAGGCTTTTCATCAGCAAAACTGTACAGAAATTATTTATGATAACTTAAATGTACAACATGTTTTCTTTCAAGTTCCTGTTGATTTACGTACCAGGTTGGCATCATATTTTTTATACAGAGAAAACATGTTAGGAGATACTACTTCTAGTTTAAAATTAAAACAGTCCAATCAATCACAGCAAGTACTTGCTTTCGGGAGGTTTGCAACTATTAAATTGCCAGAGATTCTATGTGTAACTTTTGCCAGTGAAGTCTACTAGCTAACATCTTAGTTGTTTGCCTGTAAGGGGTGATATTTTCACATATTTCTAATATTTTTTATTTTGTAATCCTTTTCTATAGCCTACCCCACCCTCTTCAACATATTTTTAAATTGAGTAGCCTTTCTCCCAGGAATTTCGTACTGTTGTCTGAATCTTTGGAAGCACATAGGCCTAGAAATA
Organism: Manacus vitellinus; assembly: GCF_001715985.3. Taxonomy (NCBI): domain Eukaryota; kingdom Metazoa; phylum Chordata; class Aves; order Passeriformes; family Pipridae; genus Manacus; species Manacus vitellinus. The sequence continues at coordinate 6,763,843 of NW_021940534.1, forward strand.
GGGAGCCTGTTTTTTGTGAGGTACATCTTAAACTTCCTAGTAGATGTTACAGCTCATCAGAGTATTTTTATTAAATAATTCTTCAACATTAGTTTCTTTCTCTCTTACACACACATACATTAATTTCAGTTATAGCTGATGGAAGACTAATCTAAACTCTTCAGTGTGGGTGTGCATCCTGAGTTACTACAGGGAACTGAGGCTCTAAGTAAGGTGTAATATAGATGTACTTTGCAATTCAAATAAGACACTCCCTTATATTAACTATTTCATATGAAAATGTGACTCAGAAGTGCTTTTGTCCATTAAATGCACCCAAGTAACATTATAGATGAAGAGGCAGTAGAACTTAGGTATCTTTTTTCTCAGTTAAAAGACAACAGATGATCAAAAATCTGCTTGTCAGTGCTGTTGATTTGGAGCAAAGTATGTAAAAAGATACTAGCTGAGAAAGATGGAAATAAAGGAATAGGACTGTAAAATCGTCAAGAAATTCAATGTAAGCTCTTCTATTCAAAAGTCTGGTTCATATTCTTTCCAATCTGTTTGCATCACTGCAGGTGATTTGTGGGTTGTCTGCTACATGAATGCTGAAATTGGGAGTAGATTTTTCTCCAAGTAAATTTGCTTGATATAGCCATGAATTGATTTTCTTATTGTATGTGTATGCAGAACCTAGTATGTAACTTTTCTAACCTTTTTTGATTTTTTTTGCTAGGAAGAGGGATCAGTAGGCCTATTTGTTTTTTTTTTCCCCTTTCAGTTTTTAATCTTATCACTTCTTTTAATCTTTGGTGTGTTTCACAGTCTTTAACTTCAAAGTGTAATTGCAATGATGCAGCTGCTTAATGGATTGCTACATTTAATATTTTCCCCCTAGGAGCAGTATTTCTTCTTTGCATCTATAATTGGATCATGCTGCTGCTGTCCCTGATGGAAACACCAGGTTTCATATTCACCAATACACCTGAGCACATGCTTACTCACTTGGTAATCCTAATTTCTTTTTTGATTTATCAAAATTGAATTGTATTACGTGGGGGGCGGGGATTTTTGTGCTTGAATTTTATTGCAAAAGAAATGTGAGGGGAAATGCCGTCATGCACCTCTTGCTGCTCCAAGCTTTCAGATCGAGACTGGGTCTTTGTACCCTACTGCTGCATGTCTTGAATGTTAAATTTATAGTACTTCAGAGCCCAGCTCCAGGGCAATATATAAAGATACCACAGATTTGGGAGGGGGATTGATTTTGCAGCAAGCATTAGTTGTTGCTACTCTGTGCACATTCCTGCAGGCGTGGCCTTTATTTTCCATGCTGGTAGTGACCACAGCCACCGCAGCTGCCATGGAACACCACGCATCCCATCTCCCACTGTACAGGCAGGCAGGAGGTGAGTAATTTTTCATTGTTGCTGCATCTGAAGGATTCCCCTTTCCCCTCCCACACTACCTTGGCCCCTTTAGGAAAATTTTCATCTATTAAACTTTCCCTCCTCTGTTGGAGGAACTAAATCTCTTTCAGCATTTTCAGGCTGGTGATCTAATTTGACAGCTTGTAGGTGATGTCTATTCCTCCTCAAAGAGGCAGGTAGCCCCGGGCTAGCCAGCTGCATTGTGGATTCTGCAGATTTGGCTTGCTGTTCCTGCTGGGTGTCATCTGTCTTCTTAGTCTTGCGGTGGATAATTTTTGTCCTCCCTAGCATCATCTGCCTGAGCAGTTTTTGCCTGGCAGGCCTGTCCATACAGGTTGAGCATCAACTACAGTAGCCGCACGGCTAATCTGACAAGGCACTCCTCCAAACAGCGCAGCCCCGGGCCTGCTTTGGCCAGCATTGGCATCGCAGCCCGCAAACTTCCAGCCATCATGATCGTGGTCTTGGTCTCCCATCACGGGTGCAGCCCATGGACTTATTCTGCTGGCGCAAAGTATGTCCCCCGCCTTGCCCTCTTAAGGGCCGTCGCTCCAATTCCTCCCATCTGGGCAGATGTCTGCCTCAACAGGTTTGGGTTTCCCTGCCTGTTGCCGGCATTTGACTCGGACACCGCCACTTGGATGAAATAATACTTTAGTGGATTATCATTGCTAGACAGCCTGTGGGGAAAATGACAGGACTCGGCACGTTCATCTGAAGATTTTGCAATTCAGAGTGCTGCTAACGCTAATGGGAAGTGGCAGGGTGATCCCTAAAAGAGAAAGTGGGTTCCATTGCACGGCAAAAGTGACAGAGGTTGTTTAGCCTATCTTCCAAAAAAATACATGATGACTACATATGTTGATTTTCATGCTCCAAGCCATAGCTATTTCCATATTTTTGTGACTTGATGACTACTTTCTACAAACTGACAGGTTAGGGGCTCCACAAGTATTGTCTTTTTATAGCCATCACCTCTTTAAGTCCTCCTTAATTTTTTTGAATATGTTTTGAAAATAAGCTTGATAGGGCAGTGGGAGTAACCGGCCGGGGGGGGGGACACAACAAAACAGACATAAATGCAACAATAAAGCATATTCTTTAAAAAACACAACTATTCAAACAAAGGAGGAATGGTTTCAGGACAGTAGTCCTAGAAACCAATGCAGCTGTTTGTCACAGGATTTGTTTCATTCCCATAATGCCGAACCTGACATTATTCATGATGTAAGAACTGTTTCCTAGAAATGCAGTAGTTGCAAAGCCCCTTAACTACAGGATTTCCTCCTTAACAAATAAAAAGCTGGAGCATAGAGCTTAGAGGGGGAAATAACTTGTCTGAGAGAGACACTACAAAAGGATGGCAGCTAGGCAGAGGAAAGGGATAAAATTAACATTTCAACAATTCTACCCCAAATTATTAGTGATGATGGAGCCAGCTGGAATATCCTACAGATATTATTAATATATGAGCATTAGTGTAATCTAATGGTGATTGTCAGTTGCTTATGTGCTTTATATGCTTATATTTATGGGAAAATATAAATACTAATCTATAGGTTGCAAGAGGTGGTTACTTTGGGGTGAAAAAAAAATAATGTGGAAGGGAACTATTTTTTAAATAATTCTTTGTGTGCTAATTGTGTAATTAATATTTACAGACTACGAAACGGTGAAGGAGTGAAAGACTTTTAGATTATGTATTTATACTTAATTTAGTAATAATGTTAGTTAAGTATTGAACACTTCCCAGTGTGAGATGCATTTTGTTATTTAAACAGATTCTAACTATTCTGACTGACTTTGGAGTAGATAGTTTCAACAAAATCAATTCACTCATTTTTAACCCGTGTTTAGAAGATTACAGGTTTTGTCAGAAAAACCGATATAGTAATTTTAGTGAACAGTTTCTGAGCTTTGATGATGGTACACAAAATTTATAATAGGATCATTTTTTGTGTCAGTTGTAATAGCTTTAAAAAGTCCCTTTTTTTTTCTCAGCCACACAATTGCTCCTACACATAAAAGCTATGGAGAGTAGAAAATAGACAGAACTAATTTCTAAAAAAGAAATATATATTGCTCCTGTTTTTTACGAATAAACTAGTAATTGCTACAGCTAAACTGGCTCCTTTGTGGTATTCCAGGTCAGGGCACTGAAGCTGCAGCAGCTGTAGCAGAATTTGTGGTCCAGTTCTTTCTTCATTGCAATAATACTGTGTGGTGTGTATTGCAAATTTTTAAAAAAAATGTATAAAAGAAACAAACTGTAGATGCAATGGCCTAACTAGGATCAACCTATTCTAAAAGTATTGAGTTTATGTGGCATGAAAAGTAACAAGCAGAAGTTAATATACTGTAATTTATAAGGGGGGAGTCTGTAAGGGGGGAGATATATTGAAAATATTCTAGTGCTGTCAGAGTCACAGAACGGGGTCAGTTTGAAAGGGACCACAGTGGGTCATTTGCTCCAACCTCCCTGCTCAGTCAGGGCCATCCTAGAGCACAGGGCACAGGATTGCCTCCAGACGGTTCCTGAATATCTCTGGTGAGGGAGAGTCCACAACTTCTCTGGGCAATCTGTTCCAGTGCTTGGTCACCCACTCAGTAATGAAGTTCTTCCTCATATTCAGGTGGAACTTCCCGTGCATCAGTTTCTACCTGTTGCCTCTTGTCCTATTGCTTGGCACCACCAAGATGAGCCTGGGTCTGTCTTCTTGACACCTTCCCTTCAGATACTAATGAGGTCCCCTCTCAGTCATTTCTTTTCAAGGCTGAACAAGCCCTGTTTCCTCAGCCTGTCCTCATAAGAGAGATGCTCCAGTCCACCAATCAACTTCGTAGCTCTCTGCTGGACTTGCTCCAGGAGCTACATGTCTCTCTTGTACTAGGAGCCTCTTTTGTACTCTCAAATAGTTTTAAAAGAAATGTATAGGGATTTTACATAATTTTTGCCCTTTTTTTGTATAGTTGTAAAAGACTGCTGCTCTTATTTTTTTCTTTCAGCAGTTCTTTTCAGCCGTTGTTACTCATGTTTGCTACACACAGAAGGCAAGTGGGTTTCCTGAACGCACGTCTCTTACTACATTATCTGAATCACAGAATCAATTAGATTGGAAAAGATCTCTGAGATCATCAAGTCCAACCTATGACTGAACACCACCCTATCAACTAGACCATGGCACTGAGTGCCAAGTCCAGTCTTTCCTTAAACACCTCTGGGCATGGTGACCCCACCACCTCCCTGGGCAGCTCGTTCCAGTGTTGAACCACCCCTTCTGTGAAGAAATTCCTCCTGTTGTCCAACCTGAACCTCCCCTGGCGCACCTTGAGGCCTTTTCCTCTCGTCCTGGCTTGCCTGGCTACCACCTCCTTTTCAGGTAGCTGTAGAGAGCGATAAGGTCCCCCCTGAGCCTCCTTTTCTCCAGGCTAAACAACTCCAGCTCCCTCAGCTGCCCCTCACAGGACATGCGCTCCAGACCCTTCACCAGCTCCGCTCCCCTTTTCCAGACTCGTGCCCTTCTCCTAAAACAACACCCATCAAATCACCAAAATCCCGGGTGTGTTCGGGGTGTGTTCGGGGGCGGTACCGCAGCGCGGCGGGCGCGCCGCGATGACCTCACGCCGCGGCACCGGGGCCCTGCGGAAGCTCTGCGGGACGGGCAGGGCCAGGTCCGGGGCCGGGCAGGTCCCGCCCGCGCTGCCCGGGGCCGCGAGCGCCATGAGCGGGGCTGCCCCGCGTCCCCCGGCCGCAGCACCGCGGCGGCCCCGCCGCACGGCGACAGGAGGCGGGAGGCGCCGGCCGCCGGCTCCCCCATTTCAGGCCATCATAAAGGGTAAGGAGCGGGCGGGGTGTCACCGCGCGTCAGCCCCCCTTCAGCCCCCCGCGCTCCGTGACACGCTCTGAGGTTTAAAGCTGGACACCTGCTGGCTTTCACCTCTCGGAGTTTGAAACAAGGCGTTCTTCCGGGAAACCGAGTCTGCCACCGAGGCCCTGCCGCCGGCGTGTGAAGTTTTCTGGGAAGCTCCTACTTTGGAGCCCCGAGTGTTGCCCTGGTTCATCTGCGCACAGGAGCGTTCGGACTGGGGAGTGTTTTAGCCTGTGCTTTATTTACTGCAATCACGTAATTCCCCAGATTTGGAATAACCGTTCTGCACCTTTTTTGAACGGGGTGAGAATCGGGATGTTGAACAAACAGTAGCGAGGGAGAGCCTCAAGGCAGGTCCAAACAGGTGGGGCAGGAAGACATCCTTTACCATGGCAGTGCCAGTTGAAAGCGTTTGTTGGCGTTACGCTGTGTATTTCTTGAAATAGTCTTTATTTGCTGTACTCTCACACTGGTTTTCGACTTAACGGGCTTTTTCTTTCTCTGTGACAGACAAGCCTGATTTGCACACGCACTTATATTGTAAATACTCTTTTTCAAGACTTAAATTTCAAGTCTTTGGCCCTGGAACACAAGAAAATGCTGACAGTTTTCCTGTGTAGGGAGCGTTTTGCTTCTCTTGCTGCAGAAAACTCCCACACCTTAGTATGTAAATCGCTATTAAGCTGCAGCGTTTAGTTCTGTTCTTTTACCACTATCAACAATCAGATGCAGAAGCTTGTACTGATGAGAAAGAGGATTGAAACAAAGGGTGCTGAGGCACAGAGGAGAGCGTTCAGCCTTCCCAGAAAGGTGTCTTTGGGATCTGGAATACTGATTCATTGCATTTTATCTAGGTTGGTGATTTGCTGAATAGATAGGTTACCCAGTAAACGCTGTTCTGATGCTCTTTTGGTTTTGTATGTATTTTGTTGTCCTTCTTCAAACTGAGGTATGATGTGCTACCGTGTGTTGTGTAGCCTGGTGTAGGAGTGAGAGAAAAACTAAAATTCTGGCTTTCATTAATATTCTAGATGTTGGGGAAATCTATTCAAGACTCCTGGATCACAGACCAGTAATTCAGGGAGAAATACGTTACTTTGTTAAAGAATTTGAAGTAAGTATTTGTATCTTACTGGATGCTGTCCTAGTCTGATACTTTCAACAGTCTTAGCATCTCCTTAGAGATCTCAGTATGTACATAAGTTTCGTCAGAAGAACTTGACATGTTGGTTTTTTTCCAAAATAACACACTTGAAGTATACATCTGCATCTTTAGTAAACAAGGCAGTAATTTAGGCCTTTTTCTTTTGAAAGTTTCGAAAGGGACGTAATTTCTTTTCCTGCAAAAGACTGGCAGGAACACTGATGTTAGACAGTTATGAAATCCTGATGTCTTAGAGGAGTCCAGTTGGTTCAAGGAAAGTATTGTTGGCCAGTGTAGGTTTACATCTGACTGAGAAACTGCTTTATGCATCAGGCTGGATTCAGCGAGCACAGCTGTAGTTTTATTTTGCTTTAATATTTGTTACAGAAAAGAAAGTAATATTACTGGAAGAGAAACACTTTATGCAAAGTAAGAAAATCGTTAAAAATTGAATGACTTTTGTCTGATTGGCTGCAAATAAGGCTTAAGTATTGAAGGTGCAAAAGTGTTTATATACAGCTTTCCTTGGAAAGTATAATTTGGTTTCCACAAGATGGCAGCAAAAGTTTAGAGAAGTCAAATCTTACGTCAACAAAAGACTGTTTCTGAGTAGATTTTCGTTCTTACAGAGTGTGGAAATTAAAATTAAAATCAGTCCTGAAAATGCAGCTACACCTCAAGCTTCCAGCAAGCAAACCTGATTTGAATGACATCAAGAATGTCTTCCCCCCTCATCCCAGATTGTAGCTTATATTTGAAGCAGGTCTGTTTTGTCTCTACTGGTTTAGCAAAATACATATGTAAAATAAACTCTCATCAGATCTGTATCGCATGGGCTTGAGAGTCATAAGAAATTATTTATTTTCTCTGCCTTCCCTAAGTAAGTTTTAGGGTACAGTAAGTAATTTTATGTGGCATTCCATAGGAAGGAAAATTTTAAACTCAATTACAAAATTAGAACTCATATCTTTATAATTATAATTCATATATTTCTCTCATTGCACCTGAAGTCTTGTTCTGTTTCTTAGACAAATTTAATATATTCTTAGATCTTTTATTGAAATTCAGTTACTGGTTTTTACTTTTAGGGGTGGAAATAGCAAAGCAGAGGATTGTATAAATCTTTGCAACTTAGAATTTCTTCAAAAAATTACACTTGTTTGTAACTTTGAGATATCAGCTATTTTCTGGTTGTAGTAGGACATATGCTTATTCTTTCAGTGATGAGCACCTAGTGTGTAAGGAATGTAGATTTGCATTCAGGAAATCTGGAGCCTGTTTAATAAAGTGGTTTTACTTGTCTGTGCCTCGGTTTCTGAAATTTTAAAACAGATATGTTGATATGCAGTTGCCCACTTCATAGGATGCAGTATTTTTTTTGTTTATCTAGAGTAGTCATCTAGAGGAAAGTGTTGGTGAAATTCAGAGTGGAAGTAGTGCTATAGCTTCAGAAAAAAGAATATTTTTTAAAATGTAAACAGTACAGCAAGATCTTGTTGTTCTTGTAATTAATCATGATCAGCAGTGATCTAGAAGAAGGGCTGCTTCTTTAGTCAGCTGTATTATATTATTTTTTAGTCTTGACTTCATTGCTTTACTTCAGTTAAAACAGTTTTACTTGGATTGTTTTAATCTCTTCCCATGCTAAGTGTGGGTCAGACATCAAGCAAGCAGAATCACTGCTACGTTATCTCTCAGTAACAATTGAGTTATAAAAGTGCAGTGTTTTCAAGTTTTCTTGCTCTCAGTTGTTTTTGATATGCGGTAAATCCTCTTTACAAAATGGCACATTTTTCCACCCAGTGTTTTAGCTAGTCAGTACTGACTTTTTTCACAAAGGCCAGAAGGGTCATTCAAAGAATTCCTGTATTTTAGTGTGAAGAATGGAACATTGCTCTTCTTTTTCACAAAACAGTTTTATTAATCATGCTAAATAAGTAGAGTAACTCTTTAATAGACAACAGTATAGTTTTTTGAGATGAAGCTATTAGTTTATTAACTGGGAAACCATCTTTATTTTGTAAAGTGGAATTCCTTGTTAGCCACTCATTTTCTTTCCTTTTTCTGGCAGGAAAAACGTGGCCTCCGAGAACTGCGAGTACTTGAAAATCTAAAGAATACAATCTTTGAAACGAATGATCATGTTCTTCCTAAGTGTGAGCAGGCAATGCATGACAATTTGAATGAAACATTCAAGAGATGTAAGCACATTGCTTCTTATTTCTCTTGTTGCATCATTTTGAGGAGTAATTTAAGTAGTTTGAATTCAAAATGTAGAAAATTCGTAGAAAAATTATCATAGTTGGATAATTTTCTACTCTTTATGTGCTTTTTTCTCATTTCTGTGAAATTTTAAAAGGGAAACAGCAGGGATGTTTTTTGATACGTATCAGTCCAGCCACACAGCTCTTGCTAAGGTTACATTAAAGATTTTTGTTGATTGAAGTAGAAGCTGTTTCAGCTCAGTTGTTTGTTACTCACTTGGAAATAGTGTTCCATGTTGACCAAAGCCATGGACAAAATTTCAGTTTTCTGAAATTTCAGGGGTTTTTTTCAGTTTGTTGCAAGCATGTTGTGGTGTGACCTTCAAGTTTCTTAATTTTCCCGCAGGAGAGCATAATACTGTCCCCCAAGATTTAAAACAAAACCTGCTGCTGTGTAGCTGTGAAATTTATTGTTATTATTATTATTATTATTATTATTATTTCATCGTCATCATCTTAGTCACAAATAGTGAAATACGAGTAATTGCATGCTAATCTTAGTTTCATCATTACAATAATATATTTTTTTATTGCTCAGATTTTAAAAGAAAATTTAAAATTTTTTGTACTAATTTTTCAGTATTTTTTTTTTCTTGCTCATTCGACAGGATGGCTTCTTAAAAAGAGATTTCAAGAGAGTGTGGGTACATAGCTTTAGCTGCCAAATTTATGCAGTCAGAACTTGCCAGTGTAGGTTGTGTTATATTTTATGTGTGGCATGTTGTATAAGCATTTAATTTCTTATAACTTACTTATACAGCATCTGGCATATGCAGAATAACAAATGCTAGATGATACTATACACACGAAACAATTGCAGGGAAGTATTTTAAACTTTAAATTTAGTCATGCAAATAGGACGTATGTTCTAATACCATCTGACTGGAGTGAACCTGTGATGCTGCTTCCTGTCTTTCTAAGGGGTCAGCTGTGCAGTACATCTTTAGTAATACAATCACAGAATGGTTGAGGTGAGAAGGGACCTCAGGAGGTCATGTTTTTAAGCCTCCTACCTGCTCAAGCAGCAGCAGCTAGAGCCAGGACTTTGTCCCATTGCATTTTTAATACCTTTACAGGTGGAGACTCCACAGCCACTCTGGGCAACCTGTTCCTGTCCCAGTGTTTGACTACCATCACAGAAAAAAGTGTTTTCTTGTGTTAATTTGAAATCCCATGTATTTGATTTTGTGCCCACTGCCTCTTGTCTTGCCAGTGAGCACTAGAGAAGAGTCTGGCTCCCTCATCTTCATTCCATTCAGATATTTATTCACATTCTCCCCGGGCCTTCTTTTCTCCACACAGAACGGTCCCAACTCTCTCAGCCTTGCCTCATACAAAAGATGCTCCAGTCCTTAGTAGTCTTTTTGGCCATGTGCTGGACTTACTCCAGTAAATTAATCTGTGTTTACTGGGGAGCCTAGAAGTAGACAGACTACCTCAGGTGCGGCCTGTGTTGTTGGCCCTTGTAATGCCTTGCTGCCTGAGATTATTCCTTCCCAGATGCAGTACTTGACATTTCCCTTTGTTGAACTTCATTAAAATTCCTGTCAGCCCAGTTCTCCTGTTGCACAAGGTCCCTCTGAATGGCAGCACAACCATTTCCAGTTTAAGTGCCCCCTAACCTGGTGCTCCTTCACAGACAGTAAGTCTGCTTTGCTCTAGACTTTCCCTCTGGTTTCAGAAACGTGGGATTCCTCAAGGCTGGTCTTTATGGTAAAGACTAAGGCAAAGAAGGCATTGAGTACCTTGGCCTTTTCCATGTTCTTTGTCACCAGCTCCCCTACCCCATTCAGCAGAAGGCCTGCAATTTTCCCCAGTTTTCCTTTTGCTGCTACCTACTTACAGAATCCTTTCTTGCTATCTTTTGTACCTCTCACCAAATTCGACTCCCAATCAGCTTTTACTTTCTTCATGCTGTCTCTGCTCGATAAGACAGCAACTCTATACTGCTGTGTGCCTTGCCCCTACTTCCACCTCCTATACACTTCCTTTTTAAGTTTGAATTTAGTCAGGAACTCCTCGGTCATCCATGCAGACCTCCTACTGCAGGAAACATCCATGCTTGTTGGGATGGACCTTTCTTGAGCTTGGAGGAGGTGATCCTTGTTACCATCATCCCAGACCTACCGTGTCCCCAGCCTCTTTACTTTTTTTTTTTGTGAATCACTCCTTTGCCTGTCATTTCTAGTTTAAAGCTGTCCCTACCAGGTTGGCCAGCCTTCTGGCAAAGGTACTTTTACCCAGTTTAGACAGGTGGATCCCATCTCTTCCAAGCATCTGCTGATGCTCAGAATGGGTCACAAGGATATAGAAACCAAACTCCAGCTACCAACACCAACTGTGCAACCAGCTGTTAACCCCAAAAATCCACCTAGTTCCCCTCAAAAGGAAGGTTGGGGAGATCATTATCTGGACTTCCATGCCTTTGACCACCTTCCTGAGATCCTTGTAGTCATTCCTGTTATTTCTCAGGTCACCCTTGCAGTACCACTGTTGTCTACATGGAAGTGCACCAGGGGTAATAGTCCAAACTTACGACATCCCAAATGTGAGCCCCTGGCAAGCAGCAAACCTCCCTAGATGACAAAACATATTGAAAGGTGGGGAGCCTCTGTCCCCTGCCATAGGGAGTCTGCTACAGCTGTCACTTGCCACTCTCTTCTAGTGGTCCTGAGCAGCTCAGGCTCAGCCACCAGATGCTCCAATTTACGGTGCTCCCAGCTCCTTACCAGCTATGTGGGCAGTGAACCTGTTCTGTAACTGGAAGTCCTCAGGGTGGCAGGAGCCTGCCTCCTGTTTTGGAAAGTCACCAGCTTCAAGATGGTGATAAATAAGTAAGGTATTTCTCAATGCCAGATTGTGTTAGTGGGCGAAGTGACTGCTTTGGGGAAATTAGTTTATTTAATTCTACATTAATTAAGTGTTAAATAAGTTAGGAAGAAAAAGTGCATAGGAGTACAGTTCCTATTTCCATTGAGTTTTCCCAGGCTTAGTCTCATGAGAGAAGAGGCTGGCTCCAGCATAAAGGTGTTCTCCATGTAAAGTCTATGCTACATCACTTTTTACAGTTGGTGGGGAAAAAATAAGAAAAAAACTGAACCAAGTAAAACATAGAGCTTGGTCACCTGTTTCTACTTACTGACTTAAGAGTGTTTTTTGATGTCTTCTGAGGTGCTGAGTAGTGCACTCTAGCTCATCAACCACACTAGGGAGTATGGACCCAAGAGGACCTAGCTGCTTTTCTCATTTTGGCTTCTAGAATGCTCAAAGGTTAAACTCGGTGATAAGCCTACTTACAGTTGTAAGTGTAAAGCATTTTTTGCAAGTACTGACAACTCTTGTGCAGAATTAAGTGGCACAGTGGAATATAATCTTTGATTTGTAATAATCTCACATCTTCTAAATCCCTTTCAGGCAAGTTTCTTTGATTTAGAACAGCAGACTGATCTACTGCAATTTGTTGTTTCAGTGCAAGCTGCCAACAACATGATCCATAGACTCCAAGAGAAAGAGAGTGAAGTGAGAAAGGTAAAAGAAGGGTGGATGGATACAATTTTATAGTGTGATCTAAGTCGGAGTCTCGTGCTTCACAGCAAGTTCATCTGCCTTCAGTATAGCAAAACTTAAAAACATGTTTTCCTATACTGTATATACTTGCAGTAAAACTTCTGGGGTGATTTCTGCACTTACAAAATGCACACTGCAGATGGATCTAGCTAAGTCTTCCTACAATCTCCTGATGTATGGAAACTATTTTTTTTATTTCCTTCACTTTATTTTCCCTCCTAACTCAGACTATAACATTTGTCACATACAGGGAAAGCTTAAATATAAAAAAGCCCTTATTTTCTGTGGAACAAAAAACACCTACTAACCTACCAGAATGGAAATGTAAATCTTTCCTAGTTAGCTGAGAACATTGACCATATTATATATATTGCTTTATATATATTGCTTGTTGAAAAGGAAGTGTGTTTTTCACTTGTGGATGGGTTATTTAATGAAGGGCTATATTATAGGAACATGCGAATCATTGGAACCTTTTCAGTTGGCTACATTTTGCTTATTTGAAATACATGTGCTCTGAATCTAGAAGTTGGAAAATTATACAAGAAATTAGTTTCATGTTTTCCCATTACCGCTTCGTTATTGTGTTCCTGGGTTATCTCTTAACTTGCAAAATGCTATTTATAATCATTTAGTCCAGAAAAACTGAAGACGTTTCTGTGGCCATAAAGCCAAACAGTCCGTGCATTGATGTTTGTAAGCTGATAATCATGTTTTTCTTTCCTTTTTGCAATCGATGAAGATGGGCAGTTCGGTTGCAATTGAATACTGGTACTGTGCAAACAGCACACTGCTGAACCCTGACAAAGTTTGCTTGTGTCTAACACTAGTGTAGATACTGGTAGAGAGGTTAAATAGGAAATTCTTACAGTTCGACTACTATTTGTTTCAAGTAAAACTTTAATAAAAAGTTTGTAACTTATAAAATGAACGCTCAGTAAGAATTATGACTATTCTTTTTTAAACATATTAACTATGTTTCCACTCTTTGGTTTTTTAATATGTAGTGGAGGAATAGTAATAGCTATTCAGGATTTGTAGCATTTCTTTAAGCCAGTATAGTAAGACCTTTGGCTTGAAACTTTCAAATGTGAGTAGTAACATTCTTTTAAAATTATAGATAAAAGTTGTCATTGTAGTGCAACCACTTGAGGAGAAATACTTTTTCCTTTTCTGAAATCGTGTGTTCTGAAAAAATAATGGGATTTTGGTAGAATGTAGTGTCAAGTTATTAGTATTAGCAGCCCTCAGTGAAATTAATTCAATTTCTGCTGAATGGGATGAATTATAAGATTATTTACTTTACTAATTATCTTTTTCTTGCAGTTCTTTTCAGCTACTGGCCTAGTAACAAAACGGAAATTATGTTGCCCCTACCACAGTCTCACTTAGGATGTAAAGTAATATGTGAATCTGTGAGTGTCATTGAAAGAAGGCATACTATCAAATTCTACATGGTTTGTTTTCCAGAAAACAAACCTTTTCTAAATCTATAAGTTTGGAAATGATGAGTTGGTAGTATAAAATACTCTCAGTATTGCCTCTACAGATCACTAATTATGCTACTTTTGGAAACTGTTTTTGCTCTTTGAAAGTGATTTTTGACTTAACCAAGACAAATCCATGCCAAGTTGTCTGTACATCTTGAAAACCTGTGTATTTTAAAGATTTTTCATGACTGTCAAGGGCATATATAACAAGAGAGATATGGACCTCTGTGCTTTCTAGCTATGCTGCAGTTAGAACATAGTATTTTTCTACAGTGTCTTGATTTCATTAGTTTTTCCTCCTGTGTGTTATAGTCAGTTGAATAAAGTGTGAAGTTAATAGTGCTGGATATGAAGAGGATGTGGTAGTAGTGGAGAGCACTGTGGTAAGAAAGCACAATATATATTGGGAAGACCTGATGGGTAATTGCAGAGCTACAGTGTGGAAGTTGTCTTTTTTGTGCTGAGAAGCTGAATTTTTTGTGGCTGTAGCACTAGGTGTCAGTGAAAGTAGTTGCGTGTCCTGCAGTGGAGCCTGGTTCTCAAGAGACTCTTAGTGACACTCTGCTAAACAAAAGGCTGTACTATGGTAGCAGCTGTCACAAGAGAGCAGAGAAGGCTTGGATGAGGGAAGCCTTTTAGTACCTTAGCTTCAGGGATGGTGTCTGTGGCAGCTTGGGTCTTGCAGTTGGATGTGGGCAAAGGAGGAACCTGTCTTTGGTCGGATGTCTCTCTCATTAACCTGTCATGCTTAACAAGACTGAGTGCTCATTGAAGATTATCCCACAGCAATAGCATTCATAGGTCTCTCCTGTGTGGATTCTTTAACTTCTGAACCAGCAGGTTTACACTGCAACATGTTCTTTGATTGAAAGACCTGTATCCTAAGGCACTCATCCTTTAAGCATCATGCTTTATTATATTTGCTTGTTTGCACAGCTATTTGTCTGGTACAAATAAGAATATTGGTTTTAAGATTGTGACTGTCTCACACCCACAAACATATGCACTTGGCAGCAGTAAGTATTAATGACCTGGAGGTGCTGCTGACCACAGCTGGATTTGAATTTGTTTTCTAGGAAGGAGAGCTGCAGTGCTCAGGGTGTGCGCTGAGCTTCTGCCATGGGGTTTTCCACGTCACTGCTGAGATGGGAGAGTGAAAACAGTATTCAAGTCCTTAATGTCTTTTACTTGGTATTTCTTATCATTCTTACTTGCTTGCGCAAGCATATCTTAATTTTATTTTTCATGTTCTAGAAATGTCTTAGGCTGTTTTACCAGGCAAGTCATTTTATATCCTTGGGTAGAAGTGGTGCAGTGGAAAATGAAGGTAGAAAGTAGCAACATCAGTTCCTTGCAAGCTATTCATATTGTGAGAGTTAGTCTAGATGAAGTGTAGTTTGGGTAGGTGCTGTGTAATCACGTCAAAAAGTGTTCGAAACACCAGCGTTTCAAAGCCTGTTGAATACATAGTAGCGTACTAGTCAAACTATTAGTTTTGTTAGTAGCTGTTACTGCAAGTGCTGCCAACAAAATGGATCTTGGTATAATGTTGTTGAAGTGCATAAAATGCTGCACTGCAAAACTTGTGTATTTAGCCCATGATATGTGACCTTGAAGAACATCAGAGAGGGTGTTTAAGAATACATAAATGAATTCTCAGTGCCTTCAGTTGACAAAAATACCATATATGTATTAAAGCTGTATGATAGTGTTTATTCCTACACAGAAGTACTGTACGTAGTAAACAGTCATTGCTGATACACCGAAAAGGAGAGGGGGGTAAAAGAAAAAAAAAATTTAATCCTTTCCTTTGCTGGAAGATGGAGCAAATGTAAGAACACCTGCCTAGATTTATTTTCACTTCTGCACCTATAATATAAGGAGGCCAGACTGTTAATGCTGCATGCAAGCAATCCACAGAAGTACATTGCATTATGACATGTGCATTGGATGTGTGTATTATTTCTCTTTCTGGATATCTAGACATTTTTTAATATTTTTTTTTTCAAGATAAGAGAGTGAAAGGAATCAGACTTACCAGAAGCCAAGCAGTAAGAAAGTATGAGGGAAAAAATAACTTATTTATAAAGGAAGACATTAATCACAGTGAGAGCTAGCTGGCTAAAACAGAAACACTAGCTGCCAGTTTCAAAACATTTAGTATCTGTGTTGTTATATTTTATAGAAATAGCATAGAAAAGCTATCATTGCTAATGGTATTACATTAATAGTATTGCAGACATTTTATCACTCGTTTTGGATTGACTATAAAAAAATAGATGTTTTCTTTTTAGTTTCACCTTTCCCTATGTTTTCTTGCTAGTTTCCAGTTTCTCTGATAGTTTAAAATTATGTAGCCCTCATTAAACCTCCTGTTTTAACATGGAAATAACTGTTAAAACTTCACATTTTCCTCCTCTCAGCTTCAGGCAGACAAGGTGATGGCTCGAGAAGAGAAGTGCATCGCCCACTGGGAGGAATTTATGAAAGAACAGCAGAACCAACGTGCAGAGGTGGATGAAGAGCACAGAAAAGCTATGGAGCGCCTCAAAGAGCAGTATTCTGAGATGGAGAAGGAACTGGCCAAATATGTTTCTTTTTAAGACCTTTTTTAATAATGATAGATTTGTGCCATTACTTAGTTTATTCTGACTTAAATTGAGGTTCTTTTGGAAAGCTGAAACAGATAAGAAAAAGGAGAATTTCCTCTACAGGCTTGGTATGGGAAGAAAAGGTTTGCATACTTTCAACTTAAGTGCCTATCTCTGCTTGTTTGGTTCAGGGCAGGTGGAATGCCAGTATTTTTTTGTTGGGAAGTGGAAATGAAAATTTTGTGACTACATCAGCTCAGGGAGTTGCAAACTAGAATTCTCTTCCATCAGCAGAGTATCATATCATTTAGGAAAACAGAGACTAATGTAATATTAACTATCCCAGTGTGCAGCCACAGCCCTTTCCTAAACAGTAGGTTAGTAGGTTCCAGCCATGGTTGAGAATTCACTGGGAAAACTGTATATCCTGCTTGTAGATTTCAAGAAAATAAACTTGTCTTATGGAATATTTTACTTTGAAGTTTTAGCGGTGAAAGATCTCAACAGAGTTTTAAATCCAATTGTAATTCAAACTTTTGGGTTGTATGTTCAGTATTATGAAATAGAGTTGTGATTCGAATGGGTTTTGCTAGCATAAAAATGGCTAAGTAAGCTTGGACAACAATTTCTTTTTTTTTCATCATGTAATTGTCTCAGGCCTCTCTTTTTAAGCTTTACTGTTCTAAGCGAAGCCAAAACAAGCTCAAAAGTAATCATGAAAAGCATATTGGTCCTTGTATTACCTTTGTAGCTAGTACAGTATTTACCTTAAATATTTATCATGCTGTTGGTTTACTTAGGATAAGCTTGTCAGAACTTTATGAAGCAATTGAAGTAAGCTTTTTGTTTCTTTATCAACATAACAAACGAGCAGATTAGTGGCAAAATGCCTGTAGTACTGATCTGCTTTCTTACTCTTACAGGATACATGAAACTCATTTTATTTGAAACTTGCAGTTTACAGCAATGTAACTGAAGAAGTTAACTTAATCAGTTCATTAACCAAGGAAAATGAGACTTAGTACCTTAATGAAATTTGCTGCAAGCTAACCGTTAGTACAGGAAATATCTTTCCATAATTTAGCTGGTGTCCAATGTAGAATGGAAACAGGCAAAAATAAACAGAATTTACGCTTTACCTATATTGCAGCAGTAATATACCAACAATGGTTGCTTGTATAAGATTATGGCTTGGTGTCAAGGCTCTGCTCCTGGCAGCATGTTGATAGTGTGATTGAAGTTAGTAGAGGAGATGGAATAAGTATTTGAGATTTCTTTCAATAACACTGAATTCCTGCCAAGCTGCTCTGCCTGCTACTGTAGGCCCAACAGCTTCATCAATCATCATCGTGTGTCTGGACTGAAAAGAGGACTTGCCGACACTGGGGCATGCTGGAATGTTGTTAATTCCCTGTTGTGGATGGAAAAAACATAGATGTCTCAAAGGTATCCCACACATGAAAAATAGGAAAGCCTCTTTTAGAACAACTCCTATCTGAATAGAAGGTGACTTCTGTAGTATTTCTCAGCTTATGTACCCATGATGAATGTTGTAACTAAGCTCAGAGTTTTCATTTAAAAAGAAAAAGTTAGTTTTTGCCTCTCTTTAGAATCAGGTGTGGAATAATTTCATTTGGAGCAGAGATTGGAAGTGGCTTCTCTCTTACCAGATCATTTGATGTATATGTGCTCAAAGCTCAAATACCTTTGTAACAAAATGCATTTAACTGCATACTGAATTCATTTTTATTTTTGCACTGATAATTTTTATTGAGATTTAGATATCTAATTAACTGTGCACTGGATTCTAGTATTTAATCAATTTGAAGGCTCTTAAGCAATGATGCAAGTGTTACAAGTTGGATATTCACTAGAAAATAAAGTGGTATTTCCAAAACCTTCTGAGCTGTGTGGTCCTGATTTTTTGGAAAGCGTCTAAGTACTAACACTGAAGATGTGTTCTTCTTTTAGAATGTTTTATGCTGAGGAATTTTTTATGCTGAAAGTCATTTGAAAGCATTTTTCTTCAGTCCATATCTCCCTCTTGGCCCATTGCTATTCATTGTGGGGACTACAGTGAAAACTATCTGTTTCTGAAGTATTTCATTTCATAACTCTTACTTTTTTGTGTGTGATATGCTGTAGGTTTTGAGGTACCTAGAAATGCTTAATCATCTTTGAAGCAACTTGCCAACAATAATAGGAAACCCTATTTTTTCTGTCCAAATGCTTAAAAAAATCCCAACCAATACCTGATGTGTCTAATACTATGTCAAAACAGAACATATCTGACTGATAAAAAAATATTCCTATCTTCTGCAGTTTTTTATCAGGGTGGGATTATGGTCTGTCTGGTCACAATAGTTCTCCACAGTGCAACTTTCTTTGCAAGATTCAAATTCTTGTTATTCATAGTCTCTGCCATTTGGGAGAAATAGAAAAATGAGTAGTTAAAAAAATAGTTTAAAAGTTGGCTTTATGTCATTGGTGCGCGAAGGAAGTGTTTTAATTTATAGTTGTAATTTTACATGACTGAACGTCATAGTTTTAAAAATCTTGAGGATTTGTTTAATCCCAGTTAAACTTGATAGAAGTTTACATTGGATTCCAGTAGGAGTTGGAAAGGGTCCTCAACATTGTTAACTTCTAGTATGACAAGTGAGTTTCTGTGTCTTTGTACCAGCCTACGTGTATAAGTTTTTGCTTAGCTATTAGCACTGTTTATTATGCTGAACCGTAGGTGTAACTGTTCATTGTAACTGAAAGTGGGGCTGGGTGTCATGTAACCACTGGAATATTTTCTTAGTCTTTCTGTTCTAATGAACACATAGCAAGAAGCTGGTATCTTCCTTGGAACTGCTGTATGAAATCTGCTGCTGCTGTATTAAGAAGTAATAACAAACTGAGGAACTGAAGAGATACTTAAAGGTTTGGGGTTTTTTAAACTGGCTTATGTTAACAATGAACCTGCTGTTCTTCTTGGAATGTTTGTCTAAGGCCTATCACATTGTTTTAATCTTAGGAATGAGGGAGAATACCTATTTATATGACCTTCCTCTGCTTCTTTCTATGGTGACACTAGGTCACTGTGGAGTTTTTTCGTAGTCAAATTAAACAACAAATACGTGGCATAATCGGCAAGTAAATTGAATCATGTATAGTTCACTGCCGAGTTGAAAAGCCTGATTGTCCCAAGGGTGTGCACTGGAGATTGACAAATGTTCCCCAGCAGGTGTCAGTGCAGGCCGGAGAAGGAACGTGAGGAAGCCTGGTTTTATACGAGGTATGAAATGTAAATACTGCTGTTCAGTTTAACACGATGATTTGTGTAAGTAAAAGACATTTTATGGATGAAGCCATACTTTTAAATATAAAGCGACACTAGTTATCAACAACGTTTTGCCCCATTAGTGCTCAAAAAACCTTAGAACAGATCACTTTCAAAGTTATTTATGTAATGTGTGCTGACCTGAACAATATTGTCTGCAGTTCTTGCGCGTTCTAGTTAAAATGTATTATAATATGAGGTTAGACTCAATGTCAGAGATTAAAAACTTAAGAGCTGCATTCTTACACTGCTGTTTGTTTTAGTGGATCAGGTTTTCTGAACTTTTGAGGCAAAAGTTTGTGCTTATTGATAGAGGTTGCACCTTAGTAAGGAAATGGGATCTTCTGCAAATAAAATCTGTGAACAAAATCATCATACCACACATTTTTAAAATAGGCCAGTTATTTTATTGCTTATAATCAAATGAATTTCTCAAAGTAGTAAAGATGCAGTGCATTCAGTGCTGTGAGTCAAACTTCTGGTCTGTGTGTCAAAAGATGCAGAATCCACAGGAAGATGAAATTGCAGCTGCTCAGTTAGATTTTAGTGAATAACACAAGTTTCATAAACAGTTAAGGCAAAGATTATTCAAAAATTCCATATAACGTAGACATTTAAAAGAGACGGGAGAAGTCAAATCTGTTTTGAAGCACTTAACCAAAGGTAGTTAATAAGGGTTGAAAGAAATCTTGTAGAAATACATTGCTCCACACAAACGTACCTTCCAGTTCTGCAGAGGTGCAGAGGTACAGTATTGCGTGCAACACCTTCGCAGTTTCATATATGTAAGTAATGAGCAAAGTAGGAACAAAATTACTCAAGACAATGCCGAGCATTAGAAAGAAGAAAAGCTTGCAGAAGTCCAACCAGGGATTAAAGCTGTAACTTTGAAAATCCAGGCTCAGAATTGAGCTTCCTAACTAGGAATCGTGTAGACCTATCCACCTAGTTTTCGGTTTACTGCCTTAAATGCTCTGTCTGGGCCAAATCAGAACATGGATGGCTCCGATTTTTATTTAACATCATTTTATTGACTATGAAGAAAAAGATAACCCTTTCAATATGAATTTTCAAGACAGCTGCACTGAAGGGTGGACAATATTGTGTTTTAAAACTGTAATTTAAAATAAAACCTTACATTTCCTCAATCTTCTCCACTAATGACTCACTGGGTGGATACAAGGAGACCTGCAACTGAATATCTTTTTTTTTTTTTTTTAACAGACATTGCATTTAATGTGATGTAATGGAATTTAGTGAGAAGCAAAGCACTATTTATGGCTTTGGCTTGGTACTCATTACTAACATTTTGAGATGGACATAATATGAATTTACCTAGCTTTTCATGACACATTGTTGCAACATTTTGCAGTCTGGAAAAAAATAAACTTTGTTCTTGCTGCAGCAAACATTGCAGGACCCAGATAAGCATTTTTAATTGTCTTTGAATTAATTGTAAAATAAATTTGCAAGTTTGCTTCGCAAAACTTGTAGGGTGTTACCTAACCAGTGCTCTCCCAAACTAGGATATGCAAATATGCCTCTTGCTGCAATGTGTTCTAGAATATGCACAGCACTTTTCAGTAGCTTTAGCTCCGGGAAATTTAGTTCCGGATTGCTCGAGGCCATAGGAAGTCCTTTATTAATGGACCCAAGTTTGTCCTTTCCAGATGTTTTTAGCCCTCATTAAATAAATTCCGGTTCCTGAAAATCCTCTCTCCAGATGGCTCTAAATATGTTCCAATATTTACTCTGTCAACTAGAAAGCTTCTAAGCTGAATTACATAAATAGGAAATACTGTCCATCCTTCCAATGTACTGATTTGAAAGAAAATTTAAAATAATTTAGAATTTATTTCTCAAACAATGTTTAAAATTGTAAAGTGGAATTACAGTAGTACACCTACATAGCAGCTTGGTTTCAAACAGCTAATTAGGTTTTGGAATCCTAAGGAGGAACTGTCCTTTAAACTGTCTTAAGGGTTCAAAAATTTTTTCAGAATAAATAGCCTGCAATACATTGCAACAGTGGAAACATTTTTTGGAATCAAGAAGTACTTGGAGCTTGTAGGACTTTGATATTTATGTCCTGGACAAGGTTAGAGATCCTCATTGCATCAGCCAATGTAATGAATTTTTTGTCTAGGGCACCTTGAGTGCAGAATACAAATACTGCACAGATACCTAGTGTAGGACAGTATCTTTCTCCCATTTTGTTTAACACTTTCTGTGTATCCGTGTATCCAGGAGAAGTGGGCCTAAACACTGACTGCCATCTCAGGTTGTGGAAAAAAAAACAAAAACAAAAAATGAAAAAAAATTCGAACTCCAAAATCTACATAAATATAAAAAAAAAAAAAAGCAAGGTGACCAAGATGCATTGTGTTTTGAAACTTTCTTGCAGCTGTGACTTGCAGAGGGTACAGCAAATGCAATTTCCTTTAAAACATCCATAACAGATAGAATTTTATGTAATAAAACTGTCTAATTTTTGACTTTTGTTTCTTAGCCAGATGATGAAGTAGGGAGGAAGTGGACAATGCAGCCCACTACAGCAGGTTGTTGCAGTGTTGCTGTTTGCAACTGAGGTGGTCACCATCAGCACAAGGTCACAAAAATGCAAAATCTTTCTTCAGTTGGTTTTTAGAGGATGCAAGTCCCAGAGAAATGTGTGGTGGTCAAACTGGAGCATGGAAAGTCATAGCAGAGTTTTTGCATACTGCCCCTTTGTCCCTTGAAGCCTCCCCTTAAGAAGAAATAGTAGTCCCCTCTTTATACCCTTTCCAGGTCCAATTTTGCTTTTATCAAAAATTAAATTGAAATTCAAAAACTTAGTTGAATTTTTGCCATTATCTTCAGTCAAAATAAGAAAAGGCTTAAGAAAGAGACCCTATTGTTAGGAGTTTCAGTCCTCATTATATTTTGCCTGTTGACATGTAACTGGACTAAGACCACATACCTCTGCAAGGAGGTTATCCAGCAGCTATTGAATTAGTGCTACTGTAGGTCATTGCCTCAGTATGATCCCTTTGAAAAGGCTGCCATAAGGAGAAGCTTTAGCTGAAAACTATTTCCAATTATTTTCACACGGTAAGGAATTATTCTTCATATATGATGTGATTTCCACGTGCACCTTCCTTCTGCTTTTAAGTTCCCAGGCTGGTTTCTCCCACAGAATCCAATAAAGAAAGTGTAATTTCTCCCTAGGGTCTTTTCTGGTCATGTTTGATATCACTTAACATAATGAGCTTTTTACTCTCACATCATAAAAGGTTTTGTTTGAAATGTCTTTTTTTTTCTTCCTTCAACAAAAAGTGTTGCTTACATCCCTTCTAAGGAATGCTCTGAGTTATGTGAAATGTGGACATGTTGTCTGGGCCAACCTCTTATCTGTGCCAGATTCAAAAAGTCTGGTTCAGTACAGTGGCTTAGACTGCATGTTTTTATTGTGTTTTGTTTCTTTTAAAAATATGTATGTATGTGTCCTGTTAAAAAACATTGCTGCCCCTGTCTAGGAACAATGCAACACTCACATCATTTCCTGAAAGAATAGAGTTGGAAGGCAATTATCTACTCACCAAACAGGCTAAAAGAACAGTTCCTGATATTCTTCTCAAATATTTCAACTTCCCAGGAATCCGGAAAAAATAATTCCATGAGACGGTGTTGTGAATGAAGGTATGACATTTCAGTTTCCTTCACTTGGAATCAGACATCCAGAGGTAATAAATTACCATGTGCTTGGCACTGTTGGGAGTGGGGTCTGGCTGTGGCAAATTGTTTTTTCTTCAGAGCGGGAACAATGAAGTGCTTTTACATCCTTTGTCCGGTGACAGGCAAGGCTTCTTTCTTGATAGACTTTCATTAGCAATCACATGGATTACACCTAGAAGAAACAGGAACCTGACAGCAAAGTACCTCGAATCAAATTTATTTAGAGATAGGAAAGTATCATCGAGATTATTTTTTTTCCATTTTACCTCTGTGAAGGAAAACCAGTAACAGGGTCTGAGAAATGTACTGTAACAGGAAAATAGATGGGGAAAAAAATGAGTGGTGTAAAAGCACGTTTACCTCTTTCTCATGTATCTCAACGAATGCAATTTTTACCAGCATTATCCTGGTCTCATTTCTGTCACTCTGAAATTACTACATCTGCTGTCTGTATTAATTTTTCATTTTGTTTTCTTTTATTAGGGCAAAGGAAGGAAGAGTGAATACATGGAAGAGGATTCAAATACTGCCTTTGCAAGTTCTCTGTCAAAGTAATCTTCAGCTTACTCATTAATTTGTGATTGAATAGTTCTTAGAGGGGATTGCAATTTGGATTGGATGATAGGCATTATATTGGCATATAAAAAAAGTGAAATGCTACTTGTGGGAAAGGAGTCGATACTCTGGATTTCTGAAGAACTCGCTTTACATGCTTAAAAATCAAGCAAATGGAAAATACATCTGATAAGTGTTTGTTTGGATCCAAAGTGAAGGATTTTAGTAAAGTAGCAAGGCAAACCTTGCACTATTAAATTTGTGATGTTATAGCAAGAAAACAGCAAGTCAATGCAAATCAAAAATCAAATAGTATTAAACCAGAAGCTCTTCATTGAGCTTGCCCTCATTCTTGCATCTGGGTGGAGTTCAAAGAAAATACTCTTAAAAGGGAAAGGTATAGATTCCCTTTAACTGATTAAGAAAAGAGATAGTTCCGATTTATTGAGAATATATATATATCATATATATATGTACATATGTACTCAAAACTAGCTTTTTTCAAGCATCTAAAATTGGAAGGCATCTCATCAGTAATGAGGTCAAACAGCTTCAGCATGTTTCATGGCTCATGACATGTTTCATGAACATTAGACTGGTTTGTGCTGCCTGTAAAGGTTAGGTAGTAAGACTATCTTGTCTTCTACACAAAATGTCACAGTGGTTTTGTACATGAACCAAAAATAATAAAGTTTAAAATTAGTTTATTGTTTAATAGATCTTTCTTTTCCTACCTGACAGCCCTGGGTGCATAAACAAGCATATATAAAGGTGAACTTCTTATTCTCATTTTGCTTTCTCTGCTCTTGGTTCATGGTAAAGAGATGATAAGCTAATAGTTTCCACAATTGTTTTAGTAGAGCCCAACAGGTTTCACCTCCCATCCTTTTCAAATGGCCTGATAGCTGCCACTGGTGATAGGATTCAAGCCTGCCATAGGATTTGATGCTCTGCTTTTCACCAGTGCTGTCCCTTTGGCTTCATTTCAGCTCATTGCTGAGCTGGCAATGTAATCCTAAAGGAGTACAAGGCAGTAAATTATTTCTGTTACTAGAATTATTGGCCATTAAGTCAGTAACAGATGTTCAGCTGAAAGGTCAGATAATTTACAATGGGAAACATTATTCCTGTTGCCACCATTCACAATTAGAAGTATGTAGCTTACCTACCTAATACTCAAAGTGTTTGTGGCTCCATGCAATTATCAAAAACCTGGCCTGAGAATCAGACCCTCACTCCATTATAGGATCATAAAGAAGAAAGAATGAAAAAAACACTTCCAGAGAGTCGAGTAAAGCAAACTAAAATCAGTATGTCTTGGTATTCTATAATATCTATATTGATATTTTGCTAAGCCCTTTGATTAGAGAAATTGAACTGAGTGGTAAACAGCTAAAGATTAGATAAGACATAAGTGTCAGCTTGCTTGGAAACAACATGTATTTTAGGATATATCATCTAGGAACCTTAGGCAATCTATTATTTACATTTTTTTAAACATGGAATTTATTAGAGAAGTGTGGAATTTATTGTCTGGTTTTTTAACATCTATAGAAAACAGGATTGTCACCTTTCTTACTGTGCAAATAATTGAGTCATAAAGGCTCCAAAATTATTTTCTATAAAATTGAAAGGGAAAGAAAAGGTCTCAAATTGTTTCTTGCCAACAGGTAACTATACTGTGCATCCAAGGGTAGTATGGGCTTTTTTGTGGAATTGTTTTTGCAGTGTTTTTTTCCTGAGCATGTTAGTGGAATAACTGTGTTTTGTGATAAGTACAATATCTTGTTCCTGGGATCTGTGTAACTCCTGTGTAACTAAGGAAAAGGAGAAAACCAGAACTGTAGAGATAGGAGTACTATGCAGATAGATAAAGCACTTGCAGTTATATTATTTTCCTGTATTTCTTGCTATTAAGTGCTATAAACAGAGAAAGGATGAAAGGTTATACATAATCAGAAAAAAACATTTCTTTTGCCTATCGAATGGATATTCATTTAATTTTTAGATCGGTGGTTGAGCCAGCATTTAAAATAATTATTAAAAAAAAAATCAGAATAAAAATTGACTTTCTGGAGGCTGTTGTGTTGTCAACCAGTGGCCGGAGGCTCAGGCAGACTTTCCCCAATTAGCAGGTTGCGTGCCCGTTCTGGTTGGCCAACTTCACTGTTTATGCGTCCTACACGTTACCGCAGTCGAGACTCAAAACAGTAAACACCTCAGAACACCAAAAGTGCCAAAAGCCACCTTATTTTTGTTGTTATTTTCTGTAATTATACCTGGGAGGACTGGAGAGTTTTAGCACGCTTTTTCCCTCACTTTTTTTTTTTTCTTTTTTATGACTTGGTTTTTGCATTTCATAAACCCTTGGCAATGGGTACAAGAGCTGCCTTTGGACTTGCATGAGACGAGGTCCTCTAGGACACATAGGTTTCCAGCAATGATCAGTTCCCTTCTTTCACCATGTCATGTGTTGGTGATGCGACCAAGAGAGCCGACATATGTGTACAGCCTCCTTACCTGATATGGGACTCGCCCTCAAGAGTTGTTTCCCGAGGGTCGCATTCACTTCTGTGATTTCCCTCGTCTGATTTCTGTTTTGTGCTTGGCTTCTTGGTGAGCAATGATGCCCTGTGAACTCTAGCATTTGTCTTTACCAACCTTGTCCCTGACCGTGCTTTTCCTCAACAAGCCTGTATTAGGAGTTGCACGGTTTCAATTTTTTTTTCCTTCTTTTTTTCTTTCTTTAACACAAAAAGGTCAGTTTGGTTTACTTTAGGGTAGAAGATCTAACACTTTATAACAGAAAAGGTGGATGCAAGTTGTTTTCATAGAGTTTAAGTGAGGTTAAGTGGGTTCCCCCAAGGTTTGTGCTGGTGCTCTCTAATGTTTAATTTGGAGGAAGGCGCAGGCAGTGGGATGGTAAAATCAACACATGCCCCAAAAATTACTCAGTTACATTTAGAAAGGAGCTGAAGGAAATGTGGAAGGACTTAACAAAGATCAGGCAATCTGACATAATGATGGAGCTGCAACTGCAGTGTAATGTAATTTAGAGAACAATGTTGACCATTTATATAGAGTAGATATTAATTCACTGAAACCAGCTGGGAAAAAGATACAGATGTAGCTGTGAGGAACTGAGTGAAAAGATCTTTCCATGCACTGTTGGCTGAAAAGCAAATAGATATATGGGAAATAAGGTAGTATGAAGAGAAGAACAAAGAACAGTACTATAAATAAATAAACAATGTAGTACCTTGATCTACAGTATGTACTCACATGGACTACTAAATACAGTCTGCTTCATCTCAGAAGGGATATGACTGAGAAGGGAAAAGAAAAGGACAGTGAAAATCAAATGAAATTTGGAGAAGTATGTATGTAGAGAGAAACTTTTAGAGGTCTGAAGTGGAGGGTGCAGTCTTCAGTACAGTAAACAGTACAGAGAAAATAAATCCCACCTCTATTCACATCTCTTTATTATCTAAGAGTAGACAGAAAAGGGATTAAATCTATTGGACTTTACAACTGATGAAAGAAATTGTTTTTTTTATATAACACAAATTATTTTATAGTCCACACTACAGGTTGCTGTTGACCAACTGCTTTGTAGGTGAACTTTCCAGGAAAATTGTTCACACTTCATTGGAGGACTCCACTTAGGAAACTTTCTGTTGGCTTTCTTGGGTAAATTTCATCGTGACCTTTTCTAACTCTTGAATACTTACCCTTTGCACAACACTTTCTAACACAGAGGAAGGCATCTTATCAGACACTAATCTTTAGGTATGTGTTTTCGATGGATTTTAGTTCTTCAAACAATCTATTTCACACTTTTTGTTATGTAACAATTGCTATTTAATTCTTATTAGTTAAGGAGCTCTAGGAATACATTAATAAAAAAACTCCCATGTTTTACTGAAAGTAAAAAAAAAAGTTGTGTTCTTCCTTCTTCAAGATTCCCCCATCCTATTGCACCTTGCTGTTTTTTCTGGGTAGGTAAAGATTTATGTGCATTTCACAAAATTTTCAATGAGGAGCATGTACATGGCTGGTCATCTTTGGTTTATTTCCAGGCTTAAACAGTGAATATTGGGCAGGAGGAACTATCAGTGCTGTTTGTTAGAAATATGTTGTGGGAGGCAGGGTTACACTGGATCCTGCATGGCTTTGCAGGGTGCCATGGGGGAAACTATGTAGTGCTTTGACTTAGGGGAGAGAGAGAGAGGACATGCTTTTATTAGGAAAATACAAAGAATGACATCTTTTCCTATAAATCAAATACATCCATGCCACTGGAATGACTTATGGGGCTTTAAAATAAATTTACTATGAAAAGGTATTGAAAGGCAAGGTGGCTACTGTCTGTGGCAAAGTTGTAATAATTTGTTGTTCTTGCTTATTAAGAGTTCACTGTAAATAAGCTTCCTATCTGAATAGCTTTGCTTTATGTGGAATTTAATAGTCCAGCAGCACGTTTGCCTACATCTAGTTTTGCTTCTAGATTTTCTGACGTGTAATCTTGATTTCTTTTAACACCACAGGAATAGTCGCGTGCTTCTGTGGGGACTGACTGTTGAAGTGTCTATTGGAGAGAAAGATCAGCATCTGATTGTGAGAGAAGGGCATGTGGCTGTGGACACCTTGCAGATGAAGAAATTGTGAGGTTTTTCTGGTACTGGCCCAAGAAAAGCAGGATTGCTGTCCTTAAGGGTGGTATAAGGAGAACCAAGAAAGCTGAGCCAGGCTTTCCTTTTACCACTATAACGGTAGTGCTGAACTAACACTAAGGCCCAATTCAAATTAAATCTTTTCTGGCCAACAGTGAGCTATGAACAAGGAGAATACACAAACATCCTCTCCTAAAAAAAAAAAAAAAAAAAAAGGCACACAGAGCAAACCCCACCAACCCCTCTGCCAAAAAGCAGCAACACCCCTCCTCCAAGTCCCATCTCATGTTCCTGAATCTGATTACATACTTCTGCTTCAGCACATAAGAGAATTCCATGAGAATTTAATACTTCAGTCTTGAGCTTCCCACAGGGCAGCTGGCTTGGGCTCCTTCACAGAGACAGGGTAAGCAGTAGGTGATGGAAGGTTTTCCAGTTAGCACTGGCATACTCCACAAAGCAGGGAAGGTACAGAAACAGATATAAATTAATAATTAAAAATAACCCACTTTCACCAGTAACAACAGAGGAAAATACTTTCCATGCTATGTAAGTAATATATCAGCATTTAAGCTGATTAAAATTTGATAAAATACTAACTTCCATGTTTTCTGATAGGAAGGCTGGGGCCCAAGATAAAGCAGTGTCATGCTGGGGAGGACAAACACCCTAGCATCCAATAACTTTTAAAGCATTTATTTTGTTAAGACTGATCCCCATTTCCTTTGTAACTCTTTGTTTATTAATGAGTTGACTCATCCAGAGTCCAGCAGCTTGTTTCCGCACCAGAGAGATGGAATTGCACCTCTGCCAAGTGGAGTCAGAGGCAGAGATAACAGCCAGCAACAACAATAGTCTTCCCTGGTCCCTTTGCCAAGAACAATTGGCAGAAAGGACTCAAGGAGTAACTTATCACCAGGGTGAGGAGAAGCTGAAGCTCTGGAAGCACAGGGGTTGCAGCTTGCCTGCCACAGATAAACAGCAGGATGCAACCAAGAGCCAGGCATGCTTTGCAGGCTTTACCTGGCGGAGGAGGAGGAGGCAGGCACCCATTGGTTAATATAACATTCTGTGGTAGCCAGCCAGTTATTTTAAGTAGTCTACTAATAGTATCAGCCTAATGCAGCAAGCTTTTTTAAAGTGCCAAAGCCACACTGACAAAACCCTGAAGACAGTTCAATGTTGAGGTAAGTATTGCTCACGAATGCACACACATCCTGGAGTTGGTTAAGGTCTTCTCAGTCGAAGCACTGTGTTTTTAAAAGTAAGATCCCATATGATGGGTGATGTGAAATGAGTTCGCAACAGTTTGCATTTGACAGTTCAGCCTGTTTCTCTCCAGTCTTATTCTGCAAAATAGGGATCACTTGTTCGTATCAATGCTACTATGTTTGATCTGGATGACTCTTTTGCTCGAGAGTAAAAAAAGTAGGATCACCTGAGGCAAATTCTCTTACAAAAAGTGTTTCAAAATTTGACCTCGTGACTGCGTTGTGGTTCTTTTTGAGAGAAGATCCCTCTGCTAGCTAGTCAGAGAAACTCAGACTTCACAAATATGATAACTCTAAGTTACAGCTGTACAGCTGATATTTGCATGGCTTTTTGGACAAAGCAGATATCTTACTAAATAGCATTTTGAATCTAATTTAAACACCTCTAAAGATAAATTTGTATGTGACCCAAAATTCATCATGATTAATGAAATATGACTCAATATATTTAATTTAACAAAGGAATATAGCAAGTTTTGGGGTTTTAGAGTGGGCAGCAGCAGGAAATGGTATGTTCGGGATTGTCCACTAAAGGTGGCCTTCATACTAAGATTAAGGAGACATTAGAACCTATTGTTTTGTTCTGCATCTTTTATATGTTTTAAATGAAATTTGCTTCTTGATCTGGCTCAGCGTCAGAAACCGCCTTTCTAGTCCAGCTTGGTAGAGATTATTTTCTGTTATTCTTTCCTCTTCCCTGTCTATACAGCTAGATTGTATTAAGATCCTTCCACTTCTTTTTCTGCAGAGCTGTCTTTACCATAACTTCATCCAAATCTCTCATTTTAGCTTTTATTTTACCGTGTGTTGCTCTTTAGCTCTTGCAACATGCCTGTGTCACAGAGGCACATGCTTCCCCCCTAAAATGGGTTCAATTCAAACAATTTATTAATTTCATCATGCCACTTCTCACTTCAGATCTCAGAGCTGGTTTTCATGCACTGTCATATCCAATTTAGGGCTCTAGGTCCTTCAACACAAAGACACAAAATTACTGCTGATTTTTAAACTTTAAATTTCCTGGTATTTTGAATTCTAAAGTTAGGCTTTACTGAACCATTAACATTATTTTTGTTTCACAACAGAAAGGACAGGGGTACAAAACAACATTAAGATGGCTTGCGATAAAATTTTTCATAACCACTAGACCAAGATATGAGAAAGTTACTGATTTCTGAGGTATGAGTTCAGGGTGGGAAAATAATGACTTCCTGTGAATCAACAATATTATTATAAAATTTGAACATCCCAAATGTACTTAAACTGTAATCCTTGTCCATGAGCCTATCTCAACCTCCTGTCTTCTCACTCCCACTTTATCCTATCACATCTAAAGTTAGACTGTTAGCACTAGAGGAAGAGATCACACCTTTCACATATCTCTTTTCTTTTTTTTTAAGAGTTTAGCCTATTTTTGTTTGCCCTATAAATAACTAATAGCTAGTGTGGTGCCAGGAAAGGAAAGAAAAAAGCTACATTAGATCACAGGGCAAAATAAGACATCAACAAACTTAAAAATAAATATTTCCTTTACAAAATGCAACCACTCTTGGAAGAAATCAACGCATCCAGTGTTCTGTGAATGAAATCGACCTTTTCACTGTAGCAGCCCTGTTCCTGACTAAAGAGGCTGCCATGCCATGCAAGGGCATTTGGGGCACCTAAATGATGAGGCAGACTAGTGCTATGGGCTGAGAGCCACCTTGCAAGTCACTGGCAGGCAGTGCCCGCAGGGCCAGGGCTAGAGATGCTCTGTAGGCTGCCAGAACTCCCAATGGTGATCAGCAGTGACCCCCACCAGAGCCCAGTGGGCTCTGTCAGATGAAGGTATGCACAGCTGTGCCAGCACAAGAGGAAAGGGAGGAGCAGAGAGGAGTGGTGGGTCTGGAGCTGCTCACTGTCATCATGACTTTCTGCTTTTGTCAGCAAGGTAAGTGGTAGTTGAGCATCTCTTTGTTCCCAGTGTTAGCCCAGAGTCAACATATCACCAGCTTTAATGACTTTAAAAACACATTGATATTCATTCCCCTTAAGGTATTGGGGTGTTCAGCTTGTAATCTTACCTGATGTGTTTCCAAGCATTCAGCCGTACAAGCCTTAGCACTGCTGCAACTTGTTTGTCATTTGATGTAAAACAACTAGTTTTATTTTAATGATGCACTATTGATTTGATTTGCCTTGAGTTTTCACTGTGCCTCTTTCCTTCCCATCTAATACCTACTTAAGCTTCCTGTTTATGATATCATATTAACTTTGCCTAAGATCAAATTCTTTTAAGTGTTGTAGTTTTCTTGTCTTATCAGTAGCAAAATATAGATAAGGAACATGAACCACACTGGATTCCCAGGACAAATGTAGGAAGTGAGGAAGTTAAACACCTTCTCATGAGATCAGAAGAGAGTGTTGTCAAAAACATCTTTTTAGAAAAACATCAAAATGTATGGCTACCTTAGGTGCAGCAGGACTCTGACTGTGTAGAAGCATGCTTGGAGCTCCAAAATGCTTTTGCGAGCTTTCTGACCTGGAAATGCCGCAAAACACCAGTCAGTCCCAAGTGACAGCAGGAAGGAGAGCACAAGAGAAATTGTGTTTCAAGATGGAAGAGATTTGGCATTGTGGTGCCAAGACCATCAGTGTTCTCCACTGCAGTTGTGATTACCAACGTATTGGACAGTAGTTTATAATATCTCCATCTGTATCCTCAGGATACATTTGGTAGCTGATAGCACTTTTTATCCTCTCATAGATGACTGTGCTGTATTCATACCAGATTTATCTTGAAGAACTTCAGAAACTCTTCTTGTCATTACTAACATTGGCAGCATCCCAGTATTTCACTTTTGGTGAATGCTACCAGTGAATCTTCCACTGGAACTCTCAGCTTCTTCTCTGAGTGTCTTCCACATGTACCACAGAGGACTCTAAGCAGTCAGCTCATCTTTCTTCACACCCTTTCTCACCACAAATTAGTTAAGCCAAAACACCCAAAATGTGTAACTAGTAGCTACACCAGATAGTAGCCATCTATTTTTTCAGAGAGTTAGGGACTCTGGAAGTTGGGTAACATTTCAGCTGCCATCTTACTTCCTTTCTACACAGGCAGACACAGCTGTTTGTGGTTTTTCTCCCCTCCCTGCTGTGTTAATCTACTAACACCTGGCAAGTGCACCTGTAGGCATTTCTGAGACTGAGGAGCAAACAGCACTGAACGTGCTCACTGAGCTGGCTGAGAAAGAGCACGGTATTACTTAAAAATAGCATTTGAAAGTGGCAAATGCAAATAACCCTTCCTCAGGCTACAGGTCAAGTTGAGGACTTTTAATTTAGTCTAGCTCTGTAGGATCTGTCCCCTAAAGAATCCAAAAGATCAGAAACCTAGAGATCTAAGAGAGTGCTTAACTTCTCAATAAATACTGCTATTCTGAGCTGCCTGTGGACAATTCCTTCCTATTAATAACTAAATACACTCATGAAAAAGCTATTTTCTTTCTTGATTAGGAGGACACCAAAGGCTTTCCCAGAGTTTGAGAAGTTGTGCATGCACAGCACCAGGACAGCCCCCAGCATCCCATGTGTGGGATGGCAGTTTGATTAGGAGGGATGGTTCAGAAGATGGTGGATGGAAGCTGCTGAAACATCAGCTTGAATTTGGCTTCATTTCAAAGAGCTTTTGCCTTTAGTTTGGGGAAGGCTCCAGTTCAGAAGCCATGAGTAGCCCAGAATTAGGAAGGATACTATTTTAGAGAGTTAAAAGGTGTTTAGTTATTGTCATCGACTGTGCAGGGCTCAGCACAAGAATAACCTGTCTACACTTTTCCAAGAAATGTGTCATCTAGTGCCCTGACAACATGTGGGAGGCCAGTGTGATGGTTACATTTCTGATACTGGATGTACGCACTTGCTGTGGTACCTGAGCATGCAAGGAGGAGAAATAAAAACCTCAAACATCTCACTCACTTCTGAAGAGATGAGATCCCTAATGTTAGGACTGCATTTACAGGGCTCTCTTGAAAATGACCACTGTGGGTAGGTGAGGGCTGCATGCTCTTTCCAGGATATCTCATGGGGTGGAAGGGAATAAGCTCCCTTGAGGGAGCTCCTTGAGGAGTAAGGGAGAAGATGCTACTTTGATTTCTCTGCAGGTGTTCTGAGACACTGCTGCAGAGTTCAGGGTCTGTGATCCTTCACCTCGCTTTCCCGGAGTATAAAGGGAGAGTATGAATTTTCCACCTCTTGAAGCGGCTTTCGCTAGCATTTGAAAACACGTTAAAGATTAAAAATAATTGCTGGAAAGACTTTTATTTAATATTTAGTTTGATCCTTTATGGAAATTTACTTTTGTGGCCAGTGCTTTGCCCTCCTGAATATTAAGGCAACTGTGGTATATCTCTGTATATATATATCTATATAGTTAGTTAAATATTGGGGTATACATCAATATACCTAAATAAGCATTCTGCTGAAGTCCATTAAATGAGATATTCCAGGTGCCTGATAATTAAAAATATTCTATTAATTTAAATACATGCACTTGTCTGAAAAAATTTTAATTAAATTCAAACCAACTGATTGAAGCTCCATGTGACCTTCTCTACTCTTTGCTAGTTTAAGAACTTTTGTGCCACTTGCAAATTTTGACCACCTAAGAATTTTTTTTTCCAGGCCATTCTTTCAAAAGTCCTATCTGGAAGCTTTGCAATGTTGACACTCCCGAGCTATCCATGTCTTACCAGTGGTTTATATTGCTTATTGTTTGCGCTACAGTCTGTATAGCTCTGGCCACAGACTTTAACACATCTGTAACACATGCTGAACATATACATAAGTGCAGGAGAAAGCCTCTGTCTGTCCACCATTTCTCTTTACTAACTGTCATGGCTTTGAGTTTTTTTCTCAGCTCTTCTTTTGTTTCTGATTCAAGACAACATTTTTTGTCTTCTTCTGTCAGTGCTAGTGCCTTCCATAGACCACTGAGAGCACATTCTGTCACAGTCTTTTTCAGAATTTTAGTGTATTTTATGAACCGATTCCTTTCTCCTTTTCCTCTCTATTTCTTTGACAAAGTTAGAAAGTCCAATGCCTTAAGGTATGAGGCACATCAGACAGGTGCCTTGTAAGAATGGTTATAAACATGCAATGTTGCACAATATTACCATGTAAAACAAACAGTTTATCCCTCAGGTCCATCTGCTTCAGTGGGACTCCAGACATGTCAGTATGACAAATGTGACAAGCAATGTGGCATGTAAATCCCCACCGCCTTCTTTGCAGTGTCTCATTTTGGACAATGGCTGAAGGTGTAAGCAGCTAAAGACATTGCAGTCCCTCTAAAGAGGGAGTGACACAAAGCCCTTGGTGTGCCCTCCAACCTTGTAGAAGCTTGAACATGCATCTCAAATTTATGACTCGGTTTCCCATCAGTAGTAATTGTTGTAATTGCAGTCCAGGAGCAGTAGTTGCTATGTTAGAATATCTGAAATGGTAAGTCTCCTTTCACCGTCAGATGTGAAGCATGCAAAGGCTTGAAAGAGTGACTCACTGCAGGAAAGCCGATAACGTGTGTTGACTTATGGAGTTCTACTAAAGAACTGCACTTCCTTCTTCTGCTACCTGAACTTTATCCACAAACACGAGGTCCCAAGCCAGATGTCATTGTGACAGAGATGTTAATAGTAATTGCAGATATTACCAAGATTATTTTTTAGCATGATTTCTCATAATTACGTCGTAAAAATCCACATTTTCATCTTTCCCTACATGGTAGGGATGTCCAAGCAGAGTTGTTTAATAGCTGTAATCTCACAGTAGTTTGAATGAGCATAAGGAACAGGAAACAACAAATTTAAAAGAAGAATAAAGCAAAAGTTAATCATATGCTGGAGTGCTCAATAAAACATATTTGCTATTTATATCTCTTTTCTGAAGTAATTTGCAAGTATTCAAAAATTAATGCTCGTATCACTCATGTGGACTGAGTATAAATTTCTTTTCAGAGAAGCAAAAGTGCAGACTTGTCACTGTATGGTGGCTCATCAGAAAGGTCTTGAGTTTATTGTGTCCCACCAAAGCTGGTAGCACTGGAGTGGTTTGGATACTTTAGCTGATGGTGACTGAGGTAGGCTTGCACAGACAATGCCTATCCTCTGAGAGTGCCAGAGGCTTGAGCCAGCTGTCTGTCAGTCATACACCGCCAGTAAAAGATCCACTTTAAAAACAGGATCTTCCATTAAAAAATAACTTCCATTTCCAAACAAGCTTTATGTACACAGCCTTATCTAAAGAACTCCAGATTGCCCCCACTTTGAGGTAACAGACAAAGAAACCTTAGCCAGGGCCACATCTCAGCAGATGAAACAAGCTCCCGTGTCATAGGTGCTGCCCGCTCAAGGAGGATCTGCTCTGCATTGAACAGGATCCAGAACCTGTAAACACATGGGGTAGATGGCTTGTGCATGCCTTGAGGTACAGAAGAAATGTCCTTCTCTTCTGATACTATGGTCAAAACGGTTTTTCCAGGCAGCCTTCATCCAGATCCATCTCATTCACACATGGAGGAAAAAAGTGATTTCATGGATTCTTTTATGCCCTGTCATTTTAATGTAGTTAATTCAAAGTCTGAGATTCCTTTTTCTAATGAAAGCTTCTTCAGGCCCTAGAACCAGGTGTATATTTCCAAGCAAAGAAAGTCCATCACATGAATCTCTAAGTAGAAATACTCTTTGGCACATAAGCCTTAATGGCAGATGTTTATCATTTCACAGTTTTTGCTGCAACACATTGAAGTACATTGGATGCTCTGTAGGCAGGAGATACAGTTCTGTCTTTTGCTTTAGTTATTTCAAGTTTACACTAGAATTCATATAAAACATATGTAGAATGAATTCATTATATCTGAACTCAGTGTCACACTGACTAAATGTTAAGAGAACAAGTGCTGCATTTTAACCCCAGGTTTCTTCTCTCTCATGCCGCTATCCAAAACATGTTTAACCCTTGTCTGTTATTGTCCTTATGTTTGTAGAGCATAGTGTAAAACTCTGAGGTAGTGACTCAAAGTCAGTCTTTCCAAAAGAATTTAATATTTCTTGAAGATGACTTTGTAATTTGGATAAAAAATATACCCATTTCACAGAGAATCTCTACTGCTGTGAGAGTAAAGGTACTTTCCTTTTTTCCATCGGGCAAGACATACACCTGGTTTGTGCTTCCCCATGTGCCCCGTGCCAGCAGGAATTGCTGTGAAATGCCTACGTTGTGTTAATTTAGTGATATGATCTGTTTGCCATCGAGGACTCCACATGAAAAGCAAGTAGTTATGGCTCAGTTTCTGTTGTTTAAAGAGGCTGAGAGTTCTGTGGTGTAAAAGTCAGACCCTGGTATACATGAAATCATTGATCGGTATTAATAATGCAAGTTCAGCAAGCAATATGTGAGGATCAATTAATTTTTAATTTTATAAAAACAGAGCAAAATTCTCCCCTTTCCCCTTTTCAAGCAGAAAGTCGCGTAGCAGAATAGGTGGGGAAAAAGGTATTTACCCGGAAGGTTTGTAGAGAATGAAGCTTCAGAGAGGTGTTTGCTGGTGACTGGCTGCCTTGGAGAGGAATCTTATGACCTTCAACAGAGCATGAAGAACTGACAGTAGCCCCTGGTGAAGGGTTTTCAATTGAGACTGGGCTTTATAGAAATTCATAGGAATTTTGGTGGATTATGCCACTGGCTGAATGTTCCCAAGCTATTCTTGATACCTCCTTGTTTCCTGATCAAATGGCATGTTGTTCTGCATGAGAAGGAAGAAGACAATAGATTAAACTGTTCAAAGGTTGGTGATAAGATATTCTTAGCCATTAGTAACTTCTAGTGCTCCAGCCTCTTTGCAAACTACTACTGTTTACCTGCAGGATGCTTCACTGGAGTTTATATAAAATCTAAGTTGTTCAAAACTTATAGAACTGTAACTGTGTAATATATTATTGTATATTGTAGTGTGTAATATTTTAATATTTCTACTTGCAGAGCTTTACCTAATGGTGTTCAAGCTCACACCAAGGGAAAATATTTATTTAATACTTTCTAGTAGTAGGCACATACAGTCTATGTATCTTGACAAGATGGCAATCAAGGAAGGGTTTGGTTTTTATCACATAGACTGAGCTTTCACAGAAAAACTAGCATGTTTAGTTTTGTTAAACTGCTTGAGGTACCTCAGCTTTTCATTGAGACCATCGGCACGGAAAATTAATTTCTCCCTGGCTGAATGCCTAAAGCTACAGTCACTGATTTAGTTGTATTTACCCAAGGATTAGATCAGAAATATAGGGACCTAATACTTTTCTAGCAAACTAAACACACTAGAAACATGATCATGTTTCATGAGATGAGATAAGATTAAATTCTGTCCCCAAAAAGAGCAACTTTTCTGATTAAGAATGATGATTTCAAAATCTCTGATAGCTAAAGCAGTTTAGAGCAAACTGAAATGGCAAGGACATGGCTAATGTTCCCAAAACAGAAGTCTCTGATTAGGAACAATTTGGACACATAAGAAGAATGACAGAAAAGCTGATGAAACTGCACTGGTTACAGGCCTCCAAAAAATCCTCCAAAGATACTACCACAGAGCCTCTTCCCATCTTGTGAAGGAGTAGTAGTGATAAATTTGTTGAAGACAGTGCTTAACATGCATCCTGTTTTGAAGTCTTTCTCTGCTAAGCAGGAGTTGAACAGATCATTCAGGGTGAGCTAGAAAGACCTAATTTGGCTAAAGCACTGTCTAACCAAATTAGTTATATCTAATCACCGTTTTCTGTAGTCTTCTCATGATTTCTTTTTCTTCAGAAATACACTTATACCCATTTCCAAAGAGTTTGTAGATATCTCTCTGTATTCAGGGCAATGATGGCATGTTTCTTTGCTAGATTTGGACTCCTTGATGACTTCATCTTGTTTGAAGAATTGTTTTTTCTTAAGATTTGTGACCTTATTATTTCCCATTCCCTCTCTCTTTTCCTATCTTCTTTGTCCATGAGTGCTTTCCCTTCCCTTTCCTCGATTTCTAGGGAAAAGTCCCACCATGTTCTCTCTTTGGCCTTCTCAGTGTGTGTAGCCAAACGTTTCCTGAGTACTTTATTAAGCTCCTGAAAACCATTCTTTACTCTCTAGGTTATGGCATGATCACTTGTTTTAAAACCCAAGACTTTTTCTTTGACTTTGATAAAGTATCCGCCTTACCAAGAAATTAGTATCCTCTAAAATATATGCCACTTTGATAACCTTTGCCTTACTTGCCATGAATAAAACTATACCAACAAAAATGTGTAAGCATTGACAGCCCCTTCTGAGAGCTCCTCTCACTGCAGACTGATTGCTCCCTGGTATGTAACATTTTGCAGTGCAGAGCTTGGTGTGCTCTGCGGTCCCTGGTTCACACAGGAGACTCAGGTGGGATCTCCCAGCCACAGTAGTTTACAGCTGCTCTCATGCTCTTAAGAAGAGCAGGCTTGAAGGGAGTGAAGTGCACACAAGGAAGGCATTTTTGTTTAAATCCTAATCAGCTAACCCCCATTTAAAAGGTTGGCTA
Organism: Manacus vitellinus; assembly: GCF_001715985.3. Taxonomy (NCBI): domain Eukaryota; kingdom Metazoa; phylum Chordata; class Aves; order Passeriformes; family Pipridae; genus Manacus; species Manacus vitellinus. Next base: position 6,803,301 of record NW_021940534.1, read on the forward strand.
TTTGTTTTATTTTTTAATCTTTCTACATTCCTCTTTTCTTCCATGAAACCATAAGTCCTGCATTTGACATCAGCTGTTACAGGGAAAAGAAGTTCATTAGTGCTCCAAAAATCCAAATTAGAGTATGTGACACACTGGAATTATAAAACAAACATTAAGTAATGGCAACCCTGTCAGTTAGAATTACAGCCCTTCATAGTTTTGGGTCTTCTTTACTAAAGAGAGGTGATGTCGCAGTTCATAAGAGAAAAATGAAGGGGGGAAAAATTGCTCTTATTTGGTCCCCTCAACTTCATCTGGCTTTGAAAGAGTAACATCAGAGCCCAGCATTTTTTTGGGTGGATATTGGAGTATGCTGGTCATGAGCCACCAGAAGGGTGCAGGGCAGAACAGGGAGCAAGTGCTGATTAAAAAATAATTAAAACCAGTTTTCTTGCTCTACAGCATGTGGAGCTGGCCAAAAACTATGAGTGAGTAACTCTGTCTACAGAGTTTTTTGGGGGTTTTTTCCCTAATTTTCATTCACCTTTTGGATATCTCAGGATATTTTAAAATTCTCCTCATCCCTGCAGGCCATTTCTTGAGCTTCAGGTTGGTTTTATTTATGGTATGTGGAGAAATCACAGGGACTCTGTAATGTGTCAAATATCACAATGGACCAGCATTCGTTATGGCAGATAAAAGCAGCTGCAGGTTACTTAAGAGGGTGTGTGCAGTGTAATGGAAGAGAATTCGACCATGGAAAAAAATAGCCTCCAGTGTTCCATCATTAAGAGGAATACATTAAAGCAGCTGCAGAATTAATAGCAGGAAATTCTTTCTTTATGATCCATGAAGTTTTCAATCTATATTATCCTATTCTTCCTAACAACTTCTAATTGCACAAGTGAATTTCCCCACTTATTAATTTTGCCACATAGTGACTTACAATTCAGAGTAAATTGCCTGAAAACAAAATTCTGTTTCATTTGACTGAACCATAAGAATCAGAAGACCACGGATTGAGTAGCATTCCCAGCAATTATGTATTCCTTTACTGCAAACAGTGGAGAGAACAACTATTGAAACCAGAGTTTGTGGCTATGGTGGTCAGAATCCCACAGAGATAGTGGTCGGCTGACACAATGAGCATACGTTTCCTCCAGAAAAAAGACCACTCACTTCCCATGAGACTGCTCTTTCCTTACTGCTGTGCCATTTGCTAGGCTGACAAACTTGTAACATTTTGTGGGTGGCAAAATGATGTCATTTTACTCAACAGCTTGTAGTAATTTCCACTCCTAACCCTTCATGAGAGGTACAAATTGCCAAAGAAAAAGGGCTATAAGCTTACAGATGGCAGTATCGCTTTTCTTTTCCATTGAGATCACAATATCCTTCTTTCTAGCTGAATGACAATTGGGCTGTCACTAAAATTACATAATGCTATGTCCCCTGAGGGGTTATAGTTTGGGATTCAAAGGACAGCTGTCAAAATACAACATACTCTATTCTGAGTTTTAAAAGTCTCTTAGGGGGTTGTACATATGTGTTTGTCTTTTTTTTTTGTCTATTTTTTTGTGGATTATAGGTAGAGTTAACAACTAGATGTAAATGAGACAACTACATTTACAAGGTAACTTAAATGATACACAGAAGATACAAATGACACACTAAAATAACTAGCGTTTGCTGTAAATTATGGAAACCAAAATCAGGGCTTATGCAAATGGCAGCACCCACCCAGTGGATTTTGGCAGCCTACAGTAAAACGGGCTTTCCTTTCTTTTGTATGCTATCACATCATACAATATGTAGTAAAATCTGCTCTGCTTTTCCAGGTTTTGTCTGGTATCTTGAAGTCAGCTGTGCTCTAATACCATTCACTAGTGTATACTGAGTGCCTGCAAATTATTATGAACAAGCATTAAATTAAACATTCTCAGTACAGTCTTGGAATGTGATTGGAGGGGAAAACCCATGTAGTTTTAGAAGATTTCAAAAAAATTTCACCAAACAAGAAGGAAAAAGAAAAGGGGGGGAGAGGAAGGAAATAGATTGGGAAAAGCATCTTGTTTTGGTTAATTGTTCTGGTTTAGCCCTGGTGGGTTGCTGCCCCCACACAGCTTCTTGTCCATTCTCCCTGAATGGGATGGGAGAGAAAATCAGAAGGCTCAGAGTCAGAAAACTCATGGGTTGAGATAAAGACAGTTTAGTGTGTAAAGCAAAATATATATGCACAAGCAAAGTAAAATAAGGCATTAATTCAGTACTTGCAATTGGTAGGAAAACGTTCAGCTATCCTAAACAAGTTGGGCTCCATCTTGTGTAATGGTGACTTGGGAAGACAAATGCCATTAGCTCTGAACTTCCCTCTTCTCCTCCCTTCTACCTTATTGATGACTTTTATTGACAAGCACATCATGTGCCGTTGTTATATCCCTCTGGTCAGTTGAGGTCAGCTGACTGAACCTGACCTCCTAGAGCAGGCAGTTCTACATTCTCCCAGTCCCTGTGACTTGGGCAGTGTGACTGGACCACTTGCAGGCAGACCCTGGAGAGGCCAAAATCTGCCCTCCTGAAGGCCAAGGTAGTGAGCTTGCTGTGCACCCTCCTTGCTGCTCTAAGGAACTCCATCATTTCATGGTCACTGCAGCCCAGGCTGCCCTTGAGCTTCACACTCCCCACCAACCCCTCCTTGCTGGTGAGAACAAGGTCCAGACATAGCACCACTCCTCGTTGGCACCTCTGTTATCAATACATTCCAGGAACCCCCCAGATTGTCTCTGCCCTCTTGTGTTGTCCCTCCAACACATGTTGGGGTTGTTGAAGTTCCCATGAGGGCCAGGACTTCGGACTGTGAGGCTGCTCCTGCCTGTCCATAGAGGGCCTCATCCACTCCGTTCTCCTGGTTGGGTGGCCTGTAGCAGACCCCCACTATAATGTCACCTGTCCCTGCCTTCCCTTTAATCCTGATGCATAAGGTCTTTGTTGGCCCTTCATCTGGCTGTAGCAAAGTCCTTGAAACAAGGGAAAATATGAGGGAGAAATGGAAAGCTGAGAAAAATTGAGCAACAGAGATGCTTCTGAGGGTCATTTTCCCTGTCTGCAAATAGTCCTCTGTTAGTTGATAGTACAGAAGAGAAAAAAAGCGTGGCACAGAGGTCTGTGCAAGTCGGTACACCTGTTTCTGAACTCTATCAAGCAGGGCAGTCTCTTGTAGATTGCTTTGGTTTCCAGCAAGAAAATCACATTTATAAAACCCTAGACAAATTGAATGCATGCATAATATCACCTTTTCAGGTCAGAGTCACAGAAGGGAAGTAATTGTCTGTGACATGAATGGAAAAGGAAACATCTGCAAAATAGTCAAACTCTTAGATTAGATGTTAGTCCTGTTTTAGAGTTGCATTTAATGTTGGGGTTAAAGACCACTGAGATGTAAAAGTGTTAGAACATTTTTGCTGCTTGGCTGTGTGGGAATGGATGAGAAGATGAATGATTGTTTTTATTTGCCAGTCTGGTTTGTGCAGGGGATTTGTGGGATGGTACTCAGGCATGAATGGGAGCTGTTGGCTTGTTTAGTCTAGCAGAACAAAGGCCGAGAAAGGATGCCACTGCTACCTCTAAATACTGTCAGAGGGGAAAAGAGTATTTCATTGAAAGGACAATGCTGGCACAGTACTGTCGTGGTATGAATGAACTATAAATAAATATAGTCTGACTATGAAAAAGTTTATAATCCTAGGAGAGGAACTAACTTTCAGAATGATGTAGGCAAAAAAACCCCAAACTGTCACGTTTTAAAATAGAGCTAAGGCAGTTTACATATAGGATTATACAATACTATTATCTGACAGAATAAGGACTAAAATCCATCCACTCTGAGGTCTTTTCTAGTCCTAGGCTCCCTTTGTCCTACAAAACATTTACATCAGACCTATGCAATGCCCAACCTTCCTGAGTACATACTGCCCGCCAAGGACTTTCTTTGGCCAAGCACAACATGTGAATAAATAACTTGTTTGTCCTGTTTCACCTCTGCTAACCAAACCATCCCCTAGGAATAAGCTGGTGCTTCTCAACCAGGAGGTGGTTGCATAGGGAGTTAAGAGGAGGTGGGCTTCGTTTGAGGGATCGGGATTATTTTTCTGCAAAGATTTTGAGATAGATTGTGCTTCCAAAACTGAGGTTGAGATCATAGAGGACCTTGGGAGATGCTATATATGTACAGAGGCTGTAGGATTCACTGGGAATCATAATCAGCTGGGACATTTGACACCCAAGGATTAGCCTCTCTTACTCATAAACAGTGCAGGCTACTTGCTGTGGGTTGGTAATTTTCTCTCAATTAGGAGGTTAGTTTAGATCACCTGTTGCAAACATCAGCTACCACCTGCAGCTTTTTTTTTCTGATGCTTTTTCCCCTAGATGTATGTTGTCACTCAGAATGAGCTGCTGTGAACTCTGATCAGTGAGGAGCAATTGCAGCAAGCATAAGCAGTGACTCTCTCCTGCTTTCTCAGCTGCTCCATAGTGGGACAGGCATCTGGAAAGTTCAGTTCCTGGGTGTCAGTCGTTTTCATCTGGGCAGAAACCTGCTGATGAGCCAGAATTGACTATCCTTGGGAACGTATGTGGGGCACAGGAGGCAGAGGCTGCTTGGCTGGAGAAGCAAGAGGACAGGTGATGTTGGGGTAGAGTATGGGTGCAAAATAAGGATAAGGAGGATTACAAGGTGGAAAATCATAACAAGAGCGAGGGAATAGGGTCTTTGTGACTGGCTGAAGTCTTCTGCATATAACCCCATATCTGATGTGCCTTCACCTTGTGTGATGGGACATGGGTATGGCTTGGGTTGTGTGAAACCTTTTGTGGATGTTCTTCCAAGTGGCCTTGGAGAGACAATTGCAATTACCACCAGGCTACTGCAAAGCTTCTTCAGCTGTTCTTCTCCCCATTCTTGTTGTATTTCCAATGCAGTTAATAGAAATAGGAGGAGGAGAGCTAAAGAGAAAGTTTATCAGCCCCAAAGGCAGAGGAAGTAGGGAGCTGGAGTGAGGTGGTGGACAAACTAATTGAATTTTAATCAAGATGCTAATCAGCAAGCAAGAAACAGTAACTTACATAGGCAGTATTAATCTTATTAACACTTCATGGAGAGGAAGGAGGTATTCCCAGAGAAAAATTTATTCTTATTGGCAGTTTTGATCTAGCAGTACTTTTTGCTAATTGACAAGAGCTTAACTGTAAACTGTTCATCTTAGGAATGTTGAACTGTTATACTCATGTTTCTACTGAGAGTGATGCTGTATTTCTGTCCTTTTTATGTAGTATGTATCTTAGATGGAAGACTTAAATTCACATATTCATTAAAAAATATTTCAAAATAGCTTTTAATTAGTCTATTTTTAATTAAGGCAAAGGGATCTTTAATTTAAAAGTCTATTTTTAAATGTGTGAAACGTACAGAGGAAAAAAGCAGACCAAAAATACACTCAGGGAAAAGAAACCAGCTTGCTTAATGAGAGGAGGTTCTTTCTGTGGTTAGATGGCTCACCTGATTGTATCAGGTCACTGTTCTCCCAGACCTGAGAATCAGTTATTCTCGTTCTCTCTGATACTGCCTTTTTATTTAGGGCTTTTGTTGGATTTTTTTTTTTATATGCTGAAGAGAAGAAATAATCTGTACTTGTCTTTTTTTTTTTTATTTTTTAATTCATGATTAGTCAATCACTTAGTTCGAAGACCTTACTGCTTTGTACTTAAGGTTATCGATATGTATTTAAATTCTGATGATTAGCTACTCTTCTGAACACTCTAGGTTTGTCTTTTTTTTTTAGCTTGGCAATAAGTGTAGTTTTAGTTTTTTGTAGTTGTTTCACATATACATAATAAGGAGTTTTGGAAGACCAGTTTTGAGGCAGATAGCTTCTGAAAGTAATGTAAAGGTTTTGAAGAAAAGAGATCTCTAATTTTAATTGTTAAGTTGGGCTTTTTTTAATAAGTGATTCTTGTTGGCTCTAGGAATGGTCTTTGAAAAGATACTGTAGCATAGAAGTGAGCTGAGTGACCAGAGTCAGCATAGGCTCTAAGCAGAAACCCGTCCAGGAAACGAGGTGGGTGTTGCACGATGAGTACATGGGCAGCACACCCAGGTCCTTCCTTGTGTTAATCCTGTGGAACAGGTGATGTTAGAGTGAGGCATTCAGAGAGAAGATGATGTGGGGAAGGAGTTTGGAGGACGCAGTTTGACATGAACACTACCTGTCTGGGCACATAAATGCTGCGAGCAGCAACTTGTCAGTGAGCAGAACAGTGCCAGTGTCTTGCTGGTTGTGAGTCCTGATATTACACCAGCACGGATCTCTGCAGGTATAAAGGTCAGCCTTGTGTCTGTGTGTATGTATGCATGACGAATTATTTAGTCTCCTGACTTTTTCGTAAAGATGTACTTTCCTGTTAAGTAAGGCGAGTCTCTATTATCCACTTCACTACCTCCAAACTCAAGGACTTGAAGTTAAAATCTAAACTGAAAATAACTAAAGTTGAAGGAATTATAGGAGTTCTCTGGAACTTCCAACACAAGAAAGTCAAGGACCTGTTGGAACGAGCCCAGAGGGGGGCCACAAAGATGATCAAAGGGCTGGAGCACCTCTCCTATGAAGACAGGCTGGGAGAGCTGGGGTTGTTGAGCCTGTAGAAGAGGAGGCTCCAGGGAGACCTTGAAGCAGCCTTCCAGTACCTAGAGGGTGCGCACAAGAAAGCTGAAGAGGGACTTTTTACAGGGGCATGGAGTGATAAGGGGTAATGGCTTTACAGTGAAGGAGGGTAGGTTTAAGTTAGATATTGGAAAGAAATTATTTACTGTAAGGTTGGTGAAGCACTGGAAAAGGTTGCCCAGAGAAACTGTAAATGCCCTGTCCCTGAAAGTGTTCAAGGCCAGATTGGATGGGGCTGCCTTCCATTCCACACCATATTCCAGCTGTCCAGAACCACAGGCACACAAGCTTGGCAACAACCCACCTCACTGAGTTGGCTTTTCGTTTAGTGCCTTCAATTCTCTATATGTGACATCACTCCTTTCAATGTATGCTACTCCTACATTTCAGGTTTGGCTTGAGCTTGTCATGCTTTAAGCAAAACCTTCTGGTTGGGACCCGAACACATAGCAGAGGAAGAGGTCTATTTTCTCAAAAGGTAAGTTGGATGTCCCACCCCCGCAAGGGCCCAGGGTCAGCTTGGAGCAACCTGGTCTAGCGGAAGGTGTCCCTGCCCATGGCAGGGGGGTTGCAACCAGATGTTCTTCAGGGTCTCTTCAAAGCCAAACCATTTTGTGATTCTATGAAATATAACCCCCTCTCCTGCGTTATATCAACTTGCAGCTATCTCATATTGATTATCTTTTCGTATTATTTGCTACTACTATTATTATTATTATTATTATTATTTACTGATTATTGTTAAAGACCTTGAACACCCTCAGCAGTGTGAGTAGGCAAGAAGTGCAGGGCAGGAGAAACAAGGGATAGAGACCTCTTCCCAGCTGGGTGTGGAGCTGGGACTGAGGACCTCATTGGCCGGGCTTTCTCCCAGAGGCACAGCACGACTACTGATCGGGCCAGTGACCCCATGCCTGCCTTTTTATCACTGATTTATTGTAAAAAAGCTTCATCACAGTATATGTGCATGTCTATATACAACAATTTTTTTAAAAAAATTATTTTAAGCTTTAATATAAACCTATCAATCAACCTAATCAATATATTATATAAAATAAATATTATATGTTATATAAATAATATTTTAAGGCCTTTATAAAATTATTTATTTCCACAAAGGGGTGTGTACGCATATAAAAATATACAATTTGTTATGATTAAAAAATTTAATATAAATTTATAGATCAAACTAATTAATAAATGATCTAAAAATAGATACGTTATATAAATAATATTTTAAGGCCTTTATACAATTATTTTTTCCCAGAAACGAGTATGTATATTAAAAAACATAAAATTTGTTATGATTTAAAAATTCAATATAAATTGATAGATCAATCCAATTAATAAATGATATAAAATTAGGTATGTTATATAAATAAAACAATATTTTAAAGCCTTTATAAAATTCCTTATTTCCAGAAAGGAGCGTATGCGCGTGTATGCAAAAAAAGTTAGTTGCCATTTAAAATTTTTACATAAATCCGTACATCAGTCTAAAACATATGTAATATAAAAATAGACATCGTGTGTTATGTAAACAGCATCTTAAGGCTTTCAGAATATCCTTTATTTCCAAGGAGGAGGGGTGCGGGTGCGTGTGCCGGGGGTGCCGGCTTAGAAGGAGGGGGGCGGCGGGGCGGGGCGCGGGGGCCGCGGGGAGGCGGGGCGGGAGGCCGGTGGCGGGCCGCCGCGGATCTGCCGGGCTTGCTCTCACGGCGCTGCCATTGGCTGCTCCCGCTCCAGCCGGGTGGTGCGCGTCTTCTCCCTGCCGTGATCGGCACGTGCTCTGCGGCCGCCCGGGGCGGGGCGGCGAAGCCGGCCCGCCGGAGCGGCGGCGCGGCGGACCCCGACGGGGCGGACTTACAGCGCGGAGATGCTGACCGGCACGGCCCGCCGCCGCCGCACTTCGTCAATGTTCTTCGCCGTGGTGCGGTACGGGGGCGGGCCCGGAGCCCGGCGCGGCCCGCCGGCGGCGGCGCTTCTCCAGCCGCCTCTTCCCCGTTGACGTGGCGGCGGGCGGCCGGGGCCGGGCGGGCGGCTGGCGTGGGGGCGGCGGGTCGCGCCGCCCCGGCGGGCGGGGGGCGCGGCGGACAGGCGGGGAAATGGCAGCCGGGGGTGCGGGGCGGCTGGGGCGCGGAGCTGCCAGCTGCAGTGTGCCCGGCCCGGGGCCTCGCGGCCGCGCTGGCGCTCCCCTGACAGGGAGCTCCACCAGAGTTCAATGGGGTTGGAAAGGTTTTGAGGTCACAGAGCGCAGCCGATCGGCGCCGGAGCCGCCCGTGGCAGCCGGCAAGTCGCCCCGCGTGAGGGGCCCGCGGTGGGAGCCGCTGCGCCGGTCGGTGGGGCTGGGTCAGCCCCGGACCCTCCCCGGGCTCTGTTTCACGCCGTTCCTCAAAGAGACCAAGAGCAGCTGCTGTTTGGCGACCGTCACTTACTTAGCCTGTGCCCCCCCCAGATGCTTTCATTGCAGACTTTATGTTCTCTGTGCAGTCATGAAATTTAAAAGCGAGTTTGCAAGTGAGAGCTGTAACTATAGTGCTGTGTCCCCAAGGCCGCAGGTATCCGAAGGAGAGCTGGGGAATTCTCAGGTTTGCAAGAGACCTGCTGGATTTCTGTCCTGGACTGGTACATTTGGCACAAGAATGGTTGAGAGGAATGAGGGAACAAGGCTTTGCTGGATATTCCTGGTTAAGAGGACAGTACTTCTCATCTCTGGGTCTTTCTAATGATTGTTCGTGGTCTCTTTTCTTCGCCTCTTCCCCCACCTTTTTTTACCTGACTTACTGATATCCGGTAGAGGTTATGGAGAGTTTTGTTGTTAGGGTTGTGTGGTTGGGTCTTTTTGTTGGTTTATTTTTTTTTTCTCCCAAGTTTTCTTTAATTTAGCTAAAATAAGAGAAAAAGTGCAAAAGTTATGTTTTGATCCAAAGTTATCTGTTGCTACACAGTGCTGTTTAGGTATATGAGAGTCTTTTGAAATCAACAGCAGAAAAGCATTTTCTTTCAAAACTGAGGAACTATTTTTGTTGTTGTTATTAACATTGACTTATTTATGCCATGTGAAAATGTTAAGTGAAAGCTTCAAAGAGCCTTTGTTCTCAGAAGATCACAAAAGTGGAGGGATGCCTGACTTGCTGGTGAAGTGCCTGAGAAATGCCCATGCAGAGCAGGAGTGCTTCTGTGGTTGTCCACACTTTGAGTGTTTCATGGGCACCCCTAAAACCAGATGAGGTTTTTTTTATCCTGCCACACTGTAAGAGACCCTGTGCCAAAAGGGCTGTTGCAGAGTCCAGTGTATGCTGCACATCCTCCATATGGATCAAAGGGAGTGCTGGCCTTGCAGATTTGGATCATGCTGTGCCTTTGGGAGGGCTAAGGATCTCTGCCCAGCTTAAGTGTGAGGGACCTATGTCGTTTCCCAGACTTGTTGAGCCTTCTCTGGATGTTCTTTTCATCCTTAGCAAATGTCCTCCAAATCTCTGTGTCTTGGCTTCAGGGCCCTTGGTCTAGACTCCTGGCTGCTGACAGGCAGCAGCAGGGCCAGATTTCAGGTCCAAGGGGAAGAGAAGGACAAAGGGAACATCCAAGTGCCTGAGAGAGGTGCTTATACACACCAGTAGTTTTATTGTCAGTGGGATCAGGGGGCAGCCTGACAGACCTGGAGCTCTTGCCCCAGGGTGATGTGCGAATCTCCTAATGCTTCTCAAAGACTGCCCTCTGTAATTACAGGGGAGAAGCCCTTCTTTTCCAGATTCTTGGAAGAAATGTTGCTGAGGACCTCACTCCCAAATGGTGGCAGTACACATGTGGTCCTACATTTGTGCCAAATATTGCAGGATACTCCAAGAAGAGAGCATTCTGAGTCATTTGCTATCAGATGTCATAAGGCTTTTATTCATAAGGCTGCCCCACTTGGTAGCTACCCTTGGGGACAGAACGATGAGCAGGTTACTATCTTGGTGGCACAAGATATTGAGTTTTTCGCCATGCCAGTTGCGTCTCTACAGAGGAGCGAGAAGGTTCCTGGTTCCTCAGTTGGAAGGAATCTGAAATGAGTAGTTTCACTACGTTATTTTGACTCATACAGATCATTTCAACATACATTCTTTCTTGGTAAGCCTCTGGAAGTCTGCAGAACTGCAGCAGACGTAATCACCGGAGTTCATTGCTGTTGAATTGAACTCTGTTGACTGGATTTTACCTTAGCTGGATTCTTTTGTCCAGAGCGAGACTGGTCCTGTGCTTTTTATACCATTATACATGTCTACATTTTTAATTGGATAAGGATTTGTGCTATATCTTGCTGTGGAGCTGCCCTTGTTGAGTGCAGAGCTGAAGCTCTACTGGTGGCTTCCAGAAATGTCTGTCCTCCCCACTGACTGCAGAGGGCTTATCAGTATCTGCAGATTTGATACATACCCTCCTTGTGTACCTGTACATCCCTTCTTGTCCTGGCCCAGGAACTCTGCCATCCAGTGTTGCAGATGAGAAATGCTGATACTGTGGGAGGAATGCTGACCTGTATGAGGCAGAACAGCCTGGTACTCTGTAGGTGCTGCTACAGCAGAATAATCTCTGAGCACGAGCACTTGTGGCACACAGTTGCTCAGAATTAAAATGGGCGGCCTGTCCTACAAACTCTTACAAATAATGTTCTTCCACCCATACCTCTTGACTTTAGTGGTGTACAAGAAGCAGGGTTTGGGGTTAGTTTTTTGGTTCTTTTTTTTTTTCTTTTTTTTGATGGGTCTTTCCTGTGGCCTTGTTAGTCTCTTTTGGATCTTCATTTGTGTTTGTAAACAGAGATTATATGCTTGCAACTTTCTAGCCCATGCAGGGAGGGAAGAGCAGGACTCATCGTTGATGCCCAGCTCTCCATCGTCCCCATTGTGGGGACCAGCCCCAGATGTGGAACTGGCAGCTCCTCTAACCCCACTGATGTAATGTAGAGTAGTAGCAGTGAAAGACTGTTTATGTACCTGGGGCTGCATCCATCACACAGGCATGTAATGTTGCATGGTCTTGCTCTTTTTCGTTTTGATCTCCTTGGTTTTATATATTTTTCAGCTTACAAATTTCAGAAAAAGTATTTTGGGGAAATGTCTTGTATTTCCTTCTGTAGAATACTGATTTTATTTTTTTTTCTTCAAACTGGGAATGACTAACCTGTCAATTACTGATTCAGATAGGAACATTTTTCCTGCTTTATTTCTCATTTCTAATTTCTAATCCAAAGAAGGAAAGGAAAGGAGCGTGTATATCAGAGATCACAGTGCTATGTATGGACAAGGCAGCTCTGTTGCACTTAAAACACAGTGGGTTAATTACTTGAGATTGCCTTACCTAGTTTTCCATGCTCTGTTCTGTAACACCAGCCAGTATTCATTCGGTGTATAGAATCACTGCATCTGCTCGGGGAAAGAACCAAGGAATGTAAAATCCTCCTCTTAATTCAAGTTCCGTGAAAGAATTGACTAGGGAGGGACTTTATTCAGAAGTTAAATGTTTAAGAAATATTTTATTTTAGTAATAATACATTGTATCCCTTCATAATAACAATTCAGAATAAGATGCCATAGGAGGTCGTATTCCTCCACATAGTGGGAGCATGTGTGACTGACTGACATTCTTTATCTTAAAGTAAATCTCAAGATTTTATTTTTTTTTCTCGTAATGGTATCAGGATACGTGGAAAGGTGTGAATCCATGCAACTTTTCTACAAGTGTATTCAAAACCATTTGTATAAGTGAAACTGTTTCAAGTGGGAGCAACTTAAAACAAAAAACCAAACAAAACTGGACAGCCTCACAGGATTTTTCTAGAAAGCTGGGAGAATGACAGTGCTTTTATTAACAGCCTCACTAAGTTCAGGGAGTATTCATAGGATTTGTAGTGTAAAAGGGTAGTAGCAAGAAGTTATCGGATCTTCCTGATTTTCACTTGAGCTGTGTTTGCAGCATGCTAAAGTTCTTAATAGTATTTGCTGTTGCTTATGTAACAGGGCTTGAGAATGGAAGACTTCTGATTTAACTGATTTAACTTCTGATTTAAAAATTTATTTTTAAATTTATCAGAATTACTGTTCTGCATATGACTTTTCCATAGATTCATTTTGCTCTAAACGTGAGCAGCTATTAAACAGTATCTCATTCCTTCTGTCACAGGTGTGGACACTGTCAGCGTCTCCAGCCAACTTGGAATGATTTGGGAGATAAATACAACAACATGGAAAAACCACAAGTCTACGTTGTTAAAGTGGATTGTACTGTAGATATTCCACTGTGCTCTGAATTTGGCGTACGAGGATACCCTACGTAAGTATAAAAGGATGTCTGCTCCTATTTTTCTTTTTCAGTTTTCCATGATCCTCTGCCAATTTCTTGAAGCTAACTTCTAAGCTATATTTTTGGTGGATTTCTTTGTAGCCCCTTGGATCTGATATGTTCATTTTAAGCCTTTTTACCATGTTGCCAAGTAGCATGTGATACATACTACTGTTACTCTTTCATTGTTTTTCAAGAAACTCTTTTATGTCTTGGACAATGTCTATGTTTAAATGAAGTCCAGAATTGTCCTTCTGTTTTCTCTGGGAGTACCTCTTTCTCAAGCAGCAGTACATTATACATCTGTGATATGCATGATAGAGCTGGTTTCCGGTAACGGTACTTTTAAAAATAATTTGTCACCAGTTTGTCAAAACTCTGCAACATTCATAATTGCAGGTGTTCTGTTAGATTTTTAGTGAACTCAGTACTCATAAAATGATAAATAGTATTACTTAGCAAAGCAGTGGTGATGTTGTACAGACTTTTTTCTAGGTAAGTTTTCTTACGTTGGTCTAGAAGAAATTAATTTGTATTTTAAGGTGGTTATGCTTATCCTGTTATAAGGGATGTGTGCCTTACTACCTCAGCTTTGGTAGGCAGAACATGATCTAGAGTATCTATGAGAGGTTGGTGCTTTGGGGTTAGACATGTGTGTTACCTTTCTAACTGCCAGGAAGGAGCAAAAAAATATTTTTTTTTCACTTGTGTCTTCTTTAAAGCTTCTTGCAAAAATGGATGGGATCCTTTCAACTGCTTTATGAAGTACTCATCTTAGTGGGGATAAGTGGAGAATGTAATAATTTCTAGCCCTTGCACAGCCTGTATTTTTCAGTTTTCTTCCCTTTGCTCACTTTGTCCAGCTACAGCCTGAACTTTTCATGCGCTCCTGGCTGCACCCACTTGGATGCAGATGAGTATGACTGAGTAGAAGTTTAGAGTTATTAATAGCAGAGTCCTTGTTGAGATAGGAATTGTCCTTAAGGGCAGTGTGTGGCTGAGTTCCACAAGAAATAACTTTTCACCAAGAAATAGTGCACATTACAGCTCTATTTTAATATCTCCAAAAGTGAGCATTTGTTGTCTTGCCATATTTGAATAGAGTAGATTGTGGTGCTGCTCCTTGTAAAACAGAAAGAGTGGCAGAGATTTTTAATAAGGAAAAAATCAATGGATGTGTAATTGCTGCATTTTTTTTCCTCTCTCTCTTTTTAAGGTCATTGAATATTTATGAATAGTTAGTGCTTGCTTTCACCTACTTGAAAAGTATAAATAACAAGGCAGTCATCTGCTAGTCATAGAAACATAGAGATGAAGGGGAATTCATGATATCAATTCTCTTCCTGTCTGAGTCAGTTTTTAACTAGTCTGTTTTTAAAAACGTCCAGCAAGGGAAATTTCACAGCTTCCTCAGGCACAGAGGTATTGTCTCAAGTCCAGGATGTGCTGATCCCTACACTGCTTTTCCAAACACCTGTCAAAGGAAAGGCTGCATCCCCTTTTCATCCCCTGAGAATCAAAGTGGCTGAGCAGGTCCCTCACTTGTTAGTACAGTTGTTTCAGGATTATTTCGTGCTGCAAAATAAATACTGTCAACCGAACCAGAGAAAACTTAACCTTGTTTGAAGAAAATAAAGGTGCAGATAGTTTTTTATGCTGTTACCCTTTTTTTTTTGTTAATTTTGAAAAGTATTTCCATGAGGTGTGTTTTAGATGTTCTTTTGTTTAATATTTGTTGTTTGCTTATTATTTTGACTTTCTGTCATCACAAGGAACATTCAAGAATACCTTAAATAGAAATGACAGTGGGAGTTCCTATCTCTTTTGCATATATTTGCATTATGTGGTTTTTCAACACTTTCATATGTTCATTTTTTCCGACTGTGGAACAAGAAGAGAAAGAAAAACATTTCAATAAACAAAAGAAGCTGTACAAAATGACAGCTTGGCAAGGGGAACTGAGGGCTAGTAATTGAAACTCTGATTTTCTATAAAAAAATAAGACTAGGTCAGAATTCAATATTACCCCTTTATCAAATATAGTTCAAATTTTAATTTAAATATTTAATAGTAGAAACTTTATGTAGTTTATGGAAAAGTTTTGATAAAAATTATTAAATGTTATAATCATGAAGTCTGAATCCCTATAGGCAGTCACTTATCTCCTTGTCCTATTGACTTGCTTCAGTGTGTTTTTAATCAGTTTAATACCGCATGAAAAGTCCTACATTCCAAGAGCAGTTGGGGAACAAAAGGTGAGAAAGAAATCTGTGGGAAAATAAGTGCTAGATATTTTTCCTTTGGTGATGAAGAGAGGTGAACAAAACAAAATGGATGCTTTTTGACCAACTGAAATCGGATTCGCAGAACTAAATGCCGCAATGTTTAATTTGCTCTTGCTTATTGATCGAAGTAATATTGAGCTATGTTGATTTTTAACATGGTATTTATTTTTTGCTGTTTTAAAAATCTCCTTTACACGGGAATGAAAAAATTCTACCCATGACCCTTTAAGCTGAGGGAGATGTCTGATGCTGATGTTAATAGTCAGGAGATCTGTTACTGCAGCCTGAGCTGCATTGCTATGGATTAGCAAAGCACGTTGGCTTTCTAAGAATGTTTCCTGTGTGAAAATTTTTGCCTCACTCTTTTCTCACATTTTGATCCTTTAGCCTAAAGCTGCTTAAACCAGGACAAGAACCTCTGAAATACCAAGGCCCTAGGGACTTCCAGGCACTGGAAAACTGGATGTTAGAGAAACTAAATGAGGAACCATCTGTAAGTGAAAAGGAAATAAGAAATGGAAATACTCTTTTCTGCAGACTTGCTTATCTATCACTTCTTTAAGTTAGGTTTCATTTTCCAGGAGGAAATTGCTCCAGAGAATAGAAGTCAGGTCACAAAATCAATATGAAACAGCTTACACAATAGTCAGAGTAGTAATTAAAACTGTCATCCTGTGACCTGACCTCTGTTTCCTGTATTTAAAACTACAGTACGTAATGCAGTTTTAATGTTTATAATTTTAACATTTTAAGATACAGTTCTTGGTGTCAATTCAGTTGACATCTGTAGGCCATAATGTTTCTAGAATAAGAAAAGCAATTTACCTGTAACGCATTATAAATTGCATTTGTATTGGGCTTACTTACCTCTTCAAACATGGATGCCCTCTTCAGCTCAGTTACTACCTGTTAATGTTGTAGCCTAAAGAAAAGGTTTAAAATAATTGGTTAAATAAGATAAGCTAATACCATCACTAGGAAAACCCTTGAGTTTAGGGGTAGTATTCACATATAGTAGCCAAGCCTTGCCTAAAATGAAATTTGTGATTGCTGTTTCTAATCAAGATAAAGCTTTATGGATTGCTGAACCACAGTTAGAATGTGATTATATTTAAACAAACATTGTGTTTTTAATAATTAAACATTAAATGCTAAACTATTTTAAGAAATGCACTTTGAGGTTCTTAAAAAATCCTTTCCAGCTCTAACCCTAGTGTCTACAAAGTATTCACTTGATATTGCTGAAGTGCCAATGAGTTTGCTGTAAGTTATACATATGAAATGTTTGCTCTGTTCCCATTGTTGCTGTCTTCATGGAGCCATTAGGTAGACAGCATTCCTTCTGGCGTTAGGGGAGCAGAAAATAGCTTTTGCACTAGCTATTTTTAAATAACCCAAAGACCACTGAAACTGGTGCCATGGCAGATGTGGCTGATGTGAGATGCTATGGAGGGACTGTTAGGTAATTTAAGTGTATTGCTGTGTGGTGATGTGAGGACTGCCATAGCATGTGCTCTGTGACTGTACTACAGCACAGTGAAAGACTGTTATTCCACTGACTGCGATAGCTCTTTTCTGTGTGGCAATCTTTTTCACATTTTGCTTTCAAATAGTTGTTTGCTAGGAAACATTAGATACCTAAATCAAGCTAAATAAGGACATTGCTTTAGGAATTTAAAATTTCAGGGTACGGAGTCTACAAGACTGTCACAGGACAGTGTGATACAGTAATCAAATGTTGTGTATTTACTGTACAAGAGAAATAAAAGTTAATTTTTTTCATTAATAGGATCCAGAATCTGATGTGGAACCACCTAAAGCCCCAGAACCGAAGCAGGGAATGTATGAACTCTCAGCAGACAATTTCAAGATGCACATAGCAGAAGGTAACTGGGATTTTTTTATAAGAGAAACTTGCTTACAGAGACATTAGTAGTGAGAAGTCTGTACCAGGAATGTTAGTTTTCAAGGGACCTCCTTCACACCATTGTTTTCCCATAATACCAAGTGAAAGAGGATGAAACTACAAAGTGTGTAAAAATATTACATATTGCAGACCATGAGAAAGTTTTAAGTATGGCACTCAGAAGGCAGTAAAATCACGGCCCTAATCACAGGGGCTTGCTCAACGAAACTGTCTCTCTTCCCAAGTTCCTTATTCAGTCACAGCCTTGCCACTTACTTTGCGTTTTTGCAAGTCCCGTTTCCTCCTTCCCTAGGAGCTGGCTTTTCTTCTTCCCAGACTGTTATTCTGGATAAGTATAATCCACCCACTTCCTCCTTACAGCCCCCATCCCACTCCAGTCTGACCCTTTATTTGATATTGTTTAGCTTCCTTTCTCCAGAATTTAATATGGGCAAAACACTTCACCTGTTTGGCCATTTTAAAAAATATTTTGTCTGGAAGCCTTAAAATTAAATCCAGGAGGGATACCTAATATGGGAGATTTTAACCCCACATGGTGGGTTTTTTAGAGAATGAGCAAAATCTTACAATTCAAGCTTTGAGCTGGCATACCACCAGATGATCTTACTATCTCTGTCTGTTATCCAAAAAGCAAAGGCTGGATTAAATTAAATGTCTGTGCCCATCTGATACCACTAGTGAGGTAGATACTAGAGCTTCTTAAAGTAACCATGAACTGATCAGAAATGTTTTCAAGTGTAAAAGAGCATTTTGTGCGTCTAACTTAAAATTTCCCAGCCTGTGGGGCTTAACACAGAATGAAATCAAAATTCTTAATGGGTTTTCCTCTAAGCCATCAGGGAGATGCTAAGCATTTATCAACTTTAATATCTTCTCAGATTGTAAAGTTCAGTGCATATACAAATGTTTTAATATTTTTATTGTAATATTTTTATTATGTATCCATTGGCCTTCATAGAGGAAACATTCTCATGGTCATATCTGATGGTTGAGGAGGTTTAGGATAATCTATAAATCTGTTGTCCTCTCTTCACTTCAGTTACAAAAAGTTCAGTGCCTAAATTTAATGGGAGGCTTAGCAGTTACACATGCAAGGTTGACTTTTGCTCTTTTAATTTGTTTTAACAGAGCCTTGTCTTGATGGGTGCAAAAATGTGCAGCATTTTGAATTAATTAATCTTAATTGAACAAAATGACGTATTCCGGTACTTTGCAATTAATATTGTACTAATTTAAACTAAACATTAGTAGGAGATAGCACCGAGACTTTCCTCTGTGTAAAACACCACAAAAACCTACTAAAGGCAGCAAATTCTGAGTAGTTGACATGAAAACAGAAAGAGCAGGACAGAAAAAGGAGAGCAGAAAACTGAACAAAATTTTTTAGGTAAATCATAGACTGAAGCATTTCTTAGGAAACACCATTTTGTTAAGTTGAAGTTTATACTTTCATTTATGCTGTTATATATTCCTTGGTAGTTCTTTCTATGCTGTAACAGGGCAACTGATTGACATGGTAGAATTAAACACTGAGGTAAATGGTTAGGCTAAAAATATCAGTTTTAATATCTCATTTGTTGGGTTGAGATTGTGAAGCTGTTTGGATTTTCGGGAAATTTGGCAATGCTGTGGGACTGCATACAGTATTGAAAACCTAATTGCTGAAGTATTTTGTCCTGGCCTTTGATTCACAGTGTTTCCTATCTTTAACTCAGGAAATACCATGATAAATTTGCAGGCTGAGATTAGTAGCTAGTCTTTAATTGCAGCCAAGTTCATTCCACATGAGTTAAATATTTCTTTTTTTTTTTTTTTAACTTAAAAGGTAATCACTTCATCAAATTCTTTGCCCCTTGGTGTGGTCACTGCAAGGCTTTGGCCCCTACCTGGGAACAGCTGGCTCAAGCCTTTGAGCATTCGGAAACTGTCAAGATTGGCAAGGTAGGTGAAGTGCTCTTAGTTGAAAACGTGGTTTGTGTCAATGAATGTTTCAGCCTAGGATCATGCTTTTTGTGCTATGATTTGCAAATAGCAACTGTTTTGTCAACCTTTAAATCCTTTTATAGTCATAGTTTCTATTTTAATTTTGAGGGTTTTTTTCTTGCACATCTACAGTTGACAGGACTCCCTCATTTTCAGCAAGGACTTGTTACAAACACAGCTTGCTCTCTGTATTTCAGAGAACTCGGAATGAGGCTAATACTTCAGATGCAAGGAATAATATTTTGAGACTTGCTTTTTATTATGTGTCTGCTTTGTCAGAATTTGCTAGACTTCAGTATTTATTTTGAGAAAGTGACTTTTAATTTGTTCTTTACAGCACTGGGTTCCTTAGCAAGCTTTAGCCCTACAGGGCTCCTTAGGATGACTTATTTCTTTGTTGGTTTGGGGTTTTCTAACTCTTTACGCCCATAACATTTTTAAAGGTTTCAGAAGGTCCTACACCTTAAAAATTGATATCTTGTCCTGCTTTACTATTTCTCTTAGGGTTGATAACCAGGTTCTGTGGTGTATTTACCATGGGAGCTTGTTACTTGTACGTGGAGTGACTTCTGTGCTGAGGTATGGAGGTGGTCTGGCAATTGTAGTTACTGGCTTTATTTGCTGACCCATACCTAAGTCCAGGTGGCTCATGATGGGAATCCCTCTGCCCACAGTGGAAATCTGACTGTGCTCAACTTCCATGTCCTTAAGCTTTCACAGTTGTTCCACTGATCAGAAAGACTGCATAATAGCAGTGTTGTCAGTACTGCAGAGGGACTCTCCCTCTGCTGTCTCCCCTGCCTCTGCCCTCACAGCACTTTCAGCTGTATTAGGGGTGATGAGCTTGACTTTTTTTTTATTCTTTATTTTTAATACTTTTGAAAATCTGTCAATTCAGGTATGCTGTAGATGTACAGAGCAGGTCCACACAGTTGAACTTTAAAGGAGACATATATATATAACCACAGTTGATCTTCAGAGAAGACATGCATACATACATACATCTCTATATATATACATATATATAATTTTGAGACCTGGTGGATATAAAATTAAAGAATAAGGTATCAGAAGCTATTTCTCCCTTATTTGAGACCTTTGTTTGCTGTCCTAAGAAATCTGTGCTCAGCTTAACTATTTTTCTGAAGTTATCATTCTCTGGTACCTGGAGAAAAATAAACAAAGAATTTTCAAAATTTCTGTTTTATTTAGTTGTCTGTCGTGTTCACAGTTCATATTATGGAGAGTTGTTATGTAATGCAGCCACCAAGATTTGTCTTGATGCCTAGGCAATTTTATGTAACTGTATACCTTGTGAAAATATTTGAAACATGTCTTGGCTAAGATTGTAAGTCTGTAAGTAAACAGGAAACACAGCTGTTTCTAAGAAAGTTGAACCATGACCTTCATCTAATCTGCAGGAATAGTGTCTTAACACTGTTTAATCTTTAGAATTGATCTTCAGTGATCTGGAGCAAAGTGTTTCTAATGTAAAATTCAAAAAACAAGTGCTGTGTTGAGCAAAGGCTGCAATGCTTAAGTTATCTTTTTTTTCTGCTTCAAAAAAGATTATAAACTAATAATGTTACAGATTGGTTTATGACGTATTAGAATTGAATGTTGCTATGCACTTGGAGCTTCCCTTGGAGTAAAGTTAACTTTCTAGTAGTTGACATGTCTTCTGAAGTCTTTAAAGAGTAGTCTTTCAAAAAATGGATGAGCCAATGTGTCTTTGCTTTAAAGCTCTCTCACATTAGTGTTTTGTGTCTCATTGTCCATGCACTGATTTTATTAGCTGAGAATACCAAGTACTTTTTAATTGAAATCTTTAATTATGTCTTCATTGTTCTTTGTAACTGCTATTACTTCCTTCTAGCCATACCTCTCTCCTAATCCCTCCTTAAAAAAAGAAAAATCACACACACACAGAGCCTCTCAATTATACAACCAAGCCACTGTTTGGAAGGCAGACATAATCATTCTCAAGACAGTACTTGGTACTGAGTTTTGCCAAGCCATGTATTGCTTGTTCCTGTATTTTTCTGAGATTTTAAACAAGGGAGGCTGTGATGCTTGTTGTATGTTTATTTTAGGCACTGAATAGTTTTGGGGTTTTTTTCCCAAAATGTAGGTCGACTGTACTCAGCATTATGAAGTCTGCTCTGAAACCCAAGTTCGTGGTTATCCCACACTCCTCTGGTTTAGGAATGGTGAAAAGGTAAGTCTGCAAGTTCAGCAAAAGATCACACCATTTTTTTCTGAATAATACTTAGACTGTACTTGCATTCTGGAAAAAAAAGATCAAGTGGGCATATACAAAAGTCTGCTTGTGAGAGAAATAATGTTGGAGGTTCAGTTGGATACTAGAAGAGGTAGACTTTGTCTGCAGGTAAAAGTTAGAGATTTTTGCTCCTTGTGTTTTGCAAATGACTGGTATAATGTTCATAAATCTGAAAGCAGTATCTCCAGTTACGCTACTGTGTGAGAGAATTCTGGGTTTACTTTATTCTAATACTTTATTTCCTGTGGAACATAAAAAACATAACTGAAATAGAAATAATAATAAAGTATGTAATTTTCACAATGTGTATCAGAAGGTTGCCCTCTGTAAATGTTGCCCATTTGCTGAGTGATGTCTAGAGATGCAAATTTTCCCTCATAAATCTGAACACTTCATATGACACTGTGAGTGAGAATCCTGTGGGCCCACTTGACGTTTTTCCTTGCAGCAGTTCAAAGAATTACAATATTCTGAAGTTATGGGGAAAT
The DNA here is from genome assembly GCF_001715985.3 of Manacus vitellinus. Lineage (NCBI taxonomy): Eukaryota > Metazoa > Chordata > Aves > Passeriformes > Pipridae > Manacus > Manacus vitellinus. The sequence continues at coordinate 6,825,290 of NW_021940534.1, forward strand.
AAAATATTTATAAATACCATGTACATGAACAGCAGTCAATAAGCTAAATATAAATTGTAGTGTTATTTATAATGTATTTCACAGTTTCAAGATTAATTAAATGTATTCAATGGATATTAAAAACAGGTCCACAAGAGAGCCCAGGACATTACCTGCTAGGTTGGGGGGGGGGTTGTTTTTTTGTCCCATTCATCTTGCATTCATTTTTGAACATTTACAGTATTGGAGATGTAAGTTTTGCTACTTAATCCAGTTTAGTGGCTGTTGCTTGTGGCAGTTTTCTGGCACTCTGAAGAGAAACTGGCCGCAAGGACATACCAGTGCATGTGAGGTTTGCTATGAGCATCCCTGCAAGATGAGGCATTCTAGGGAATTTAAATGAAGCAGCACCTGCATTTTTGAATCCCAGCCTGATTCACATAAGAAGTATGTGGCCTTGTTACCTCTCGAGCAGCAGTGCCTGGCACATGTCAGAAGCAGGACTGGAAGCTGAGGGAGCGCTCAAATCAAGCATGGTGGCATGTCCAAGGCAAGAGGTTTTCAGTTAATTAAACTTTTGTCTTTGTATGATGTGAGTTGGAAGAATATAGTGTTCTGCTGGTTTTTTCAGAATGGTTTTCCACCTGCTTTATTTTTATTTTTCAGACAGCTACAGATGGCAAGATACTTTGCCAGAACAATACTCTCTTGATATAGAAAAGTTAGTTTTTCCTTGACAAGCCAGATAATTTTCTGACCCTTTCTAATAATTGACGTTTGAGTTCCTCAGAGTTATTTGAATCAAGAATGCAGTGAAAGAAAAAAATCACTGCTGTTGTGTTTGGTAAAACTGAAGCTTAGCCATTAGTCTAAGCAATGTATTTCAGTTCACATCGAACTGTCTTTTCTCCATTGGCAGTGTGGTATTCCCTGGTGACATACTGCCACAGCAATCACATGTTCCTCCATGGCCTGATACAATACATTTTAAAAAACACAAAACAATCCCAAAAACTTTCCAACAGTCTGGCCCAGAAATTCCCGAAAATCTCTGGCTGCTGTGATACTGTTAAGTAAGGGGGAGAACTGCTTCAGTCATCCAGCCTTGTTATCCATGATACCATCATCCCCTTTGTCATAATTGAAGTCTGGTATGACGCCATCCCTTTTGGTTAGATGGCACAAGAACCCTGGGAGGAATCAATGGGTGCTGACCTTGCCCTGCTGAAATGGATACAAACCAGAAGGTACAGGCTTCTTGCATCAGCTTATATTATTTCCTTAGTCACCTAGAGCCAGTGCAAGGAAAGAGGCCATAGTTACAAGTAACATTATCAATGACAAAAAAAGAAAAATGTGTAGAAGGAGCTCCAAAGGTATAGGAAAGTTGAGATGTCTGTTCTTCCTTCCAGTGTATGGAAGCTTGTATGTTGTTTCTTGAGTCTTCCTGATCTGCAAGTGGAGATACATCTTGTTGCCCATGCCTCCTGGGACCACATCTCAAGAGTTCTATCCAAAATGGATATGTAGTACCTCACAGATAGATCTTGAACAAAGAAATAAGTATTAATTGTCACAGAGAGCCCTGAGGGCAATCACACAAGAGCCAGGTTGGAGAGGGCCAGCAGTGGATTTGAGATTAGAAGCTGCTCACAAGTGCTCTGATTTCTTGTTCTCTAGAGTTGTGAAAGTACCTGAAATATGGGGAAGCATCTAAAGCAAACTGTGGCCTCTCAGAGATCTGGCTTTATGGTTGACTGCTTTATGTGCAGGTTAAAAAATGGGACTTAACTTTCCTGAGAGTGGTGGTGTTGGAAATGTTTGCCAGCAGCAAGCACCTGTTGTCTCTTGCTTCCAGGTGAACTTAGGTGCCCAGAGTGTACTGCCTTACTATTTGGGTTTTCTGGAGATGTGTGACAAGTGTGTAGGCCAGAGGAGTACCTGCAGTCTGGCAACATGCAAGTTAAGGTTTTCAGCCATGTCAAAGCACCAGGTAGAGCTCACGTGGTAACAGAGACCACCACCCAACAGGGGTGGATGTGTTATTGTTCATTGCAGTAGCTTTAGGTTCAAAAAAATAAAAGCTTGAAAAAGCTGACTACAGTGAGAAAAGAAGGTCAAAGTGGAAAAGTGTCAAAAATTTGCTTCTACGTTTCTAAAATACCCTTCACTTCAAGGAAATTTTAGATTTTTCCCTTTTGCTATAGAAGAATCTAAGGTAAAACCTAAAGACATGGAGTGAATGGAATGTCATGGAGAGGTTTAAGAACTAGATAATCATATTAGTAATGTGCTTATACTTGGCAATCTTATGTTTTTCTGGTAATTATTTATTTGCTAGATTAATTGCATATACACAGTTGCACAAACTATTTGATAATTGTAGGGTGACCAGTACAAAGGGAAGAGGGACTTCGATTCCTTAAAAGAATATGTGGATTCCCAACTACAGAGCTCTGGTAAAGAGCCACCAGCAGATAAACCTGCTGAAGCTCCACAGCCACCTGCAGAACCCACCCATGTTGAGGTAAGTGCTCCAGTACTTTGCAGTGATGTTAAGTGTTCAGACTGTTTTAGCAACTTGTCCAAGTCTTCCATGCGTTTTTCTCTCTCTGATAGATTGATGATTTCTGGATGTAAACTGTACCAAATATTTTCTTGGTTATTTTTTTAGTTGTTAGTGAGTGGAATCAGATCATAAATCCTAGGGATACTTTTACTAAACTGATGAATTGGAGAAGGAAAAAAAATCTGGCTCCTTTTTTATGGTTGCAATAAATTCTTTAGATAGAGTGGCATAGATGTGGTCTTTTTGGTCCATGGAACTGCTGGTCTCTATGACAGCATATTTCATCACTATAGAGATGAACATTTCTTGCAAGATTCTCACTTGAACCAGGGATATGGTGCATGCTGCTAAGCCCCTAAAAGAAGCCAGGGTCCTATACTTAGTGACTATCTGCAAAAACAACAAACAAGCAAAGATTATGAAGACCAGTCTAGATATGGTAAGGTAATGTGTCCTGTGATAAGAAAAGTCCTTGAGGTTGGAGACTTATTCTAATCTTGGTTGTAGGAGCTACAGGCTTATAAAAGTTGCCAAGACATTGCCAGGAATAACCTTTGCACAGTTGTACTTCTTGTAATTTTCTGTCTTTTGTAATCCCTTTGGCATTTCATCTGCCATTTTGTGAGATGAATGAAAAATTGGCGAGGCTGATTTTCAAGCATAATTTTTCATGAAGTGTGGAAAACGTACTTTCTGCCTAGACAATAAGGGACGGGAATTTACACTCCCTTCTGATGTAGAATGAACTTAAGTAATTAAGCATCAATAATATTAATATAAATACCGTTTATATGTAGCTTCTTACAGGAGAATATTACCTTTCCCAGTTGATTTTTCCAGCAGCATTACCCATCTTGCATAAAGTGGCTTACCAAACATTATAGACCACATAGATTTGTAATTTTTGTACCCTTCAGTTTTTGTTGGTTTTTTTTAGTTGACCTCATAGTTGGAAGATCCTAACAAGCTGGTATTAATACAATGCAGAAAGTAATTAGTCGTCTATTTTTATAGAAATAACACAAACCACATGTGACGCAAATTCCCACTTATGCCTTGCATTCACCAGCACACACACAAACAGGAAAGGATTGTGGAGGGATTTTTCTGCCAAATAATAGTAGACAGACACAGTGTAGGACTCAGCTTGTCCTTACAACTTCACATTGCAGCTTTGGATGCCACAGCTGCCTGGTCGCTCATTTTCAGACTCCTTGATACTGGTTTTGTTTTCATGAATTCTGAAACAAGAGGCCAGCCCATGTAGCCAGCAAACACTGACTGCATTTGCTATCAGCTGAACAGAGCTGGTACCACAGGCAGCAAAAGCAATGAGTTCCAACTCCAAATTTGTGTCCCAGTGTTGAGCCCCTACATAGATTCCCCCATGTAGGGAATGTACATAGGCCAAGTACTTGCCAGCTGTTTTATGGAAGCTGTACTTTTACGTCCATGAGAATTCTCTTCCAGACATTGCTAAAATCATTCATAAATGATCCAGGTGGGTTAAGGTAGTGTGACCAGCAGATGCTCAAATTATGTGATTGCATAAGATGTCTTCTTTGAAGAAACCAAGCTAAAATTGAGCTTTCTGATATTAAATTTATTTTTGTGGTTATATAGTTCACATCAATATTCTGCTAATAATCTACAGATTTTTAAAATTTGTTTTACTGTGTGAATCATGGGGAAGATGTTACTTATGGGGTTTTTGGATTTCATATCTTATATTGTAAATTAAGTTTGGAACATCAGTTTTAGATATCCATTTAGGAATTTCAGACTGGAAGAATATTTATTTACTGCTCACTTTTTGCTTCATTTAATTATTTGTAATTATTAAATAATTAGAAAGTATAATTTCTAATTTCTAAATAATTCTTTAGAGGTAATAACACTTCAACTTAATGAGATAATTTCATGAACTAACGGTTATTTAGAGAAATGTTTAAAGGTGCTGGATAATTTGTAATGTCAGATTTCATTGTGGCTTCATAAAACTTACTGGGTGATGCGATCTTGTTTTTTCTTCTCCTTTCATTTGAACTTGAAACTTTTATAGGCATGACATTTATTTACTTGTTTTTAATCCCTCCCACCCTTAAGGGTTTCACACAAAAAATGAAGTTTTGGTTCTGTGCTCTCATATGAGACTGTAAGCAATGTGCTGTCTTCCCATCATTCCCTTGCTTCTGATGTTATCAGGAGAAAAAATTGTTCCTGGCATCCATAGAAGTGTGATATTATGACGTCCTCTTGACAGGCAAATCTGTGTTTCTGGTAACAGTTTTTTCTGTGTATGCAATGCAGAGATGTAGTGGACAGGGAGAACAGCTGTTGAGACATCACTAGTGTGCCTTGAATACCTCATTAAAATCTCAGATGGCTATTAAGTGCCTGAAGCCAACTTCTCTAAGGGCTGTTCCCTGAAACACAGTGTATTCAAATGAAGGTGATTTTCTACAACAACTGAAAATTTGGATACAGGCAAATCCCCTGAAAATAGGGAAGTTCTGTTTCTCCAGTTATGGTTGAGATTCAGTGTGAAATACAGTTTTCTCTACATTTCTCTAGGGTAGGAAAGTAGCTGAGAGGTAAAAGTGAGGTCTGCTGCTGCTACTCTTGTTTATATTACTAATAATATTATCTTTTCCAGTTTCAGTTTCCCTTTTAGGTAGGTAAAAGCTAAATTGGCTGATGTTGTATACACAAGAAGTTTTGACCTCTTTTTCTCTCTTTTTTTTTCTTTTTTTGGAGCAGGCTGCAGTGCTCTCTCTCTCTGAAAAAGACTTTGATGCAACCATTGCTAGAGGGATCACCTTTATTAAATTCTATGCTCCATGGTAAGAAGTTTGCACCTGTTGTTGCTCAGGATTATTGTTGGTCTAAGCTGTGAGGGCATTAGTCTCTGTAGGTCTTGGGAGTTGTGTGTAGTACGGTATTTGTTGTTGGAATCTAAACTGTGAATTAACTGAAGAATGTGTGTGTTGGCAAGAGTTACAGCAGAAAAGCTCAATCTGGTTTTAGCTCTCTTGGGATGCCTCTCTGTGGAAAGGCTGACAGAGATGCTTTACTGTGTCAGCTTCAAGGTAATTCTGGGGAACAAGGAGAGTGAAGCTTTCTGTGCAGGCTCAGCATGCTCCTATCCCTTGATTAGGATAAGGTGAGGGGAGTGTATCTCCAGTGTTGAGAAAGGAAAGCGTGCTGGCTTTTGGGCCCTCTCCTACCACAACCAGCCTCTCTTGGAAGCCTCCTTTAAGCACCTGAGTTTTGGTACAGGCTGTTGAGCTATGGATAATTGCCTGTTACTCTTTAAACAACTGCCAAAAAACTAATTTGCACATGTGACAATTTTAAGATGTTCTTAAGAGTGTAGGTTCATGTAGTATGTTCTTATAGTGACCCAAGGTAGAAGTGTCCAATACAGATGGCGTAGGTGTAGACACCCAATGGAAGGCACTGGAGGGGGAAATAAAGTAATGTCCTATCTGACATCTGCCATTACTGCTATATACAGCAGAGCCTGGGGCTCCAGCTGGGGTAAGACCTCAGTATTACAAACTCGTAGTACAAATATTTCTGCCTTTTTCTTACTGTTCCCTTTCTGAGAGAAAAAGAAAGTTTAACAGTTCTCTTTCTGGTTTATAGAATTCATCTTATTTGTGCCTGCATTGAATTTAATGAAACTGGCATGCCATCTTGCTCATCCATTGCCTGGTCTCTTAGCCAACAGAAGGAAGCCTAGTGTAGGGGAAGAGATTAAAATGAAGCTGTATGTCACTGTGTGGAAGATAACACATCTCTGATTTCATCACTAGCCATCCCATTAATGTAGTATATAAAATATAAAAAAATCTTTTGTTTGAGGTGGTAAAAGGCCCCATTACAAAGCAACACAAGCAAATGCAACCCATATTTAAATGTGCTCAGGCTTATCAAGATATTAACTCTGACAGTAGGCATGCATGTAGGCAAGAAGTACTGTAGGCAAGAAGTACCCAGGAATGTTTCATTTTATGTAAGCTCAATGATGCAGTCTTTTCCAGTGTTGTCACCCTTTTCACCACAGTGTGGTTTGCTGCTTGAGAGCCATTTCTATGCCTTCTCCCATCTGAAAGATCTGCTTTTGGATGTGAGCAAGGATTTTCCACCACTTGGTTAAGAAATACCCTACCCACAGTGCACACACCCCTTCACGTTTTCTGCTCTCTCCTCACTCCCTTCAATCCTGGGATTGAATCTGTGCCTGTGCTGCTACTGCGCCACCAGCAGAACGGGCTGGTAAATTCAGTTTGCACCTGTGCAAAAAGCAACTCCAGTCTGATTTCTGAACCTAGGGCTTGTTGGCATATCTAGGAGTTCATTATCTGAGAAACTTTTTCTGGAAAATTTTGAGATAAAAAACGCTCCCTTATTGATTAGTTTTTATTAATAATACCATCTCTGCATCTCATGAGATTTTCATGGGATGCTGCCATATAGATCAATGTTGGATGGCAGGCTAAGAAACAGTGGTGGTTCAGAACGTAGAGTCAAGTTCTTAAACCAGTGTGTGCTCCCTGGCTGCAATGCTCAGAAAGCTACTGTTTAGCAAAATGCTTCCTATATTTATATAGCTGGTATCCCAGTTTTAGCTCTGAAAGTCAGGCTTATGTATACAGTTGTAGTACTCTCCATATAAATGAAATTATTCTCTTCCAAGTGGATTAACTTATGTAGGGCTCAGCAAACACTATTATGTTGCTTGCTAGTTCTGTCTTTCAGTTAGTTTTGGATAAATATTAATGTTAACTTGCATAGTAAGCATAAAATCACCCTGTTCTAGTAGTTTTTGTGCGTGGTCAGAAATGCTTTCATACTGTCACTGTGTATTTACAAGGTGGTTTAAATATACACTGGCTTGCATTAAGAAAACTTTTGCTGAGACATCTTTCATTATTTTTGTAAATGCCCTGATCCGGCCTCAAGGCAATTATGGGGCTGTTTTAATAATCCAATTAAGGTGCAGCTGGGTTAGAACAGAATGAGCAATGCAGCTTTAAAATCTAAAGTGCTTTGGGAATTCTTCTTGAAGGCAGTAAGAAGTTCACGTTAGGAACTTGGCTTAGCCAAGTTCAAAATATAAACAAAATGAATACTTTACTATGCATTGGTCAAGGAGGCCGTTAAAAACTGGAAGAAATTTAATCGGGAAATTAAAATATCATTTAAATAATTAAACTCGGGCTACGTAGCTTTAGTATAACTGGCATATGCTACCTGAAAACTTAATTTGTACTACAGACATTCTGTGCCTTCCTAAAAGCATGTTTGTTTCCAAGAGATCCCTTTTTTTTTTTTGTTCCAGTTAAATATTCTCTGTGCTTGTCTTTATTTGGCTTCATATTTCTTTGTGGGGTAAAACGTTAATGCACCGACATCTAGAATACCATTCTAGGCAAGACTAACAAAGGCCAGAAAGTATTTCAGTGCTTAACTTAAATAAAATCACTTGTTTTCTTAGCTCATTTACTGACATAATAGTGCAAGGGACTTGGAGGGCCAAATCATTAGCAGATAGGAAAGGCAGCTAGTTAAAGCAATTGCAGTAAGACAGTAGAGATAAACTGGAAAGTGTATCTGCTAAACAAATCTCCCTCTTTTGTTTCTAGGTGTGGTCACTGTAAGAACTTGGCTCCAACTTGGGAGAATCTTGCCAAAGAGCAATTTCCAGGTTTGACTGATGTCAAAATAGCAGAAGTAGACTGCACCGTGGAACGTAACGTCTGCAACAGATTTTCTGTAAGTGTGGAAGATCTGAAATGAATGGGATAGTATGGTGTACCAAATGTTGGAGGCTCCAGCCAAACTGGCTGCTGCAGTCCAGGTGCCTGGTGACCGTGCTGTTTGTCAGCCAAAAAGAGGCAGTTCAGAACAGCACCTGCTGACACCATTTCCCTCCTGGACTGTTTGTTCAGACTTGGTCATTCTCATTATTGGATAAAGCTGCAGAAGTCACTATTTTAAGAAGCCTCCCTCTGTGAAAGCACCAAGGCAGTCTCTTGTGGTATCTGATGGAAAGTTTTGTTCCTAGAAAAAAAAAAGTCTTTCGGTGCTGGTAGGCAGACAATTGAAGACAGAGCTGGAGCTGCTATCCCAAGAGCCTAGAGGAACATGTATTATCCTATTCACTTAAAACGTTCAGACATTTCAGATTGACATTGGAAGTTCTGCTGTTGGTTTGGGTTTGTGTTTTTTTTAAATTAAAATGGCCTGTTGTCTCAGAGGGCTTCAGTTGCTTTTCATAGTCGGGTATATATGAGTGATGGATACAAGTCTTAACATTAATAAGAAGTTTCCTTTTTGTATGTGTCTTTTGAAGGTACGTGGTTATCCTACACTTCTGCTTTTCCGAGGCGGAAAGAAAGTCAGTGAACACAATGGAACGAGAGACCTTGAATCACTGCATAGCTTTGTCTTGCGTCAGGCAAGGGATGAACTGTAATAAAAGTCTAGATGCTCTGCCCCTGGCTGTCTTTGTACAGTGGCTGAGGGATTTCTATCTTTGCTAATTTTCAAATAGTGTATTTGGGGGGTGGGGGTAGGGATTGGGGCTTTTTTTTTTCTTTGTTTCTAGGATATTGAATGTACTAAACACTGGTATCTTCCCCTTGTGTGTGTGTTAAAGACATACTACCCTGTGTGTGAAGGAAAACTAACAAGTAGCTACTGTGCAAATTGGGAATATTTTCAGCATTGATAGTATTACTGCATTTCTGCATTCCTGCAATGAAGTGTAAATGGTTTCCTTTGAGACTAAAATACATTAAGAAAACCAACTAAAGGGCAGCAGTACAATATTTCTGTCTTCAGGTTAGATTTGGTTAAAAAGTAATCCCTACAAATTGCTCACCATTACTAGAAAGGCAAAAGTTACAGCTGCATTGACTTTTGCCTCTACAACTGCACTTAAATCCTATTTGTGTTAATATAGCTGCTGAAAAGTTGAAAACACACACACCTTTGGAAGATACCAGGCCCCCGGGAGCTGGTTGTTTCCTGTTAATCCTCTCAGCATGGGAGGTCTAGCCATAATGAAAGTGATGGTACTGTAACATGTGCCTGAACATTACTGATGCCACAGTGTACACGTGTCAGGTGGATTTTTATAGGTTGCTGCCATCCAGCTCCAGAGGTGCAACTATGCTCTACTTCTATAGAGCCAGAGTGAATAATAGGTGCTGTTATACCTGCTCCGTTAATAGTAAATGATCAGTTAGACTTCCAAGCTGATAATGTGTTTCCTTGCCTGAATCCAAACTTTGTGCTGACCTGCTCCTTATTCGGAGTACTTAGAGAACAACAAGTAGTACAATATTTAATATTTTTTCCATTCAGCTGGTCTATAGTAGTGTAAAATAGCCCCCCCCCCCCTTCTTGAGCCTTAACCTTTTTCCGAGCAGTAAGCATTGATGAGTTTGAATGCTAGGGCCACACACTTTGTGGTATCTTGGATTATAATATGAATCTATTCTTTGGTGCATAAGATGTTCCATGCTAGATTTAATGAAAGCCAAAGAATTTACACTGCAGAGACTGTCATGATACAAAGGCAACAGCAAACCAAGGACTGAATTCTGCTGTCTCACGTGCACAGAAACTCATGGAATGAGGATAGCTACAGGCTAATTTGACTAATCTGTCAAGATACTGGGTTTTGTCCATCGTATGGAGTAGGTTGGGTTGTTTTTCTTTTTTATAAAAAAAAAAAAGGCAAAGCATCTATGAACTTTTAAACCAGTGAATTTCTCCTGGTACTTCACTTCACTGTCTGTCCAGAACTTTTGATTCTGTTCAATCTAAAAATGTGTGAAGGTGAAAAAGTCACAGTGAAAGCTAAGTGTTGTACAGGCAGATGTATTGGAACAATATGTATACTTCTGCCTTACAGGAAGCCTTTATTACGTTTTTAACAACTTTCTAGTGAAGCACAATCTCATGAGTTTCTTGTATAAAATCAAAGTGGTACAATTGTTTACACTGAGATTTTTCTAAATAAAAACTTTTTAAAAAAGCAGTCTTTCTATAAATGATACAGAACAATGAATATACAGTGACAAGTGCAATAAATTATAGCTTGTATTTACAAGAAGCCTTTTAAATGCAAGTAGAGGTAAGTGCATTTAATACAAGTTTAATATTGATCAAAACAATTTGCTATTAGCTTCTGCTAGACAAAGCATGGCTACACTGCATATCCTTTAAACCAGTTTGTTAGTTGTGTGAGTTGAATGGAAAAGGTTGCAAATGTTGTTGACATTCTGTCTTCCTGTAAACAAACTGTCCAGCTAGAGAATGAATGGCTCCTAAACTTTTACATCTGAATTACAGCTTTAGAAGTGTCCTGACTTCCTTCCTGGGCAATTGGTAGTAGATGAGGCCACGTCATGAGGGGAGGGGAAGGAAGTTGCATAAGAACAAGTGTATAAAGTTGTACTGCTCAGTCAGAGAGTGAACTGGCAAGACCAGCCAGGGCCTGAGTTCCTGGTAGTGTTTCTAACACATGGTGCAGCCAAGCCATCTTATGCTTGCAGGATCAGAGTTAAACAGTGCTTGGAGCATAAGAGAACTGAAACATTTACTTTGGCACAATTTTGGATGCTTACTGTCATGACAGCTGTCAGGAGGAGACTAACAGCCTAGGCATAGTAGCTGGTCCTTCTGGGCAAAACGATCTTGCATGAGACATATGCTCTACGACCAAAGTGCCAACACTTTCTTTAGCTTCTCTGCCTCTCCCCCTCGTCTTCCCTCCCCACCCCCAAGAAAAAGACCTCACTTTTTTTGGGTGTTGTTAGCCCATTTGATAAAAATCAGCATATGTCTAAGCAACTGCTAAAGGCCAAGCTGCTATGTGAGATTAAGACCATCCCAGCCAAATAAAGCATGTGTGGGCATATTGCTGCTGCCGCTGAGCTGAGTAGCCACTGTGGCGTAGGGTCAGTCTATAAGAAGTCCAGCAGTTTGTTAACACCCCAAGGGGTGGTCTCTACACCCTGTCCCCCCACAAGGCACATACGTGGTGTTCTGAAAGGTGGTTTATCACATGCTTTTCTCTCCAAGCTCCTGAAAGCAGGGAAGGTTGTATCAAAGTTCATGGTAGCATCACAGAGTCCATGTGAAGACTGTTTGTCAGTGACATCCACAAGCTCTTACTACCATATTCCTGTATTTCTTCAAGATTACATTAGAATTATCATCAAAGTAAAGAACAGATATGGCATTTAGTTTGGTAGGTGCACAGCATGGTTTGGGAACGTAATCAGGATTCATAAGATGAACCTGTTGCCAAGAAAGAAAACACAACTGAGACAATGGTATCCTGTTTACAAATTCACCTGGTGCTTTGGCATCGAGCTGGCTGGAGACTTACCAGAGTTTGGACAATGGCATGATTGGTTGCGTTCATATGGGCATTGAGTGGGAATGAGCACTCCCCATCACAGTAGTTGGCTGCGTAGCCCTTTGGAGCGATTATCCAGTCCTTTTTAGGGAAACAAACAGAACATGATTCAACAGACAACTGCATGCAATTAAGAGCAGCTGAAAATTTTCCATTAACTTTTTTCTTGAGGGTGAAAATGTGTTTTCACTGAAACTGTTAGGCTTTTGATTGGAGTTTTGGTTTTTGGTTTTTCTTGAGCCATCACTTTTACAAGGACACACTGATTTCAATGTCCAAAGAACAGTGCACATATATGTATTGCCATGAACTAAGAGAGTTTTATCCCTAAAACTCTTGCTGGGTTGCCTTGTGGGGATTGTGGTTTGGAAGCCTTTATGTTCCAACATTTCCTGCAGGTTAGGCCCTCTGGCTGAACTACCTTTCCTAGGTTGAGTCACAGCCACAGCTGGTGCCCCCTCATGGAAAAAATCACATCCATGCATTCACACAGGCACAATTCAAGCCTGAGGGAGCTCCACAACAGGAATATAAAAAACTGGTGTGGTGTCTCACAGACACTCTATCTTATACACCCTTATACGGGGACACTAGCCTGCTAAGGCCACTGTGGGAAGTCTTAGCTGTGTAACAGCTTCAGCACATCTGCCAGACTCCTAAAGGAGGGGCAGGGCAGCCAGCCTGAGCTGCATGTGCAAACAGGTGGCCCCAGTGGCACTCTTGAGTCCCATGATGGTAGGGAAGAAGGTGACTTTTCACCAAAGGGCTCATAAAAAAATTACAGCTTCTCTGCTGCTGACACAAAAGAGCCAAAGGAAAACTAAAAGCAGCAATAATTAGCAGGAGATATTTTGCTTCCTTTGGTGTCAGGCTCTGCAGGTTATCCTGTAGAAGAACATACTGGTACACTTCACGTGCATGTAATTCTTAGACAATTTCCCCTTTACCTGACAACAATTACCTGTGTTTGCTTGAATTTTGCTACAGCAGGTCTGAGCAGCCAGACACTGTTGCTGTAGCTTTGCTAGCCAGGTTTGCTCCCACGAGGATACCTGGGCATCGCAAAAACTCCCCTTCATTTTACTGTACTAGTTCACCCATAATTTGCTCCTGGTAAACCAACCTGCTTTTCATAAGAAAATCACCCTTCTGCTAGAGATGCCAGTACAGACTGTGTAATTTAATTTGTGGTTTAATGGGCTGTAAGAATAAGGGAAGTGCTCTGCTAAAAAAAAATTAATGGATGTTCTGAAGGAGATGGCAGTGCCAAAAAACTGCAGGGGGCTGCTGCCCTGCCTTGATCATCTGCCTGCAACAAGTAGGACCTGGATTCCAACTCTTGCAATGAGCCCTGCTGGTCTGTGGCCTGCCTTTGGCAGCATTGTACCTTTCTACACCTAGAAACATGAAAGCAGTGCCTTCAAGATCAGGAACTTCACAACTGGAATCTGCCTCCTGCCTGAAAGCAGGGCAAGTAAGCTAAGGAACAGGTGGAAAAACTGTTCACAAGTGAAAAGAAATGCCACTCCCAAGTACTGGAGAACGGAGTCAGCAGGCACCCACAGTTGCAGCTAGTGGGCTGGAGTTGACATAAGTTACAAAAAGTACTGTCCCATTAGCTGAGAGGACTTCCATGTCCAGGGGCAGCACCAGGGGCAGCCCTGGCATTCTGAATTATAACCAGGTAAAAACATTAGCTGACAGAAATGGGATCTCCCCTCACAAAAGGGTTGAATGAAAGAATGAAAGAAAAATTTAAAAATTTTAAAAAAGAAAAGGTGAGGGCATTCTTTGAAATGTGATGTTTGATTACACAGTGGCCTGGTCCTAAATAACTTACTCTAAACAACTTTCTGGCCTCATGGTGTTGCAACTAAACCCAGTCTTCAGTCTACCTACCATAGGCAGTGCTAATGGTGGCGCAGGGATGGAGGATTTCAAACAATGGCCAATTTCAAACAGTGGCTGAACACTACACACAAAAAAATTTAATTAAAATCACTGCTTATCATCAGATTTTTTTTCTTATCATTAGAGGTTCACAGATATAAACCCTTGCCCGTACTGTGATTCCTGTGAGTGACAGAGAATGACTGTATACTTGAATCTCATAAAGTATCAAGCTTCCTCTGGATCTTATCAAATGTCACAACTATCAATATTTATTTGCCTTGCCCTGTCACTGGTTTTAGTGAGGAGGCACAAGGGACATTTTAAAGCACAATGGCAGACTCAAGTGGAATTACCGTGACACTGTTTAGATAACATTTCATAACAAAATGTCTAGTTTACCCAGGGAGAAACATCACACACCTGCCATCCCAAGTCTTGGAAGCTAACGTAAAGCTCATGCTTTCTGCACGCTGTTTTTAAGTCACTGCTGTTGTAATCTGTTAAAAGAAAAAGAACAAAAACAAGAATTTAGAAACTAAAACAGGCAGAGCATTGCTGGAGGGCACAGCTGGCCAAATGTGTGCGTGCTGTGGGCTCAGCAGCAAGAAATGATGAGCTCCCTCAGCAGCCAAAAGGATAAGGGTGTTGAGGGACATCCAAAGCAGGGCTGAAGCTTTTAAGATGCCTTTGGGAATGGAGGAACCCAAGTAACAGTGACTCAGTTATAATTACTTCAGCTGCCTTCAAAGTGCTTGTAAAACACCTCCAGTAAAACGACTTCTTAAAATAAATCTACTCCTTCAGCCTGGCACAGGTGACATCCCCACTGGGTGCTCAGACTCACCCCACTTCCTCAGCTGCGGTTTCCAAGGTGTGCCGCCCTAGGTGGTGAGCTCAAACCGCACACACTTACTGAAAGAATTACAGCCCCAGGAAGGTTAATCGTCACCTTGTTTCCCTGTAACAGTTAGCAGGAGTCCTTAAACAGCTAAGGTGTCCCATAGGCAGGGAAGTCCCCGTCTCTCTCTGTCTTACCCCCAGCCTTCCCCAGACATCACCCCATCCACCACCTCCACCCTTGGACCTTTACAAACCATGCTCTGAAAAACCTGTTTCTCCTTTCCATAAGCTGCTTATCTGCAGATGACACAGAACTTGACATGCTCTCACCATTCACTTGCTCCTTAGTGCCAGTACTTCACCAGAGTGGGAAGGCAGAGTGCAAAGCCCTGACCAGAGACCTTCTCCCTTGCCATGACGCAATGTATGAGGATGTTTCGACCATGCAGGAGCTGCTCCTGATGACCCCACAAAGTGCAGCTTTTGACAGAGAGTGGAATTTCCCATTTATATTTGGAAAGAGAGGTGGCTCCACATGTGAACACCTGGAACCACAGAGGAGCTGAGCCGTGACAGAGGGGCCTTTCACCTCCATGTGGCTGCACAAATCCAGCCCTGACGGGTGGTTGCTGATTTTGTCACACCTCAGGTGGCTGCTGGACCTCAGCAGAGCAGCCACAGAAACCACCTTTGCAGCAGAGCAGCTTGGCCACCAGCTACAGCTGCTGAACCCGTACTGTGCACTCGATGGGAAGCACAAGAGGAAGAGATGGCAGCAAATTCAGCCGAGCAGTGTGGGAGCCCATGTTTTCCCCGTCCATGTTTTTCTCCCATGCCTTTCCACAGGGGCCTCCTCCTCTCTCACACACCTCATTTGCAATTAAAGGCGCTTCTGTCAGCAGGCAGATGTCACAGGCTGATGTGCCTGCCTCCCATTGCCCTGGACCTTTTGGCTTACCAGCCCCCTGGTGCCCCTAACATGGCTTGAAAGGTCACCCTTCCAGTGCAGCTTCCCCCAGATGCAGCAGCTGGGATAGAAAAATATTTTTAGTGACTTTTTCCTTGGCTCTGAATAAGCCTTTCTTTTGCTTCCCTCCAGCACCCCCCCTAAGTTTGGGAACTACAAATGCAAATATTTATTCAAAAGAAAAACTATAATACTAAAAGCACATCCAACTGACATTAAGGGCAGCACAGCAGTACAGCTGGGTACAGTTAACACTGAGGGCTGAAAAAAACCCTACACCTCAAACCCAGCCTCCCAACCACCAAAGATTAGAGAGTTGTTTTTAGAAGCAGCTTGGGTTTTAAACTCTAAGGATTGCATTTCAGACTTTCAATAGCTTTGCTTCAATCACGGATTTAATCAGGTGAGCAGAGCTGGTTAACAGCCTGCTGCAGTATAAACATTCACTCTTTCAGGAGCACGCGGTAGCAAGGATGGAGGAGAGTCTCTCTATTTGAGCTTTCCACTTTCAAACCAGACATACCCAGAAGAAACCAGGGTGTGGTGGGTTTTTTTCAGATGAAGCTTTTCAGTCCCTGGCTCAGCCCAGGAGCAAATTTCTAGCATGAGATGTTTTGAAATGATCTGGTCATAATGAGGGGGAAAAAATGAGCAGAAGATACTTTTAGTGATCAAAGGCTTTCCTTTAAGTACCTGAAAACACAACTTCATTGTTCTTCAATGGGAAATATGTAGTTTGCTTAGAGGAAACCATCTGTATTTGGGAGTTACAGTGGAGTTGATCTATTCACAACTGAGTGGGCAGAATGATGCTACATTCCAAATCCAGCTATAATTTACCCAAATCTGCTACAGGAAAGGGGAGAAGGCAAGGGAGGCAGGGAAAACAGGAGTAGGAAGGAAGGCTGCAAGCAATCACAAGTTTAAGAAAACACAGGGGTGGGAAAAAAAAGCTGCTTAACAAGCTACATGAAGCAGAACATGTTATGAACATGTCCTCTCTCACACTGCCCCCAAAAATTTGCCTCTGCTCACTGGTTGGAGTCACCTGATTCACACTCTGCATGGAGCACTGGCTGCTCTTCATCCAAGGCAGATGCAGACAGTTCTATCTTCTCACTTGTCCAGACTGAGCCTTTGCTTTCTGAAACGCCAGTATATTAAACATCCCCTCTCCCTGGATTTGCACTCTTCCCTCACCCCCAAGATCCCCTGCCCTCTTTTCTTGTTATGTGTTTGTCTACTATGTCTACTTCATGGAAGCTACTTTAGCCCAACTTCAGGGGTTTTACAAACCTTTAAGCAACCTTAGCAGTGGCTTTCTGAACTGGAGAAAAAAATGCAGCAAAACAGATGCACATAGTCATGACCCACTCCCTACAGTTAGGGGCTCAGCATATGCCCTAGAGCCACGTACATTGAATGTGCATCCAGTTATGGGCCTGGAAAAAGAAGAATACACACAGTCAAGGGGTTTTGGCAGTGAGCTAAAGCTCACTGAGCTACTGAAGTTGGCTTCCACGACACAATTTCTCCAAAGCCTGGAAAGCAGCATCAGCTACCCCAGGCCAGCATGCTCAGCTGTTTTAGCCCAAATTGCCATTTGAGGTGGTTCAGCAGTGCAAGATCCAACTGGCAAGAGGCAACAGGGTTCATGTCTCTTCCTACCAGCCCTGCAGCAAGGAGCCAGGAGGGCCAAGAGCAGGCAGCTTGCAGCAGGGGGGATGCTGCAAACAACTTCCATGGGGCCAGTTTACACTGCCACAGCACAATTCGTGAGGATTGTTTGCCAGAAACCCTTAAAATCTCTCAGAGTTTAGAGAGCTGCTTTGGGAGTTCCTATAGGCTCATTGTGGGTTTAGCAAAATCATCTCTATTTTTTCCTCTGAACATACCAATTCAGAAATACTAGCTTGGCATTTACAAGGCACTGCATTTAATCATACTGCAAACTATTTTGTCCAAAACAGAGATTTAAAAAAACTCAAACCCCTAGTTCTGCACTTAAAAATAACTCCCAGCACAGTTAAAACAGCACAGTTAAGATGGCTTGTCCCTGCAGCTTGTTTGCACTGAATGTTGTCTGCTTTCACCAGGCCCCAAGTCTGACTTTCTGCGAGCACAGATGTTTCTCTTAAGGCTGGACACTGGCATGTGTGTTGCTGAAAAGGGCAAGAGAATAGCCTGACCCTAATAGTCTTCCTCCTACAGATACTCATGCACTAACCCTAGATTTCCTATAACCTCTCCCACGTTAAGTGCTGGCAAAGAACATATAAATATTTACTGAGGTCGATCCGAATGAGAACACTTGCTGCTCCCCAGGTGCCGGTTTACCAAATTCCACCCAGTAATTAATTGCTTCGTGATTCAAAATAGCTTTGACAGAGGTCTCTAAGGCCAGCCCCTTCTTCTTGGTGTTTGACTTTGGTGATTTTCCCGGATAAAGCTGGTGTAAACTGATCACACACTTAATAACAGCCCACTTCACATGAAAGTGATCTGCTTGGGTGGGAAGAAGGGGAGATGTTGGGCTGACGTGAACCCCCATGTGAAGGCACAAACAGAAATGCTGGCCACACTGCTCCAGTCTGCATCCAAGCACTATGCTGAAGGGAAGATTGGCTGCCAGATAATGAAGTTTGTTAACAAGATCCTTGCCATCACAAAAGCATTTAGCTTTATTTGCCTACAGTGTTTGTGCATACTGCCCTTTGTGATATTTGGTTCCCGTACACGTGGGGAAATCTGTCTGGTGCTATGCATGTCTGCTGGAAGGAAAGGCCACTTGGAGGGCCTCTTCATTTTTCATGGAGCACCTCCCACCAGTCGCAAGGGCCCTAGGATGGCTAAAGAGAAGGACCTGAAAAAGAGTTTTGCTTGAGTTTCACTCAGAGCAGCAAGCACAGCCCAAAGTCAGGCGTTTCAATGCTCTCCATCAGGAAGCGCTGATGGGAAGAGATATGCCTGAAGGCTGACTTGCAGAAGAGAAGGATTATCGCCATCAGACAAAGAGATAGGCCTGTGCAGAAACTGTAAATCATGGAGGTGGCTGTATGGCAGAGGGTCACCATCTGTTATGCTGAAGACAGTCCCCATCTCTTCAGTTAACCAGAGGGTCAGTGTGGAGTCTGAGAGCACAAGCTCAATCCACTGCAAGATTCAGCTGAGTGAGGGCCTCCAGATCTTGCAGACAACAGCAGAGAAACACCTGCTCACTCCTCCCACCCACCTCGTTCCTCCACGTCCTGGGCCAGAGTTGGCATGTGATCTTCTGCCTCAGCAGGTGAAAATACTTCCTTTTCTTCCTGCTTGTCCTCCTTCTACAGAAGAATTGAGCTTAGCTCCAGGAACTCTATGTCAAAGCAGTTTATAACCGTGGGGGTTATTCAGTTCTGCTTTATACAAGCCAATCATAATTACGTGTTTGTAATACAGGGAAATAATTATTCTTGGCAAAAAAATACAGATCATTGAGAATCTTATGCTACGGCCATAGCCTTAGTATCTGAGCTCTTGGTACTGACTGCAGGACAACAACTGCATGTCAAAGGGAGCATAGTGGAGTCCCTTTCCCCACACACAGCAGCACGCTTTCACCTAACCCCCGGTTCACCAGATCTGGTACCAGCCCAGCAGCACACTTCAGGCACTCAAAACTGCAGAACTTGAAATTCTTGCCATATTTAGACAGCAAATGGGGCTTTTTAAAACATACTGCCCCAAAACAACTCACAGGATCTTTAGGAAAAGGGGTTCCTTTTTGGACTGAAAAAATAAATCCCTGTGCATTCACTAACATAGAGAAAGGAAGTTTTAATCTACCAAAAAACCCATCAACACCAAACCACTGCCTTGCTCTCAAGGAGAGAAACTGCTCTCAAGCCCTGGTAGGCAGCAGCAATTCTAGCTTGAGGAAGAGCACAGAACAAAAATTTGACAAGACGTAAGATACAGCAAGAGAGGAAGATGCACACATGGGGAGATGCAACCCAGTTCTGCACCCACTTTGGGTCCAGATGCATCAGGGCACCCTCAGAAGAACTAGGCAGCCTTCAGGGTAATCCCAGGGCCGTAGATGTAGACATCCTCACATTTAAAAAAGAATTATTAAAAAATCCTGTGATCTCTTTAATGCTAAAAACCTTTATTGGTCATTGGTGCCTCTTGGGCTGTTAAATCAACCACTTCTTAAGGAGAACAGAGTCTGAGAGTCATACACTTACAAAGGAAAACAAGCTGATGTAGTCTCTCTTTTCTAAACACAGAAACCAACCAAATATACATCTTAATTTTAAACTCCTCTCCCTTCCCCTGCGCTTAACAGTCTCAACTATACCTTATTGTCTACTGAAATGCCAAATTCCAGGTTTTAAATTAAAGCTGGCTTTGAGCTAGAAGAGCCCAAAAAAACCCTTGAGATCAAAGAATGCCAGCTATTTTTTCCCTTTTTTGTCATTTTAGAATTTTATGACCTGATGTGTGGTGTAGTCAAGAAAGCAGCAATGTAAAAATGTCCCTTTTTGCCCAATGTATCTGCTCCCTCTGGAGCTTTAAGTCACTTTGCCTGATTTAAAAATATGAAAATTTTGTTTTAGCAAACTCATCACTCAGGAAAGTAACTCAGTAAGAAGCCATGATGCCCAGCTTTAAATCTGCAGTTTGGAGACCTGAAGGAAATCAGGACCAAAGCAGGTCTCAGAAATTTGGCCCCACAGAAGGTGCTGGCAGAGGGCTCTCATGCCAGATTAGATGGTAACTCCTCCAGCAATGCCATGCTGGCAGTGGCCAGCCTCCCCTGGGGAGGCCAGGCTGCAGGACTGAGTCTTTTCTCCTGCCCTTAAAATCCATGAAGCCTTATTTCACACTCACACTGGCCCTTGCACAGCATGGCATGGGAGCCCATAGTCCCTCACCATGATGGGCTGTAGCAATTTGGCTGAGTCAACACATGGCCATGCACAGACCCTGGCCACCAGCCCTGGAAGGGCTCCCATCCTGGCTCTGTCCCCTGCAGGCTCCCAGTACCATGGCCAACATGGAGCAACCTCAGGTGCAGCATGGCTCACCCACAACCCAAGCATTCAGGAGCAAGTGAAAGCCTACAGATTCACACCAGCTACGTTTTGGCAGTGCTGGCTCATCTCCCTGTGCTGCGTCTGGATATAGACTAAAAAATACAACTGCCTCTCTTCCTTGGGGTATAGACATTTCTAGAGACGGGAAGGGAAGGGATCCTATTGGAAATGAAGGGGGCAGCATAAGCAAATTAATCAAGTAAATTGGAGTAAGCTAAAATGTTTCAAAGGAAAGAAGGTACTAAATGAAGAAGGACTTGTAGCACTGTGATGGAGGGCAGAGTGGCTGGAAAACAGGTAAGACTTAGAAGACAGAAGACTCTCTCAATTTGCATAAAAATTTCAGAGTTATTGTATTGCCCCACCAGCCCACAACAGCACTCATAAGGCTGCTGTAAAACACCTGCAACATGCAACCTTTCCACAGTAAACAGGAAAACTTCTTTGCCTGTCTGGAAATATGCTTCACCACATATACACTGATGCTCTCACAAGGTTAAAAAAAAAATCTCGAGCTGTTCTACCACCTTTTTTCCAAAGAAATCTGAAAGAGGACTCTGCTGGGAATGCATATGTGCAATACCATAAATCTCAGTGTACACAGAGATTGAGTCTTTCAAATATTGCACTTCACTTCTAGGGCATAATCCTAGACAAATACTGCATAGCAAACAACCTACAAGCACAAGAGTTGTGGCTAAAATATCTCATCCCCTTGAAATAAATGGGCGCAACTTCACATGGGGGTCTGGACTCCACCCTGGATTCAAGAGGACTCCTGTAAGTCTATTACGTGAGATCTCCTCTTCCAACCCCTTGCAGATGTAACCTATTACCCCAGGGAAGAGCATCCCACCTTACAACCCTCTTCTTGCTTCTTTCAACTCCAAAGCAAATGAAAACCTTACAAGTCACCCCAGCTTGTGCTGCATGATTACCTGTGTTACATGATTACCTGTGACACTTGACACCCTGGAAACGTCTTGAGTCTGGGTGGAGCGGTTCCGACTCTGCTGCCTGCGCCTGCTTGTCGCTGACCTAGTGGTCCGTAGGTGAACTTCGCTCACTTTGAAGAAGGCCACCATGAAAGGCTGTTTGTCATAAGGGCCATCTCGCCCTACAAGGCCTGCTTCTCTAGGATTTACACTGAAACCTTCAAACCAAACAGTAAAGTGAATGTTAGAAAAAAGAGTGCAGGTGGATTGCTCCTTTCAGCATCACAACATCCCCATAAGCAGTGTCTCTTTTCTTCTTGCTCATACTCTTCTTTAAACACTAAACATTCCTTTCCTGCCACCACGGCCTATGGGCATTGTTACGACAGCACTCCATCCTGGACAAGAGACTTCATTGCAGCATCTGGCTCTTTGGTATCCCTTTGGCATCTCTATTCCAGTTTAGGATTTTTGTACTCTGTATAACTATAAAGTTAAAAAAATAAACTCTCTATTTTCTCTACTCTGTTATAAAGAGTTATATACATAGATATATACAACACAATGCCCAGATGTGTCACGAAATTAGTTCTGCTGCCTGTGAAACACAAGAAGCAGACGTGAGATTAGGAGACCTCTAGGGAAAGCAGACGGCAAAGGGATGGTGTGCTTTTGTCAGGAGCAGAGGAATGGGCTCTCAGCCCAACTGGGGAGGTAGAGGCTGGTACTAACATTTCCTCAGGGAAAACAGGGGACAGCCCCTCTACTCTTACTTCACATCACAGGTGTACCAAACTCCAGCATGAAGTGACAGAAAGAAAACAAAGTTGGAGACTACCCCAACCCACCTCCACCAGCTCATCCTGGTACTGTCTAGAGATACCTGACCTCACTTATGTGGAAAGACATGACCATCGTGGGACAGCCAATAACTGACAGCCCACCACTTATGCCCTCAGACGCCCTGCTCGTGGTGTTGGCTAGAGCTGCTTAGGGTGCCCAACCCCCACATCCCAACTGGGTTCTGTTAGCACCACTTCTAGACAACATCCAAGGGACTCAAGAGGTGACTAGTGTTACCTGGCCCGTAACCTACCGTCCCGGGTCACCACGCTCAGCTGCAGTCCCATGTTGTGCTGAGGGTTCATCACCCACATGTTACTGGTTGCAGTGACATCAAACTCCAGCCAGCCCTCCTCTGATGCCCACACTGCCCGCGTGTCCAGCAGAAACAGGTCAGAGGCCCTGCAGAGGAGAAGCGTAATGAGAAGACTGTGGTGTCAGCGATCTTCTACCCTGGCTTTTGCTGTTACAGAAACAAAACCTGAAGTAGTTATAAGTTATGTTAATAGCTAGGAGAAAAAAGAAAAACACAATGCCCCAAGTCTGCTAGTGTGTATCCAGAGTTTTGCCATGAGATGCACATGCTTTCACATATGAAATTCAGGATTACATTTTCTAAGAGGAAAGCCACCCTACTCCTCAGGTCTGTCCACTTCTCCACCAGCAAGGGATTAGTAAGGCTCTCTTCTTCTTGAAGAGTGTAATGCTAACCCTGGCAAGACAGTGGTCAAACTACCAGCATGTCCAGGCATTCGATGGCTTTTGTCATAGGGGTTTCATGGTATCAGCCTGCCACATGCAGGCCTACCAAAACTGACAAAAAACCCCCTAAAAATCAACTAACAGCCAAGCATCAAACAATGAAAGAAAATGAACCTCTAAAGGGCTCTAAAGACATTGTTTTAAGGCTTATCAACCAGGATTAGAGTGCCTTGTTCAAAGGTTGCTGGTGCTGCACTTCCTTCAGCTTCAAATGCTTTTAGGTCTATACCATTTTTGCAGCATCAAATACTCACCCAAACTCAGGTCAGTGAAGTCAGCTGCAGAAGCACACAGAGAAATCCCATGTACATGTTCTTGCTGTATTACAGGCATAAGTTTCCTGTCAAGAAAGCTGCAATTCCTATCCTTAACCTGTGGCTATCATCACAAAACAGATACCAGGTGTCAATCCCATCTTCATCTGTCTTTCCCTCCTGCACCTTTTTTTCTAACAGGAACAATGGAAATGAGAAAACAGAGTACCTGTCCCTCCTACCCATCAAAGGTTAACTTCAGAAAAAAATCATTTTGATTGAGTTGTATTTTATTTTTGGCCAATTGCTATGTCATGCTGCCCAGCAGCTTGGCTTGCATGAGATCACACATGGAAAAATAAGCACTTAAGTATATTAGGGCTCCTAGTGTAGCTATTTTTACAGCATGGAGGCTTTCCTCCACCTCACTGGTAGCTGCACACTCTGTGGTTGACTCAACAGCCTTTCCCACAGGAGTCTTTGCCACCACTCCTCCAATGGAACAAGGGTTCAAGCTCAACTCTGACCTTCACCTCCAGCAGCAGCAAGCAGCTAAGGCTGGCCAGCTGCTACATGTTTTGGAAACCTTAAGGTTGAGAGATTTGGGCTTTCCCAGGCAGAGTATATAAACTGAAGTGTTGCTTAAAGACAACTGCAAGCAGCAGCTGCAACCACTCGTTCCCTCTCCAGTTTGATGAGAGGAATGAACTGCTAGATCATTCCCACCTCTGAACATGACTTACACTTCAGGCCTCTCCAATGGACAATATCTGAAAAGGGGTTTTCCTAGCACCTGTTCTGACCTTCCCCCTCACACCAATTGCTTTCTGATCTCTGTAACAGGGTAACTCTGTGACAGAGCTACTCTAACTGCTCTCTACAGGGAGCTCTGTAAGAGTAAATGCTCCTGAACACTCAAACACATGGGAGTAGTCAGGTCTACAAAAACATGAAGAAGAGGCTGGGAGCTTATATTCCCATTGCCTTGCCCTTTGGAAAGGCACTTGGACAGGGGGGAGCTGTAAAACCAAAATGGGCCACATGGCATCACGTAGCCCATTCCCCTGAACTCCAGGCAGGGTCAGCTGCATCCCTATCATTCCCAAAAGGCATTTGCCTCACCTGATCTTACAGGTTGCCAGCCTCCAGGGCTCCATCATTTTCCCAGGAAATTGAATGGGTTTCACTTGAAACATTTCATGTTCTTTTTTTAATTTTTTTCTTTTTTTTTTTTCCTCTCCCTCTATTATCTAACTTAAATGTCACAACAATATCCCCTTCTTATTAAAACAATATCTTCAGTCTCTCCTTACAAGCCATGTTTTACAGACTTTGACTATTCTCATTGCTCTTTATCGACCCAGCTCAGATCAAGATCTCACTGATGCTGAGTACAGTGAAAGGATAATCTTGATGTGTCTCACAGACTGTGCCTCTACTCATACATCTCAGGATATGATTTTGGCTTCTTCACAATACTCACACTGTTAACTCACGTTCACCTTGTGATCTACTATAATCCTTAGATTCATGCTGCTGAACCACAAAGGACCCAGTCACTTCCTAGGGTGTATTTACATTACCGATTTTTCATGTCCCAATGAAATTGTCCTTTCTCCCAAATCACATTCCCTTCCCACCCCCCCCTCCCCTGCCCCAGACTGAACCTCCACCATTATTAGATCACTTAAAACACAGACTTGCCTTTCTATCGGTGTCCCCCATTTTAGTGTCCTCCACAAATATAATAAGCAAACTGTCCAACCAAAGTACAATCGTACCAAACAAGAATGATCCACTTTATCCCAGTCTTTCACATTCACTTTGGAGAGATTTCAATTCCTTCGCAGCATGAAATAAAATGGACAACTGGGTTTTCCAGTCCAGTTAACTCTTTGCAAAAAGTCTCATACAGGACTGATTTTCAATCAGCTCTGCTATTCATAGAATCATAGAATCAATCAAGTTGGAAAAGACCTCCAAGATCATCAAGTTCAATCCTTGATCCACTACCACCGTGGTTACTAGACCATGGCACTAAGTGCCACATCCAGTCTCATCTTATAAATCTCCACGGACAGTGAATCCACCACCTCCCTGGGCAGCCCATTCCAACGTCTGATTAATCTCTCTGTAAAAAATTTCAACTGATTTTTGCATTATTTGACTGGATGAAGCCAATGCTGAAGGTTCACCCCACAAGTACTTTAGGTCATAGTAGATGTATAGGTAACACATCTGAATACTTTCTGTTTAAGCCTGTTTTTAATTAATATTTGTCACCCAAACCTCACCACGCTGCACAGAATTGCATATAGTTTCTTACGAGTTTTTATTTTGGCATGAAGGTTTTAAAAGAATATTCAGCCATCTATTTCCAAAGACAAAATTAGGGAGGAAAGAAAGAATTTACTCACATAAGAAAGAATTCCAACTATTTAACTGAGAGCCTCTAAGCACTTCCTTTATTTTTTCCAGAATAGAAATCTTGTACGTCCCTCCCCCTTTAAGAAAGTCACCTCAAATTTGGCCAAGCAGTAAGTACTTGAAAATTCCTGCCCAAAAAGGTTTAATAGAGATTCAGAGCTTAGCAACAAAGTTCTCTGGACTTCTTGTATTCAAGGAACATACTTTCCCCTTCTTTCTCCCTTGGTAAACCAGATACCATGCATCACCTGAGGGGAATCTGCTCTTTCCTACAAGCTATGTGTCTGAGAAGACATATCCCTGCTACTTCTGCAAAAAAAGCTGTATGGTGTCTGATCTTGGAACAGAGACTGGGAGATCTCCCAAGCTAGCCTTTGGTCAAAGGGAAAAGGGAAAGGACGTCAAAAGGAAAGAATATCTCATATCTCTCTCTCTAGTCAAAGGGAAAGAATATTTCATTAGATGGGGAAAGGTGGAGGATTTTTTGTAGTCATCATTGCATCACATGCAAGGAATAGATGGAAAGACCCTGAATAACAGGAAACATTCTGCAGAGAAAAGGGAGTAGAAAGATGTCCACCACACCTCTGTGAATTAGGCCCATTATTCCCAACTCAGCATCTCTCTGCTTCTAGAAGTAGTTGGGAAACTACTGGCATCTTCCCGCACTGATGGCTCCCAGAGGGCTACTCCTGCCATTTGTGGCAACACAGCTGCCAACAACCATGCTGACAGATGTCAGTGATGAGAATCTACCACTTCCACTCTTGCCCCAACGTTCAGAGGGAAACACACATACGCAACTGCACTTTTTTTCTTCACCCAGTTCTGCTTTCTGAAGACTACAGAAAACCCATTTATTCCACTCCTCTCCTAATAGGACTGCAAAAGAAAGACAGGAAACATGAAAGCTAAAGCTGCTGCACAGCCTTATTACCAGTCCTGATGCTGGATTATTGGCTGATTTTGGCAGTGACCATTTTTGCCAACAGTGTTTGCTTAGCAGGTCCACACCCTATGGCCCAACCTATTACAAAAGTTGAAGCGCATACAACAGACGAGCAGGGGTTTCCTGCAAGCCAAAGGGCAGTGCTGGAGAAAGGAAAAAATAAACATCTGAAAGTGGCAACTAACCTACTGGAGGAAGTTGATCCTCACCAGTATATGCATGACAAGAATAAGGCCTTACAGCCATGTCCAAAAAAGAAATAATTTAGGAAGCAGTCAGACATCATGCTGAAGAGCGCTAAACACAAGTAGATGCAAGCCCACAGTGAAAGAAAAATCTAAGAGTGGACAAGAAGGTGAGAAACAGATCATATACTGAGCAAGCCACATAAAACAAAGTATTGAATTTCTAGTCATTAAGTGATGACATTGATCCCGTGCAGTGAGGCAGGCAGTGACCCTCCAAGAGGAAGCATGCAACTGAGGACATGGTCATCTTAATGGCAGGATATTTGAAAACTTCAGCATTTGAGAAAAACAGAGGCAAGATGGAACCCGAGGGAAACAGGAAGGGAACATGAGGAACAGGAAAAACTAGAAAAAGAAAGGCTGGAAGAAATGTTTGAGCCAGCATCACTGAGGAGACAGGAAGAAGCATAGGCTGAATAAAGCAGAGTCAGTCCAAAGGTTGCATGCCCAAGCAACCTCAGATGTCAGAGACATCACAAGACCTCTAGCACCTCCACAGGTCTTTAAAATTCAGTGTACAGAAGATAAATTTCATCACCAAAACAGGCAGTTTCTTAACACTCTCTCTGCCTAAACCTGCCTCTGGGTTTTTACAAAGTTACTGCCATCTCATTGTCACTAAGGTGCCCAACAGCCTCATCTTTCTTTTCAGTGTGCTTAACCATCTGCATGAATTCAGTTAATGATTTCCATAATAATGCTGCTGCAGGCATAATATGTATTAATCTCAGATTATTAAAGGGAAACAAGTGAATGGGAGAAACTGAGGCCGTGAGCTTAAACAACTTTCCTGATACAAGAGAGGATATTAAATACAAAGATTCAAATTAGAAACTCCCAACTCGAAACAGGAGTTCTTTGTTCTGGATTAAGGCCCTAAAGTATGGACTCAAGTACCCGGAAATAAATGGGAGTGTTTCCATGGCCTTCAGAAGACTCTGGAGAAGGATGGAAAAGCAAAGGTCAACAAAGCAATCACAAGTGGCTGCAATAAACAGAAAGGAGAACACAGTTTACCGGAGAAATATGGCCTGTGTAATTCAGAAGGCAGGATTTAGCTCCAGCGTCCTCAGAGAGTGAGCCGATTTGTCAGATATAAATATCAAATATAGCTACTATTCTTAACGCCAGCATCCCAACCATGTACTCAGGGCATTTACAGGCGAAAAAGCTTGCATTTAACTTCAGTGCTTTTCCCCCCTCTAAGATAAATATTTTGTTAACTGAAACCTCTGTGTAAACCTTTCAACAAAATGTCTCTAGGTGTTAATTCTCTTTAATTGAACACTAATTAGATTAGAATTCAGTCAAATTAGTAACCAGGTCAAGTGGTTTCTCTTACTTACTATACTTAGTGAAATGTTCACATTAAAATAATTTTTCTGTTCTGGATACACATTACAACATGGAACTTTGCTACAGGAAAAACACCAAAGCTATAAAAAGCTAAATTTAAAGAAGCATCTGTTGAACTAGTTTTTTTAGTTTCCCACCCTCCCTGGTCTTCTTTCCCTGACCAGGCAGAAGTTTTACCAGGGAGACAGTGAGAACAAACAGAAATCTCACCTTCAAAATGACTAAGTTAAAGGTCTCGCATTTTAATTGCATATCTTGGAACAACATTTTTGGCCCAACTTCAAAGCCTGCAATTACCCAGGTGTTTAAAGGATTGTTACGCATCAACAGCCATTTACCAAAGCATTAATTACTATAAGTCTCTAAAACTTTCCTCGGCTGAACCTTTTTGTTTACTTTTCTTCAAAGACAAGTTGACATAATAGTCTAGACTGCCTAGCAGCAGTTTCTCAAAAGGGAATTTTGCACAGAAGTGTGGAATCTACATTTTAATTAACGTTCTTTCTAAATACTCCTCTGCCCGCCTCAGGATCAGAATCTTTAGTTTGCACTGACATCAACTTTCTGTAAAAATTATCCTATGTATAGCAAGCTAGCAAAATTATTCCACTATCCACTATCGAAGGACATATAAATCTACTCGCAACTGACTCAGTCTTAGAGAGTTAAACAGAACTCCACTTAGATAAAACTTTGAAATCGCAGCCTTTTCAAACCTCTGCATCCACCATCTTGCAGTAGATGTAATTCCTACTTCGAGTTTAAAAGTATTACTTACAGAACGAACTTTATGTGGAGCTCCCACAGGATGAGGTATTGCCAAGAGATGCAATACAAAACCTTAACAACTAAATGACCAGTAGTCCAAAGATTCAAATGCACCACACAAAATTTAATTAATCAGTGCTCCTTTGTACAGAGACCCACGGGCAGGGAAATGCCAGCCCCTGGAATGAGCTGCCATGGAAAGCAAAGGCAGTCTCTACTGGAAAGCAAAGGTAGTCTCTATTGTTTCATGAGAAGTAAGGCTCAGTTTAACTATCTTGAAAAAGTTATGCCATCTGTGGGCCAGAGGACCAGGAGAGACATGCACATCCTATAAGAGCTTCTTAGAAACCAGGAAGGAAATACAAAGAAATGTCAACTTACAAACGAAGTTCCTTCCAAGGTGGAATAGAAGACCATCAGCTGGGCACTAATTTGCAAGGATTGCCAGCCAGCAGAGGAAAAAGCACAGAATGGAGATGCTGGGAGACACTCTGGAGGGGGTTCTGCAATTCAGGACAGAGAGAGGAAAGCCATCCTGGATGTATCCAGACATGGGGACACACAAGAAGGGATAGGTACGCTCAACCTCACACCTCCACTTCTCTCTCTGAAAAGAGTTGCCCTGGGCTGAAAAGGCTGCCCTTTATCACTGCATGCCTCATCCTGGCTGCAAAATCTGCAAAGGCAGGGGGTTAAGTCTTCCAGACTCACCGGAAGAGTAGCAGGGTGAAACATAGGTTTTAAGGCTGAATGTGGCAAAGACTGGAAAATCATAGCCTAGACCTACAGGATGTGGTCTCCCTACACCAAGACTATGGGAAGTTCAGCCTACAGGTCTGTGATAATCCCCAGAAAAGCCAATACAGATATTTGAATGCAAAGGTGTCCCCCTATTTCCAGCTTAAGGTCTTGAGCTCCACAGATCTGAGGAATGAACATTTTACCAACAGGAGCGGTGAAAAAAAGAAAAAATCATCCTAAATCACAGGGATAGGAGATATATTTCTTTTTTTTTTAACTACAATTCTGTAAGAAAAAGGGGTATTTTAGCAGTACTGAAGGCTACAGTACTTCAGAGTTTCATCCAGAATAACTTTGACTTTCAAACTACTCTAAACCAACCAGCCCAAACCACAACAAATCACACACCCACAGTGGAAGCTGAATTGAGATGTGGGCAGACACTTCTCTATAGCATCATGGAAACAGCTCTATCATATACAAATATATACACACTATATACAAATCTGACCCCAACTTGAAACAGATTGATGCTATCTTTGTCATTTGTATTACACAACCCATTCCAAAACCCAGTTGAGGACAGTTATTTATTTTCTAAGCTATAAACACTGACGTTGAATCAATTTGCCCTTTAGGTTAGAAGCTCGGACCACATTTGTATAAATATCCTGTTGCAAAGAGGAAGACTTTATTACCACTATAACTGGCAGCTAAAAGCCAATGAGTGCCTTAACCCTTTAGGAATTGTGTTCAGTAGAAGAACATGGTCCCCAGGCAGTCGCTCTGCAGGGCTCACTTTTGTCCACACGTGTCTTATCATGTAGGAGGAATCTTTCTGACCATCATGTCCTCATATTTCATTCTGGGTGCAAATGAAACTGTTTAATAAACTTTGACCATTAAGATACTGTATCTTCCTTTGATCACTAACATAGGCCACTGTGTTTTTCATAGATCAGTTGTTTGGACAGTGTGGGAGTGTTCTGAGGTCTGCATTAGCAGGATATTTACACTTGAAAACATACTGATGATCCAAACCAAGGACTAACATCTTTGATCAACCATAAACTGCCTTCCCTAGTCCTGACCTGACACCTCTCTGGGTGAGAACATGGAAGTTTCAAGAACAAAACTGTTTAAATAATGAGCTGTTTTCAGGGACAAACTCATTTCTTCCCTTCCCTTGTAAAGGTCTCACTTACACAGCAAGTGAGACTTCTGAGACCACTCCCAAGTGGTATCAGAAATCACAGAGGGCTTTGCTGATTCTTCCACAAAATCCGTGCTACACTTTAGAATCAAGGCAAGCTGCAGGGCTTAGCTGTGCATTGGTACTGCATAAGGTTCTTGTTTGTGTAGCTCTTGCCTGATGAAACTAAACAGTCTGTCAGATATGGCCACGGTGGGACAAGCACCTGGAAGCTGATACCACTTGTCCTCCTAAATTGGTGCTTTGGCAAACATCCCTGTTTTCTGCATATTTCGAAGGGGGAAAAAAAGAAAAAAAAAAGAGAGAAGAAAAAAAATCCCACCCTAGTGTTCAAACAGCCTAGTCTCTTAAAACTCTGGGCGGTCAGAAGCTGAAGGGCAGCAACATCCGGCAGATGTATCGCCTGTTCCCTCTCCCAGCGTCAGCCCCTACAGCCCACAGCCTGTTTCAAAACCCAGAGTCATCCCCCTCAGAGCAAACCAGATGTCACCTCAGCCCTATTTGGTGAAGCCTCTTTTCCACACAATCCGAAAGGCTCACCACTGATGGCTGGCCACAAGCTTGACCCATCCTGAGGATTTCATTAATCTCTTTGCATCATCCCACTGACAACTCCAGCAGCTTGTGTTATGACAAAATGTGGCCGTTAACTGCGGTTTGGTTAGAAAACAAAGGCCTAGTTTCTAGGCACTATTTTTCTTACCTTACAAAAGCATGGAAGGAATGGGGAGATGAAAATATTACTGACACAAGTGAGTCACTATTAAAAATGTTTTCTTTTTAAAGAGAGAATGTACTTAGACCACACTGTCCTCAATGTGAGTTTCACTGCCTGGAGTCCTCACAAGTATTTTTTTCTTATTTCTGATATCTTTGAATGAGGAGAGGGTCAGATTTCTACCCAGAGGTTTTATGCTATTTCAATCACCATTGATCTCTGATTGGTCATGTTCTCTCTGCTTACACTCCTGTCTAGGAGACACTCTCAAATGGGCCCATGGTCCTTGCTTTTAGCTTTTTCTACAGTGGCAAAAATCAGTTTGATAATTCAGCAACTGGTAGAAATTTTAGCCTCAGGCTTGGTTCTGTTTTTAGCCACCAGGAACAGCCAGCAGTGCCTCACAATTCCGTGCAGCAGCGCACATCTGGGCTAGAGTCACACGCTCATGTTTTTACTGTCCAGATGAGCTTTTTTTTTCCCTTTGCTCAAGTAATACTGAATTAAGCCACTTCATTACACTTAACTGGAGCCAAGGGATACTTCCAGGCTCTGAGCTTTGGTGAAGATTTGTATTTACTAAAGCTTTCTCTTATCTCCTGCCCTGCCAAACTTTTTTCTTCGAGAGAAGCAGGCAGGTTTCCTTTTTTTTACATATATGTTCTCCAAGAGGTGCCTGCTGTCTTTCTCTTGTAGACTGCTGGTTTAAATCCATACATGCAAGCTGCCCAATTAAAAATTATTTGCACCCAAAAGTAGTTTAGTAGTTACCAATAACCACCTCAGACAACTGTTAACCTCATAAAATCCAAGACTAACATGGTGTCTTTGAACTTTTTCTGAAGACTGCAGATGTTCACTGAACAGGCACCTTCTGCAGCCTTTAGAGATGAATTTTCCTGACCAGAAGGAATATTTGCCAGCAGAAAAAGATGAAAAAAGGTGCTACATCAACTCCTCTGTCTCACCTGCTATTCACCAGCTAGACTTCAAGATCCGTACAGACTCTTCCTTATGCAATAAAATGTCATAAAATGTCAGGAAATATCAAGCTCTTATTCAAAACCATTAGCCCAAAGGAAGCATGACACAACTTTTTTAGTAGAGTTTTTTCAAGTTAAAGGCAGCTGTTATTTTCTGGCTCAGAAGATGTCTGCTAAAATTCAATGGAAGACTTACAAATATTTAGCAAGTTCCTTCAAAAACCAGTGCACTCTTTTTCTTATAATTTAACCTTCCAGTGTTCTGAACAGGAAAAGAAAACATTGCATTCCAAATTAATCCACTGAGACAAAAGGGGGAGAAAAAAGCATTTGGGACTTTACCCCCCCCCAGTAAAAGCAAGTAAGTGAATTGATGATCAAAACCCAAAACGACTCAGAAGAATATAGTTCCTTAAGGCACACCAGAAGAATCTGAGGCATTTTTCCTCTCCATGCAGAGATATTAGTGAACAGCTAAATACCACTTTTTAGTATTTGTTTTCAAGAATGTTCACAGGCCAAAGTCCACGCAGGACACCAATGAGGGTGAACATTTGAATCTATAGCAGCAGTAGCCTATGAGTCAGACCTCAACTGACCATAACACTGAGCAATAAGCAGCTTCTACTATCTCATTTTAACTGTCTTTTAACACCTACATATATTTAACATAAAAGGGGTTATTTATATGTATATATATATGCATATATATACAGAGAATACAAACCTATGCATGTATTTATACAGAAGCACATACATTTTCATATGTGCTTTTATATTTTACCCGTAAATGAAAGAGTCCTTTAAGCTGAAAGGAAAAAAGGGTAGAAAAGGGCATGTCCTTTTTACAGCTGCAAAACTCTCTGAGCCATATCTTGCCCACCTCTGTGCGGATGATGTGACAATTCCCACAGACTCATCTGAAGCACAAGTTGCTTTAGCCAAACATCTCCCTCCTTCCCCCCAGTAAAAATAAATAAATAAAGAAGAAAAAGAAACAAAAAGGGAGCCTTGAGGGACTGGATGAGTCAGAGGTTAGTAATGAACTACAGACACTCATCCCTCGGTCAGTGGTTCACGCCTAGCCCATGTCAGGAGGGACAGTGAACTGCTGGCAGTCTGGATCTGGAGGAAGTCACTTTATGATTCCCAGTCCCAACAGTGGGATCCCCTCAGCATGGCCGCCAGCAACGGCAGAAGGAACGTGATGGAAGGGAATTAAAAGACCCAAAATACTTGCCAGCTTTGGACAGAGACCACCCTGGTGGTCCCCACCCAAGCTGCTGCCTCTACTCTGTCCATAGGGAAGTCTCTAGCACCCAGTGATGTCCAGCACATGCAGGTGCCAAAGTGCCCAGTGCCAAAGGATGCACATCACAGCTTCACAGACACAAGGTTGCAGCATCACTGCTGCACACAGTCATTTTCAGAACAGAGTTTGTAAACTTGTTAGGAATGGGGTATATTAGGGGCCGTATCCTGTACTTTATTCTCTTTCCTGCAATGTCTTATTTGCTTGCTCAGTTTACTCTGAAAAAAATGTTATATAAACATAAAAGTTGACAGTTCTCCTACTCTGTGCCCTGCTTTGGTGACCGTCACAGAGCAGAGTATCAATTGCTTCCATGGACACTTGGCAGAGGTTTTCCTCCAGCTCCAGAGGTGGGATCTCTGTTTATGGAATCTAAAGAAGACCAACACTTGCCACTTTTTATTCAGTGTGGTTCTAAATGAACAATACAGCTAACATCTATGAAATCTCCATGACCGTCTGGAGTTCCATCAGCTCCTGATGTAACAAGTGGGCATTGATGTTAACATCCTAAGCAGCAAGAACGTTACTCCTGGAGGCACTCCAGCAATTTGCAACTCGAAGCACAAAGGGAAGCACAACACTGATCTCTTAAAACTCACACCTTCTTCCCCATCACCTATTCACCCAAGTATTTCTCTCCATTTCCCCAGAGGCCACACTCCCCATAGAACAATCACAAGCTATTTAATCTTGCCTTCACAACTGCCAATCATGAAAGGCTCATGGTGCCCCAAATGGTACCAATGGAAAGGCTGGAGAAAGAAGGAGCATAAAGGAAAACATCCATGAAACCTTCACAGAGAAAACAAATGGAGCTTTTTTTTAGCACTGCTGATTTCTTTTTTTTTTTATGCCTGTAGCAGAGGAACAGTTACAGTACTGACAAGTAATGAAACCCTTTTGTACCACCGCATTAATCTGACATTTAATTGACCATGTATTTCCATCTCTTAGCCTTACATGATTCCTCCATCTGAAACATTACAGGTTTTAAATTAATCACTCCATTTACACTTGTTTGGATTTTTTGTGTCCAAGTTTCTATTGTGCCTCTCTCACTTTTGCCTCTCTCAACGCCACTGAAAGTCAAGGAGTGATTTTGTACCTGCATATACAAAATGCATGCTGAATTTTCTTCTGCTTTATTTACTTTAATTTAAGTCCAGCTGCGAGCAGGTCAAGTTTGAACTAATTACCAGTATTTTTCAAACAGGCTATGCTTTTTATGCTGGTAGGATTAAGTTGAAAGGCGGAATGTGTATTTCAGTACACAAGTGCAATGCCAGCATTGGTTTAAAAATCTACTGCTCCTCGTCAGATTCTTTCTCTATTTAAAGACAACACAAAGGTTGCAGCTAAGTCACACCCCAGGCTACAATACTGTGGACTTTCTCTGGCTGGGGTCCGTTTGCACTCTACCATGCCCATTTCCCATAAGGAAAGGACCATGCAATAACATAACCCTGTTAACATTAACAAACCTGATATTTATTTTCAGTCCTCTCAACATTAGTGCAAAGCTCAGCCTTCTCCAGGACAGCAGCTGGTGGCACAGAGCAAGGCCCTCCTGCATACCTGTTCTGATGTTCCTGCAGCACTTGGTAGATGCTGATAAGGAAGGTTTGGTTTTTAAAGCTTCCTAAAACGCAGTCCTTGTAGATTCGAAACTCAGCGGCTGTGACGGCCTCCCCCTCAGGAATCTGAGACAAATTAAATTTGAATTCCTTGTGGTGCCGCTGGTGAGGTGTGAACTCCTTGTCGTACTCAACTGCAGATGGGAAAAGGAAAGGAAAGGAAAAAAAGGAACCATGACTAAAATTTAACAACAAAAGGTTTCCACATGCTGCCACCAAGAATCTTATTTTTTTCTCCAAAGATAGCCTTGGCAAGTGCCAGGAAAGCTTATGCAATTAAAGCCCTAAAAATACAGTACTAAGAGAAGATGAATGTTCCTCTTCTCTAGCCAATTCCTTTGGGTTTTTTTATTTTTTAGAGAAAAGTCAGCTTTGACAGGTGAAATATGACCATGAATTTTGCCCGTGTAAAACTCTGAAGCTGTGACCGCCCCCAGCATTTTCCACCTGCAGATCTCCACATTCTTTACAGCATTTCCGTAAGTCTCACAGCCCTCTTCCAACAGAGGAGGTAAGTACTTCCATTTTGTTTTAGCACATAAAGGCACAGACTAAGCCATAGCACCAGGTCAACCAATACCTTAACTGCCCTAAAATGTGCTGTTTTCTGGCTCCCTGAAAAGCCAGAAATAGCCACTGGACCACCTTGTGGGTGAATACAATCAACATGAAATTTATTTTAAAGGGTTAAAGCTAACCAGAGCTCCCCTTCCTTTTGCAGAAGCTTATTTGAGAATGAGAGAGCTTACGAGTGACCCCTTTTGGTTTCTGGTCTTAGACTTCCTCAGGTACATTCTCAGCTATAGGATTTAAGACGGACGCAAAACAGAATTCCTTCTTTATGCCTCAGGATTTGTGTTTTCTCTTTTTGAGGTTCTCTTTAAAAACTCTGCTCCTAGTTCCACTCTCATATTACTTGATTACATCTTGGTTAGTCTGACTTTGATTAATTGTTTGTCATTTTTTTCTAATTTTCTATTAGAAATTGCTTAAAACGTTAACATATTATTAAAACATACAAAATTACATCCAAAAAACTGTTCCCACTAGTGCAATTGAAGGCGTATATGTCAGTGACAAATAACTCATCATTATATTATCAATAGGAACATGAGTACATTCAGAGGCAGCAAGGGAAGAAGAAATCCCTTTTCATGTTTGTCTTTGTGGTCACTTTGTTGTTCCCCCCAACTTCATACATCAAATTGCAAAGGCATCCATGAGCCTACCCTCACAACATCCCCATGAGGTAAGCAGCAATCTCTGTTTTACAGCTGGGATACTGAGTCACCAGGAGAGTGACTTG
Source organism: Manacus vitellinus (assembly GCF_001715985.3). Taxonomy (NCBI): domain Eukaryota; kingdom Metazoa; phylum Chordata; class Aves; order Passeriformes; family Pipridae; genus Manacus; species Manacus vitellinus. The sequence goes on from NW_021940534.1 coordinate 6,862,510, forward strand.
TCCAAGGGCAGGTGGCAGAGGCTTGCAGCGGAGCCAGGAACGACAGCCAATGTGCTTGAGGTTCATCACTTTACCCACAGGTTACCTCCCTGGAGAGCAGACATCTCCCAGCTGCTGGAAAGAGCCTGTGGAGACTTTCCTCTCTACCTTTCTCAAGTGCCTGTTCCTCCTCATTCCTCAGTCCCTGTTTTGTCTGTCCTCTCCCTTTCTTTTGGCAGCCCTTTCATGTGAGCTGTCTCATCTGGCTGGGTCCACATCCTGGCTCCCTGCAAGACAGTTAGTCACATCCTTCTCTTTGAAGCTCGCCTGGAAATCTTTTCACCTCTGCATGACTGCTGTTTAGCATTCTCTGGGACACCACACTTGGAGATGGTGTGTTAAGGGCTCCCACAAGGCAAACAGGCAAATCCTCAAACTGCTGCCAGAGTCAGATGCCTCTGCCAATTTTGTCAGTCTTGCACTGCATCCGTCTGAGCAGCTTAGATGCCAAACAACTCACAAATGCAAGTGACTGACCCTGTAGCTTCCAGAAAAGAGGTGGTGACACCCAGCATCTCGTCAGAGATTGCACCAAGGCAAATGATGGCACCACTCAATTCCAGTGCCACCTAGGAATTATCCCTCTGCCTATCAGTTATGGGTGATCTGGGCTTCCCTTTGAAGCACCCGCCCCTGCTTTTAATAGGGAACAACTCTGGCAACACCAGACTGGTCGTCGTCACTTGCACGTACATCCTCCAAGAAGGGGCCTGAGTTGCCTGCTTATTCCCCATCCTGAGGAGAGTCCCATGGGGTGCATCTCCCAAAAGAGAGTAGCCACATACTTCGAGAAACTTGCAAGCATCCAACCAACGAGAAACTGCGTTTGGCTGCTTGCAGCAGAATGACATGCCCAACTTGGCCTGTTTACTTGCTGCTAAAAGACGAGAGGATGTAATTAATGGTGAGGGAATGTCTAAATCCACGGGTTTGCAGAGGCACACATATGAAGCAACAGTTCTCAATTTAGAACTTGCTACATCCTCACTTACGAGTGCAATGACCAGCTGAAACCCTCATCCCCTCCCATGCTGTCACGGGGATGAGTTGACCTGCGGGCGAGGTGCAGCAAGGCAGCTTTTCCCCAGGCTCGCAGATGAGGATGATAAAGGAGAGAAGCAGGAAGAGCAAGAGGAAGGACACAACCAGAGTAAGCAACAGAACTCCATCAGGGCGCCAGAAAACTAAAGTTACACCAGAGACAGCAAAGGAATAGTCGATCCTTCCTGTCAGCTATTGCCCCACATCAAGACGCAATGTGGCCTCTCCAAGTGCAGAGAAGGGAGAGCCTGGAGCCGTCCCACACAGCACAAGGTTCAAAATGAGCCCAAACATCACTGGTTTTTTGTTCCTTTCTCACCTCAAGTCAGCTACAGTGACCTAATTTCCACTCATCTCCACTAAAAAATACACAGTTTAAAAGTGATATAACCGAACTCTAGTCCTTTAAATCAGTATTTTCCCATACTCCTCGTCAAAAAAGTCAAACACAAGCCACAGAGGAAGAAAAACCCACCAAAACATCTACCATAGAGCATGACAAATAGCAGCAGGTATGATGCTTGACTCCAATTGCCCTTTCCCAGTTTATAACTTGCCTGATATATTTACAATAGTATTTTCCTGTTTTTTAAAACTTTCTTCCTTTATCCCTGCCCTTGTCCGAATATGCCACACAATCACAGAAGCTGACTAAACTGATTACAGGGGAAACATTCTGACTGATTTCGTTATCAGGCTTGGCAGAATAAACAACCTGAAATGCACAAACAAGGAAACCTTTTTTTAATCCTTCAGATTAAGCAATTCAGCTTTTTCTGTAATAAGAAAAGCACATTCATAAAGAAATACTGTTAAACTGATGGTGTCGTCCTCCACTGTGATCCATCCAGCAGCAACCCAACAACATCATAGGATGGAAAAAAGACTACATTAAGCATGTATGAAGCAAGTATAAAAGTTTAACGAGTTGGAAAGCTTTTCTGGCTATGTATCTTCCCATGATACAATGGAGGGTGGGGGTTTTTTTCTTTGTGGGAGTGGTGAGATATTTAAGTTCTATATACTCATTGTCACACCATCAAGTTAATAATCAACTGTTTTCATTCAGCAAGACAGCTTAAAAATATAAAATGCCAACAGTTCTTCTCTGGGAGTTCTTTTGCTCCCTGGAAACTGTCCATTTTTAACAAAGAAGTCAAGTTTTACAACAGTAAAATTTGGAAAGGCAAGATTCAAGATGCTGGTTCCCAGGATTACCCAGTCTGTATTGCTATCACGTTACAATGCATCATATGACCTCATATTCAAAATACAGACAGAATACACCAAAATGCAGGGCAACAGCAAAAAGAAGAACTCATTTCTCAAGCTGCTTTCCAATCATTATTTTTTCCACATGAATTCTTTCAGGTCAATCTGACCAGTGACATGTGAAATCCAAAGCTAATTTCCGTCTGAAGGTGGACATAAGCATGTCCCAACTGCGCAAAGCTCTTGCAGGGAGAATCAGGCAGCTCATAGCTGGGTCAGGTTGGAAGGAAGCAGCCTCTCCCCACAGTGCTGGCCGGAACGTCAGGACCAAGCCAGGCAAAACTAGGGTTTGTAGGGTGATGACACGAACTACAGCCATATAAAACTCATGGTCATGATTTGACTACATTATCCTGAACATTACTATTCATTTGCTGGAATAAGTCCTTGGAGACTACAAAACCAGGTATGCATGTATCAGGGGGAGTTCAGAAAGGAAATATCAAACAGATTTTAGCCCATCATGGGTGTATGTGGTTTGAGCCAAAGGGACTGCCCACTCCACCATGCAGGTCTCTGCCCCTATCCTGGCTGGGGCTGCAGCTGCTCCTTTGCTTGCGATGCAAAGGAGGTGTGAGCTGTGGACACCAGGAGTACTCACCCCTGAGTTTTCATTACAGCTTATTTCTGAGCAGAGTGGATGAATGTGCAGAAACAGTTAACAGAAAAGCCTGCCAGTAGCTCTTTACATTCCCCTTAACAAATATTTTTAAATATTATACAAACACAGCACTATTGTTGAGCAGTTAAAAATGCAAGAATGGCAAAATTAGGGTTACTGTGGTTTTGAATTTTGTGTATTCTAATTCTAACCCAGTGTTGCAATAGCCAATTTCAGCACAAAATGTCCTTGGTTTAAAAATAACATGCTGCTTACAATGCTTGTTACTTTAAAAACACTGCACAGAAAAAAAAATTAATTAAGAAATTAACACATCTATTTTGGTAACTATACCATTCTACTTCCATTTGACTATGTTGCACACACCTTGGACCAAAGGAAATGTAAGCCTAATGACAGTCATGGAAATAAACTCTTCTTCTGCATAAGAATTTTCAGCATTTCTTTTAGGATCTAAAGTAAATTGGTATGCAGAAATAACAGGTCAACAGCCTTTCCTGTGGAAACACAGTTTTCACTCAGAACGGCAGCACCGTCATGATACTTGCTGATTTTCTCCAGTTCTCAGCTGTTAAGAAAAGTGTTAAGTCAGGTGCTCACATGAGAGTCAAAATGGTGGCTTAAGAAAGTCTCTAGCTCACAGTCTAGGTAATAAAGCCAAAAAAATTAACAGGTAGGCTCAAAACCTATGGCTCCAGAAGTAATTTTTTTAAATAAGTTTTCTATACAAATAATTATGATTTCCATGACAATCTGGCTACTTTGGAGGGCACAGAGGAGAAGGGTCGCAAATAAATGAGAGACGAATATTTAGAATGGTACATTCTGTATCCATCCTGACCCCAGCACAGGTGAAACTTCTGAAGAATCTTTTGCATGCCGAGATCTTCAATGGTGACTTGGTTTTGCAGGACCACTGCTACCATGCTCCAAAAAAAGTAACCAGGATTCATACCCTGCTTATGCAAAGTGAGTTTTGCATAAGTGTTCATGAATTCAGTTTGAGCGCAAATGTAAGCCATTCCTACTCATTTCTTCTCCACCTTCATACCTGATCCCCCCTCTAATAAAATGAGAAAGCACCTGAAAACTAGAATTGTTAACAGGAGATTCACCACAACAGCTACATAAGCAGCACAGAGACAATTTCTCTGTATTATGTCACCAATTTCTGCACTACGTCAACAGCATTTATCACATCTGGAGCAATGAAGCAGTGGATTAGGCCTCAAATACTTTAAACATTACTGCAGCTCCAGCAGTAGCCTCTAATAAATGGACCATGTGCATATATGACTGATCTATTGCTGTAACCTTACATCATCAGAATTTCTTCAATAGTAGCTGACAATACTTCGCACAGAACAAAATTCAAAATTTATGTAAGCTTAAAAAAAAACCCTCAACCTTGGTCAAAGTTGCTGTAAAAAGAAGCAAAAGACACTAAGAATGTAAGGGCTTGTACGTCCAAGCTGAGGGATGTCCAACTTCAGTGCAAGACACAGTCGTCATTTGGGTCTTAGAATTTGCCTCCTATTTCACAATGGATTTACATGAATGGGGTCTGCAGCACATCCTCTGAAGAGATGCCCACAATATACCTGAAGGCTTCTCTGTATTTTCTGAATCCATCAGATCAATCTAAAAAAAAGACAACAAGTCTCCCAAACAGTCCCACCTCTGACCATTTTCTCCTTACTGTAAAGACCCAAAAAAAGCAAAACTTTCCCATTCTCAAAGCTAAGTTTTATTAACAAGCCATTTCACAAGTAGTGGGTAAGGAAATTCTTTAAAAGAGAAGAAAGTCAGATAACACATTAAAATACAAGGTGTGAAAGCAAACCCTTCCCTGCCCAACATGCACAAGAGTGGGGGAGATCCTTTCTTCCCATCTTGCTCTCACCCCAGCAACTTCAACTACCTTCTATGATCACAGCAACTCTACACAGCCTCTCAGACTCTCCACGAAAAGCCTCTTTCTTTCCATCACCCCAGCTGTGGGGACAGATTCATCCCCTACATCAAGTCCATTGCCTACTGCTCCTGCTGCTGCCCTTCTAGGTGCCAGGTCTCCCCAGATTCACCCACTTCTGAAAAGCAGAATGAGCAAAAATAACTACTTCCAAAAAAGGGGTAGCCCCTCTGCTTCCCAGATGTGTCCCCTGGATTTGCAGTACAGCACCCCCAACAAACAGATCAAAGTTTGTTCTCATAGGTAAGAGCATGTAAAAGGTCACCAGCCCTTAGTGATGAACTTTTCCCACACACAGTTTTTAACCACAAAAAAAAGTCATACTTATGGTTCAATCTGGCATTGCACCTTTTCTTGATCCCTCTGGGTCCAGCTGAGGTGATCTAGAGACAAGGACTGGCTATGCTACCATAAATCTAATGCAGTTGGTAGTTAATGCCTAGACACTTCTAAAATAATTAGAAGATTTGAGGCCAACAAAGTCCAAAAGGGTGCTTTCTTCAAAACAGCTATAATATCATCTCTGGCTCAACATAATTTAAAGTGGAATTATTCCACTAACTTCAGTGGAGTGATAGCAGTTTACATCCAATGAAGACCTGGCTTTATGCTCCACAGCTGTGAGTGCCAGAAAATAATGACTCAGAAAAATAACCCATCATTAATCCAATCCCAATGTAAGTACAGAGATTAAATTCAAACAATAGCAAATCACTCTCTAAACATAACACTCTACAGAAAATCTTCAAAGGAGGAGGGGCTTTTACTTTTGGACAAAAAATACAACTGAGCTCTTCTTTGTTTCTTTGTGCTGGGAATCAAGCTGGAATCAGTTTGTAAAATCAGATTAAAACAGTTGCACAACAGCTTCCTTTCAGGATTCTTGAATCAAAGGCAGTCAAAAAATCAAAATAATGCACTAATCAAATATATAATACTCATGGGACACCAGAAAGTACTAAGAAGGCATTTTCACATTTTCAAGATGCCTACTGTATGGCCAGTAAAGCTTATCCACTCTGCAGTGGGAAGAGGCAGCAGTGGGACCAGCCTTGCTCCGGCACATGAGGGGAAGAGTTAAAGCAAAACTGAGGAGAAGGAGAGCCCTTGGCAGAGTGCTCTGGGGGGAGCTAAGCCCATGAGGCTGACTGCAGGCCACCAGCATCTCTGCCACCAACACTGACTTTTGGGCTTCCTGTGCTGTCCCCTAAGCAATAACAGAGATCACTTTGCAACCGCTACCACAGCCACCTCCTTCGCTCCTTCCCCACAGCTTGCAAACACAAATGTTAACAAAACCAGCATTTTCTTTCCATATGCTGGCACATATGGCAGGTCCTTGCACTGAAAACAGTGTCGTATCTTAGGAAAACAAAACATCTTTCTGCTTAAGAGATGCCAAATTGCTTTATCAAAGGCACTACTGTTTGCATTTTTGTGGCAATATTAATGCAGTTCCCACTGAGAAGTTGATAAAGACCCTGACTGCAAAAACATCCCTCTGAAAGAAGTGATCTAAAACTATTTCTGTATTGTGTTTCCAAATAATTTATGATTAGAATAATATTATGCTTTCCAAAAAAACATTTCTATTTCACAGCCAGGTTTTATGCATGCAGAGCCAGCTAGCAAGGAAGAAGGCGATGCTGTCGGCCCATCGGCAGGGACACACCATCAGAAGTGCTTTGCCATCTCTGCACGTGGTGGGAAGAGGGTCCTCCTACCTCTCCTGTTTGCTTCCTTGGCTCTACATTCACTCCTGTGTCCTGCTCGTATCGCAACCGCCTGGGACACTTAGAACCACCCATGGAAATCTTCTGGTAGTGTTTCTCACCCTCCAGGTTTGCCACAGGTCACGCTGCATTTCCTGCTGGCATGGCCACTGGCAAGCAGCTCCCTGGAAGCACAGTTGCCCTGGGTGCACCGACTCGGTCTGGAAATGTTTTCAGGATTTTTTAAATGGTGTATCAGTTGCTCAGCATATCTCATATCATCTCTCAAAATTATCTGTCCTTCTGCAGGAATTATAGGCAGTACAAATCAATTCACTTGCAAGCTTGAGCCAAATTTCAAAACGCAGGTTGTGCAAAGTGGGAAAGTTTTTTTTTAATTTCTGGGCATTTACCTCTGCTTTTCTCACAGATGAGGTTTTATGTTTATTGGTACGACTGTGAAACAACCAGCAGCAAGTAGGAAAGCAGGCAACACAAGAATGTTTGTAATTTAAGTTGCATGCTTTCATTTTGTTGAGCACTCATCTCTTGGCATCACAGGCAGGTTTCAGCTTTTCATTTAATAGCCCAGTTGAGAAAGATATCTCCTGAACACAATGCAATCACTCCCTGTAAAAATACTGCCCAGAGTGCTTAAGGTTTTATAAATTATTGAAAAGGTTTAATCCAGCACACTCAAGACACCAATACAGAGAAGAAATCAGCCCTGCTTCAAAGTTTTCCATGCTGACCCAGAGCCTACACCACCACTGTAATGGTATTGCCATTGCTGACAGGACTTGTGACTCCAGCAGACACCATGACATGCTGTTGCCTCACTTATTGTTTAGTGTTTTACACAGGGCTCCAATTTAAAATGACTGCATTAAGCAGTGTCCAGCCAAAAGACCACCAAAGAACACGGGCTTTGGGGACCTGGCAAGGTGCTCTGTGAGAGAGCATGAAAGATACCAGATTTGGTATCACCCAGAGAAAAGAAGACACAAGAAAGAAGGAAGCACCTAAGGAGGGCGGAAAGTGACAGCAGGGATAAAAAGAGTAAAATCATGGTCTGGAGATGCCACAAGTCCCCAACCTTTAACATGACTACAGAGCAAATGTTCTTTGGGACAGTCAAGGTGAGAAGATGTCACAGATCTGAAGACTGAGGAGAGCAAATGCATGAAGTGCTCGAAGAAACACGAATTGTTTTAAAGATTATCACTCCTGACCGTGTATATTTGTTCAAGGAGCAGCACGGTTTGGAAGTGAACACCCCCTCACTGCATCCAGTTACTAAGTGACAGCTTGGCACACTGATCTGGAGGAAGTGCCTCCAACATGTCACCGGGACTCTCAGCCACCTCTAGGGTTGAGCATCATCAGAGCCTTAGGACAATTCTCTGTGCCAACTGAAAAAAACAGAGCCTTGGAAGACATTGAGCAACACAGAAATACCAGAGTACCCCTGCTAAACCTGCTATCTCTCTTGCCACTCTTCTTATTTATCTCTCCTTCCTCCCTGTCCTTCTGTCCTGGCCATCTTGACATGGTTTGGGCAAGACTCTCTCAGGCCCAAGAAGTTGAGAAAGAGAGTGAGGGATGAGCGAAGAGAGATGGAAGAAGGAAAAGGAAAGTCTCGCCACTTCCAGCAAAGGCCTTCTCCAGCAAAGGCAGATGGGCTGTGAAGGCTCTTAGGACTCTTACTGTGCAACCCCAACATAGCTGGGGAGCGCTCAGGAGCAGCAACCATGAAAACTGAAAAAAACAAGAAACAGAAATCCCAGAGTATTTTACAGCCATTACAACAATGTAAGTGTCCCTCTTTCTGAGGCAGTAACATCTTGCAAAGCACTCTCCCCACACTTGCCCTATATCATATTTTGTTTTCACCATGCACAGAGTCAACCAGAGGGAGCTCCTGGCAGGCCTTGATCATAAAAACAGAGTTCTCCTGCTCTACCATACCACTGAAATCCCATTCTTTAATCTGTCCATTGTCCATGCCAGCCGGGTGCAATTTGGGAGGTGACATTTTTATCTCTGAAATCTCATCTGCTGTTGACCAACATAACAATGCTGCAGAGAGCCAAGTAGCCATCAGGCATTTAAAAATTTGCAGCCGCTGTGGGCGCTGTGGGCGGTTGGAGCAGAGGTCACAAAATGGTCATTAATAGTTTTACCTTTCAGCCTTTCAGCTGCACAAAACACAAAAAGGAAAAAAAATGACATCACACAGCTTTAACAGTCTGCTTAGGAGTAAAGAATTTCACCCTTTAAGAAAAAAATTAAACTAAGAAAAAAAACCTTGACAAAAAGCCCTAGTTTGACTAACAGCTTTGCTCCAAGCCTTCCTTTTTCATTATTTTTTATATTCCCATATCCCACAGTGACCAGAAGCATACTTGGAATGTCTCTGTCCATCTGATAAAGCCATCTGCAGCTGCAGCCCTGCACCAGGCCTGCGGGGGGGACACAGCTCCTCTTCCTGGCTGCAGAGCACAGTACCCAGCCTGGCCGAAAGCCAGGGAGATGCAATGCTTTGAGAAAGATGGGAGACTCCCAGTCAGGGTAGGAAATCTTAGGGAACAAAGTAAGACTTGAGGAAAAGCACCATTAAAAGAACTATTAAAAGAACTATTAACAGAGGATTTGTGGAATAATCCTTAGTTCCACATAGCTGGCTTGACTTTAATACAGTAGCAAAGCTCGGTAATTCACCTGAAAAACATCCAGCAGGAAAAGGGACAGACTCTGCCAAGTACTACTTTTTTTTTTTTTTTCCCCTTTCTCCCCAACCCCCCTCACTTTCACCAAATACCCAAAACAATCCTTGGGCTATAGGCATTTAAAAATCAAAGTTACATACAAATGGTCTTAAAGTAATAGCATATAAATTGACCAAAAGGCCTCAGGTTAACAAATAGGAAATTAATAAACCTCATTAGTTTAAAAAAACAACCTGGTATATTGGCATTTCTGGCTTTCAGTTTATCTTGACCCTTTTCCTTAAGTTACCAGGTTCCTGGAGACAGAATTTAAAATGAACAAAGAGAATGTGTTAAAATTCTCAGCAGAGCTGTTTGCCCATGAATTAACTTTTAGACATTTGGCTTCTATATCTTCATTCTTTGCAATCATGTCCTGGCTGTTTGGCCATCCCAGCATTTCTCTGCCCCACCCAATCCAGCCTTGTCATCACTGATTTTATTTTTCCGCTCCTTCTCTCTTAGTAATGCCCTCCTCTCTTCCCTTGGTCACATGCATTCCTTGGAGAAAAACATCAAACCTCTTATGACTCTAAGGATAGATAAATATATAGAGAGAAATCAATTTAAATAAATACCTTCAACAAATTCCAAATTTTCATCTTAAAATACATCTTTTATCTTTTGTTGTGCCTGAAGTGTTTTTAATGTTGTCAACAACTAAGTTGCTCAGACACAGATTTAAGTTTATGATTCAGTTTATGTTTTAGTTTATGACTTTATGCACATCAGTTAAATTTTTTTTTTCCTTAAGTCTTTTAAAATATATTTTTCTTTTTTAAAGTTACTGTAGGATGGTAATGCTATAGATCTGACAGTATTGAAAAGACTCCACGGAGACAGCTGCCATACCTAGTCATTTTTTGTGTTTTCATACGAAAACTATCAACCATAAGAAAGTTAGCATGTTAGCACATCATGTTAGCACACCTAAACACTCTGTCTACAAACATGTAGACAGAAGGGAAATCTGACAAGCATCAGACCCTTTTAATGCACATTTACTAAATCTTTTTCATACTTGCACACTAAGCCACCCTAGCAAGTGGGGTTGTGGCTTGCTCAAGTGAATCTTTTTACTGCTGTTCTCTCATAGACACAGCAAGACTAAAGTTTTATCTAACGTTTGCATGCCAAAAAAAAAAGGCAATTAATTATATGGCATGTCCTAGTGAAGAACTTCCTCCAGTCAAAATAGGAGAACAGGAACTTCGATGTTGTATAATTGATGTTATTAGCTGCAGCTGCTATCATACTCAGAGAAATCTCCAACTCAGAAACAGCAGTGACAAAGTGCTCCAAGATGAGTAATAATATGCTTGATATTAAGGGAGGGGGATAAAAAATATTCTAAAAAATGTGCTCTCTGGTACATAACACTCTCTTAGAGAATTGCCAGGCAGAAAACACTGCAGGACACGAAAAGAAAAACACACCACATTTAAAGTGTTGTCTCCATTAAACTTAAATTGAGGGGGGGAGATGTAGGTTTTTGTATTTACCTAACCTGTGTGAATGTTAATGCTCACATGTGTGTTGCAACAAGACTGGGGACTTTGAAAGCTCTCATCAGTAGGTGCATGAGCAAATATTTATTCTGATCCACTCCAACTCTCTGTGGTTTGTAAATCCCCAAGAAAAAAAAAAAAAGCCTGCAGAACAAACCAGTCTAGACCACAGATTTTGGCTACTTTACACTAGCTAGAAAATTACAGGAAACATGCCACCTAAAGAAGGGATTATTTTGTGGACTTTTCTGTTTGTTTTCTGAAGACCTCTGACTACCTGATATATGTGCACTTGTTTGGGTAGCTGAAGAAAATTCTTTCGAGCATGCTTTAGAACATAATCACTGCAATATAGAATTCCACATGCTTGATGTCTTGGTGAGGTGTTGATGTATATAACCTTGCAGACTCTTCCTGCCCCACGCTTTTCATCTGAAGACATTAAAAAAACCCCAACCTGGATAATAATGCCTTTGTATTTCAAGATCCTGAAGAATTTCTAGTAACATTATGTTTCACCCTGGTATTCAAATGCATGGAAAAAATCACTTGATATCTTTCCATCAGAGGAAAATCTGAGCTGGAAGATATTTTAGATAGAAGGCTTATCTTACTGGGGATAGCATCCATTCAAACTGTTAGAAGATCTTTCCATCTAGCGTTAAAAAACTTTGTCTACAGGATGAAGACAAAAGTTTCTGCCTTCACCATGTGGAAAAAATCAATAGTTTGAGCAACTCTGCTTTAGGCTGAGCCAGAAAGCATCTGAGTGAAACAGACTTCTCAGCTTCTACTGTAGGAATTGAGATAAGGCTGAGGACTTAAAAAAAAGTTAGTAAAGAAAAAACGTTTTCTAATAAGTACTTCCATTAGAAACGCTTTTCTCATATTTATGCTCTTAATATTTTTGATTCTTGATTTTTTTTCCAATTAGGGAAAACAAAAACTGAATAATAAGATTTTTTTTAGTGTGAAGAAATACTTATATTCAAACACAAGATTTTATTCTATATACAAAAAAAAAGCTGATGCTCAACAACAGCAAAAATGATACAAACCTTTTTGAGTACATATTTTAACCTCACATTTCTGGCTTAATTTTATGAAAAGTTTCTTTCCTCTGCTATTGCCTTTCTGCAGTTTCTTCAGCAGAGCAGCAGAGGAGCTAGCTGCCCTGCATCTAATGCATTGCTTGTCATAGGACCTACCCGAGTTGCATTTCACCCAAAATGCCACTAGGCATGGGCAGAGGTCTGATAACTGACAGCTTGACTGACCTGAGATAAGGTTATTACCACCTGTGATTTACTACAGTCATACAGTTGATTTGGCTCAGTGTCGCAAATCAATCCTGTTTAAGTACTGTGGGATTACTGAGTGTAAACATCAAGGTCTTTAGACAGGTACCTGAAGCAGCAGGATTATTTACTTCTTTAAAAAAGTCAACTGTCCTCTGCACACAGAAAAAAGTGTGACGGAAAGCTTTTTAAGAGACATTCAAATGTGATTTCTGGCATGAGAGCTCCCCTTCCCTGTCTCTGATTGCCTTCAAGAGCGTCTCAGCACACGGACTGCTGCTGCTCAGCACCTTCCACGGAAACAACCTTCCCATGGGCAGTCGGGTTATTTGAATGCTCTGCAAATTAAACAACCTCCTTTTTGCTTTCCTCATATAAAGCTCCTGACCCCTACAGTAAGTCCCAGCTCCCAGCTGTCCTTCAGGCCGTCGCCACCATTTTCACTCCACAGTAGTGCTAGACCATGCAAATGCTATTCCAGTCTCAGTGTCTGCCAAAGCCTATGGTCACTGATCTCATGGCCCCTTGTAAAGCCCACTCCTACACTTTTTTGGATAAGATGCAAAGGAACAGAGTGAAGGTAGAGTCTCTTTTAACCTCCCTCTTCTATCTAGTATTCTATATACAGCAGCTTTACATTTAAGTTTGCAAGGGATCTCCAAACATTCTGAGATTTAGCCTCCTCCTCCCTCTTAAAATCCATTTTAAAAGTCACATCGCTTTCAGAATTGATGGCATGGGGAAAAGACAAATATGAGCCCGTCTATCTATAAATAAATACAAGTTTAGATGGATTTGCTAAGGCACTTTAGTTTTGGTTACATTGCTAACAGTAAAATGTGCACTGATAAAGTTTCTCAATTGATACGTATTTAAGGGTGGAATCGAGTACAAGCTGACTCACTTTGAATAAAAAACAGTTTTGCTATTTTAAAATAAAATACATCTATAAATGTCTCAGTGTGAGCAACTTTATCCACATTACAGCAGGACCTCAGGAGTCCTACAGAAATAGAAACAAAACATGAAAATGGATACAAAATAAAAAAAACTGAGAAAAATCTATGTGAGTTAAATGCCTTTGCACTTACTATCTGCTGATATAAACAAATAGCCAACTCTCAAGTTAACATTCTGTGCTCCATATTCATGGTGTCCTGTATGCAGAAGCCTGCAGAGGAGGCTAAAGCTGCATTTCTATATGGCTCAGGTAAGTCTATGAGATGTATTTTCACTATATTCTTCCTCAAAAACTTCTATTTCTTGTACATGCAGCTTTAATGTTGCATTTTCTGACATAGAATAGTTTTCTTCTTAAAGAAAAAAAAAGTTTCTGCAAGGCTGCACACTCTTAAATAACCAATATGGGCTGAATCAAAAGACTTTTGGACAGATATATATTATATTCAGAGTACAGCAAATATTACTTCTATCCCTATCTTTCATTCCCTCATGTCCAACGACATAGACCATACAAGTCTAAACTTACTGGCATTAAGGAACAGCAAGAAATTGCCCCTCAGAACCCCTTTCCAGTGCAGCCTCCTTTGCTAAGAATGTTATGGTCTTGCTTCAATTCCACATTTCAAGAAGCAGAGCTTCAATAGGGAATATTACTGAATAAGCAGGTTTTTTGTTTGTTTGCTTGTTTTTCCTTCATATTAGAAATACTTTACAAACTTTATGGATACCATCACAGCTTAGATGCCTTACAGGGAAGCATTAAAATATGAAGGTCACAGGAATACACCTAGTGACCTTGGGATCCTGGGATTATGACAGGGCTAGAAATGGAGCTTCCATTTTCAAAACCTCAACACTTCCAAATGGATGCTGTTTAACATCAGACTGGAACCAAACTATCACGAAGTGAACCAAAAATACTGAAATTATGGTTTTATGAAGCAAAAGCTTTCATGCTAACAGTAGATAAAAACTCAAGCTTGCAAGAAAACAGAAGACAGTAGATGAAAATATACGAATGCCCTAATTTCACCTCCATTTATTCTGAAGTTGTGTAACTGATTATTCGTTTAATTAAATCAGCCTGCTCCTGAGAAATACTTCTGTTTCAAACAAAACTGTAGTTTTCAGCAGAAAACAAAATTTTATCCCAAAATGCCCAGCCAATCCCATCTGTGACCCTAGCTGGTGCTAGGTGCTCCCTAAGGTTGTTGTCCTTAGGGGAGTCCCACCCCCACAGGTCAGCAGATCACCAGAGGTGCAGAGATCTGTAGAGGTCAGTTCCTCCAAAACAGCACCAATCCCTTGTCCAAAAAATTTAACAGCATTGTGGTGGTACCATTGTACTTTCCAGGCACTGATATCACAACAGGTAGAAATAAAATCACCGCCACTGAGACAGGCTAGACCTTTGAGATGCATGGAGCACCATGTTTATTTCTTCCTATGGATACACCCAAAAGAAGTCCTTTCCAGAGACACAGGTAGGGTTTTTCCAGCAATTTAAGCCCAGCTTCACAAAACCTTGGATGATAAGAGGGTGGATCACAGCGCTTGCATCATGTTGCATAAAACCGCCCATAACAGAGGGCAGAGCAAGCTAAGAGAAACAGGTCAGGGAAACCGACTAGTTTCATCAAAGGTTTCTGCTTTATCAGGTACAATCCAAAAGTGCACTTAAGTAATTTCAGGTAATTCACAAAGAACTCAGTTGAGTTGAAACAGTTATCAGAAACACAAAAGGTTTTGCCTCTGTTTGGGCAAGAAGGCTCAATCAAAACCATACCTGACACTCTTGAGTTATTTGAAGTACTGCAGTCAAAACAGTGCCCAAACTAAAAGCTCTGTAGGACAAGTTATTTAAGTGATGTAATAGCCACATGTTTCATAAAACTGCAATAGGTAGACTCATGAAAACCTCTTTCCATTCTTAAGCCATTGTTAAGAGCCTTGTGAAAACCCCTTTCCACAAAGAGACTTCTCTCCGAGTTATTTTACCAACTGCAGTTTGCGTTCCTCCCCCCCTCCCCCAATAAATACCTTGGAAAGACCTTGAGAAGCCAGAATCTAAATTATTTTGCAGTTTCCCTCACAATGCTCTTCTCTCTACAGGATGAAATATTTTGCTGGCATGCGTAACAAATCTATATTTTTAATACCAGTAGCATGCTGGAGAAGCAAGGCAATTTAATGCTGGAAAATATTCTACTTAATTTTCCTCATTTCCCAATAACATTGGCTGAACTTTATTTGGCTGTTCACTTGGACTAACTCACGACTGACATCTGCTTTTTGGTCTATGTAGGTAATAGAAAGTTTCCATATATTTAGAGTTCATTTTGCATTCCTATAGATAGCAGAAAACTGTAACAATTTTGCATTTGCAGAAAATAGCATTCACTTCACAAGGTACAGCAATAGGCATTCAGAAAGACTAGAAAATACATGATCAAATACTGCATAATCTACTTAGCTCAAAATCTATTTCAACTCTCCACTGTTCATTTAGTATGCTAAATTTTTATCTAGGTTACAAATGTAAAAAATGTGTTTTCAGGCCATTTCCTAATTTTTCCTGCAGATGTAACTGTGTTTTATAACCAGGAAAGGGCTCTGCAGCAGGTAGCATAATCAAGTACCAATGCAGGTGAATTAATAAAGGAGTGAAACGTTCCCTCTCATTCAATCGGCATATGCAATACCATAACCACCGATGAGCTACAGTTCCTATGTTTCTTTCTCCTGCCTACTGGCTGCATCTTTGCCATGACTCAGAATGTCATGTGCACGTGGGCTTTGCACCCTCCAACTGAGTTGTTTCCTTACAAGTGTATGATCCCTTGCTCTCACACACACACTCACTAAAGCAAAAGTAGCAGGACAGGGCATAAATGCTCACATTCAGTTTGGTGATGAGAGACTGGTAGTAGGCATGTCTACACAGAAGTTTGAATTCACTGTTTTCTTGTATGTCGAGCTTGCATTCACATCATAAAGCTCTCAGGTCCTCCATACCACCAGCTATTATCTAGGGAGGGACACAGCTTTGTATCCAGCCAACACAAACAGTGCTAGACTAACTCCATCAGGAAGGGAGAAGCACCGCCATGGCAGACATACTTCATTCATGTCTCTTGCCTCTCACATAAGAGATCAAGACAATTTTTTAAAAAATAAATTCACATAAAGTTAAATCTTCCTTCCTTCTAGTTACATGGACCAGAACAGTTGCATATTACATTGTCAGAGACCACTGGTCTCTGAGAGGAGATGATTTGTGGCTCTCTCTCTAGCACCCTGAAAAGTCAGAAAGAGAAACAAGTCACTGGGTTCCCTCGTCATCTCCAGCATATTCACCTGCATCACCAGGAGAGCAGTGGCAAGGAATGAGAGTTTTGGAAAAATGAACTTCTTCTGCATGTTCAATTTAGCTTTGAACAGTTGCACAAGGAGAAAAAGGATTTTTTTATTATGTTATATACATTTTTATTATGTTATATAATTTTTTTAATGTTATATACAAACTCAGTTGAAAAGCACATCAGACAGAATCAATAGAGCTGTGAAAAGCTTCTGAGAGTGAAAATGTGAGTTTTGGCCTCTTTTACACATGGTCAAGGCTAATAAGAGGACTGATGCTAGATAGAGAAGTTTGACTAGCCACACTAGTGTTCACACAAGCTCAGGGTGATTGGGAGGTGCTCACACTCTGCCAACTCTGCAATCCCATAGCGTGCTATGAGTGCCAGAACATCGGCTGGGAGCATTGGCCCAGATCCCAGGGGGGCATCCTTAACTTCTGAATGCAAGTTTTAAGCAAGCTTAGACACATATGACGTGTTGGAGTTGAACGGGGTTAAGCCACGTGCCTAGACTTAGCCAGCTTTGAAATAAAGCTATTTAAGACTGAGACTGTTCAGTGCAGTATTTTCAAAGCTTTATGCTACTACACTCAAAGAGCTGGGGGTGAAGTGAAAACAGAGAAGACAAATCTCCTTCCATAGGGCAGCTGAATCCGAGGCTTAGATCTACAAGTAGTTTAAATCCCCAGGAAGAACTTGCAAATGCCCAGCATAAACTCCCCATTCTTTGTCTATTGAACCTTTTCTTTTTTATCTGAGCTTTTCCCAGCTCAGATGAAGCCTCAAGTTCAGATATAAACCCAGCTCGCCAGCTGCAAAAGCTTAAAAGAGATACTCACAATAAATTCCTCCTCAGGGGGAAAAAAAAAAAGAGATACAAATCTCTTGCCATTGGCTTGCTTATGGATTCTGAAAATCCCTAATGGGTGGTGAGTGGGTTGTGGTCAGTGGTCAGCAGTGTCTCCTGCACATACATGCTTTCTGTGAAGCCCTCCAAGGAGAACAGTGGTTGTCTGCATTTGATTTCTGAACCACATTTTCATTCTTGTCTGCCTGCACCTAACCACAAATCAAAACCAACATCCATGCTGCATATTCTTTTCCCAAATTGAAAGCTACTCTTCCACTTTTCCTCAGGACAGGTCATCTGCTACAAAGCAAGAGGGATGCAAACATCAGGACCACCACCTTTTTTGGAGGGACTGACAGACAAATTTGCACTTGTAGGGACATCGATCTATTTCTATCTGCAAAGAATTATACACTGAAACCACTTCTGACAGCCCAAGTTAAACTGCAAAGAAGAGGAGGGTAGAGATGGAGTAGGGGGCAAAGCCCTTCCCAGTGTATGGATCAAAGACGACAGTGTATATCCTGTCATTGCTTGAAAGCACTGGAATTTTTGCCAGATTATATGTGGTTTTAAAAAAAAAAAGGAAAAAAACCAACAAAAAAACCAAAAAAAGACCCTGTGCTTTCTTTACTGTCTCAAGATTTCAGAAGTTTAAGGAAGCATCAGAAATAATGAGAAGTGGGTGATACTGATTATTGTGGTTCAGCCAATTGTCCAATTTCTCCTGTCTCTCAAAGTAAATAAAAATAGACAACTCTAGTGTTGGTGGTGAGGGGGAAATATCACCGTCTTTCTTAGTCTTTCTGTTTCCTAAGAACCAATGTTCAATTACAAAGAAATAAAATTCAGACCCCGAGTCTCAGCTGAGGTATTTGTTGTACTGAGTTCAGAGTAAAAGACTGTGACACACTCTCTTAAGCTTCAAGACACTGAAAAGATCCAAAATAAAGATTTACAAGATTCATAATCGTGTTTTAGAAACATCCCTCCATTAGGCCTTGCTGATCAGAATACTTCCTTTGATATTCAACAACAAAAACCATGACGGGACCTCGACAGACGATACATCTAGAAGAACACTGATCTTAAATCTTAAGACATTTAATTAACTGTGCTTCCTTTTACTAACCCATTTAAAAAGTAAGCCACAAAGCAGTATACACCAATTTAACTCATCTTCCCACTGTTTTATACAGCCACAAACTCAACGCTGACATAATCTATGCTTTTCTGAAATAAATGTGCCAGTATTCCAGGTTAAAAAAATGAAGAATGTTACCATCATAAAAATTTGTTCCTCTTAAGATTTTATACTGCAGAGACTATTGCATTCCTTTAAAATTATGACTAAGGCAAGTTGTGCTCATGCCACTCCAAAAAAGGCAGTATATTAAGCAGTTACTTAGCCAGTCTTTTCTGAATTATTAAGAGTCAACAAGGCATGATAAACCCTTACAAAAGTAACATTGCTGACAATATGGAAGAAGACACCAATTTCTTTTAGTGACACATTTTAGACATCCACCAATGCCAAAAGTCACCAGAGAAGCTGTGTGGTATGTTGAGAAGCTCACAAAGGGTTTTTAAACTGTGGGCATTAGGGGTGCACTCTGTCTGCTATTTTTGCCACTAAAATTGCAATAATATGGGGTAGAAATCTCCATCCTTCTGCGTAAGGGCTATTGAGGGGTTTGGTTTGGTTTGGTTTGGAGGTTTTTGTTGGTTTGGAGGTTTTTGTTGGTTTGGGGGTTTATTTTTGTTTGGGTTGGGGTTTTTTTGCTTTTGTTTGATGGGTTTTTTTCAGTTTCAGTATAGGATAGGAGGAATGTAGAAGGTAAAGTCAGAAATGGGAAGCTCTTGGGGGAAAAGTAGCAGCACTTTCTTGCCTGACTTAAATTGGACACTTGCTCTCCTCTCATAGCCCAAGACTGACATGTTTGTGTAATATAATTCATCTTGGCAACCTTTGAGGATGCAAGAGCACAGACTGCCAGGACCACTCTGTAAAGAACAATAGCATTTGAGAAAAATATGTTCTTCTGGGGGTTTTTTGAGCTCTCCATCACCAGCAGTAATGGCCCACTGTATTCCTTGAAATGGCTGAATATCAAGAAGTCCCAGTTACAGACATCCACAGGGTTAATTTTGTATTCTCAAGGACTTCAATTTAAAAAGTATTAAACATTAATGGCTTGCAATGTTTTGAGCCATAGCGCTGACCTGACCCATTAAAACAGAGCAATCCCTATGGGTGAAAAGCGTGTAGTCTTTTTAACCTGACACTTCACACTTCAGCAGTAATGAGACTAAAACCCAAATGAAGTCATGTGTCGCTTTGACTGGAGACAAACAGAGCTAACTCTGCTTTACTTGATGACCTCCCATAGTGTGGGAAGGCTCAGCCTGGAATTTTTCACATACATATCTTAGGCATTGAAGCTCTTGTGACATTTTTCATTGTACAGTATTTTATGCTCTCATTTGAACCCTTTGATGATTCTCTCTGGGATTTTATTTTGCCTTAAATGGTTCTGCAAATTCCTTTTTGAAACAAAGACTGCTAAACTCGCTGTTGATGCCGTGTTTGTTTTCTTTCGTCATAATGAAGTCTCAAGTAATTGATTCATAGTCATTCTCATTACATGAAAACTTCAGCATGACCCTCAGTGGGAAAAATCTGGTTTCATTCCAGAGCATCTGATGCATCTTCTCAATTAAAATGCCATCTATTTTGAACCATTTAAAACAGAGATAAGCTATGAGAAGAGAAGGAACCTGTGTAATGCAAAAAAACATTAGCATCTCAATGTCTGAACTATGTAAAGTTATCACAGGGAAACAGTTATGCCCAGTCTCCTTTTCAAGCTAATTACCGCATAGATAATTATCTCATCTGCTGAATGGATCCAGAGCCTTTCTCATACCTGTATATCAGTATATGATTTCATAATCCAAAAAACATGAGGCATGAACTACACATTGTTAGAGACATTTACAATGAACTCATTTGTAGCAGTCTGGCACACCAAGGCAAAGTGAGTCAGCATCTGACAAAGGCCAGTTTGTTGTAAAGGAAAATATACATTTCTCCCTTCCTGCTTGCAAAGCAGGAAAATAATAGGGCACTAAATGCCATGGACGGTTTAAGAAACGTGAAGTTTTTATAATCATCACAGAAAGAAAAAAATAAGAAGCCCTCCGTGACAGCTTTCACTAACACAATCACTATAGTATCCACGTTGGCCTACACAGAAGTGATGGAGGAAGCAAAACCCAGTGCAAGTGAAGCTGGTTAACAGATTTCTGATCAATTAATTGAAAACAGTGAATATTTTCAAAAAACAGTGCTTTTGAATGTTACAAATAGGTGCACGTGGCATAATACGGTCTGTGCGCGAGAAGGTTTCCATTGTATTTTTGTTTCTTTTAAATGAAGCGAGCGAGGCAGTTCTGCTCTTCTCCTGATCCAGAGAGGAGTTTCAGGATGATCAGTGGGTGATAGCAGGCTCCCCTGCCCTGAAAATCACACATTTTCCCAGAGTTTGGGAAAACACTGCCAATCCTCCCTCCATTACTCCAAAATGTTCCCTGCTTCACACGACATTAGCTAAGCAGGCTTAGAATTGTCATTCAGAGTTTAAACCAGCAAGGCAGACCAAAAAAAGGAGGAAGGCAAAAATTTTGTTGTGACAGAAACAAGAACTATCTTTCAGATGAATTAATGAATCTTTGCCTATTGTTCTGTGAAACACTCAGAAGACAGAGCAGTCAGCTCCCCAACCTGATAGCAAACAGAAATGGCTTCTAGGAGTTCAACAGGAAAGCCAGAAGAGGGATGAGCCAAGAACCACAGGTTCAAAGGGCAAGGTCCCCTGTGTTTCTTAGGGGAGATTATATGATTTACATTAAGGTCAAAAGGGAAGCCAAGGTCTGAGCCACAATCCAAATTCAGATGTTTTTCTGGAAGCCTCCTTTTTTGACACAGTTCAGAGTGTTTCATCTTATCAGAAGAAAGCTTGGGAGTCTGCCTTGATGTTCCCAAATTAAAAAGTGCTCAACTAACCACATGTCTCACAATTTCTCTTTTCCTCCTCCCTTCAGCGACAAGTTTTTCCAGGAACCTCAATCCCAGCCAGCAATAAACAAAGCAGGAGTGGTACCAATCTATTGCACCCTGGGAAAACACAGAGTAACCAGCTATGAGGGTAGTCTGTAGCCCACATCATGACCTCATGAGCTTCCCCCAGCACCAGCCTAGTATTAGCGTACCCAGGCTCTGCCATAAACCCACCACCTAAGCTCTTCATGCCAAAATGGGAAGACAGGTTGTAACAGACACCTACAGCTACAGCAGTACAGGGGATACCTCAACATCAGCATCTGGCATCAGCACTGAAAACATGGTTTGGAGGAAGGTCTCCTCCTTCTGAAATGTGATCTTAGCATGTCCAAGCAAAGCATGTGTGCTATATCTCTGCAGAAC
This sequence comes from Manacus vitellinus, assembly GCF_001715985.3. Taxonomy (NCBI): domain Eukaryota; kingdom Metazoa; phylum Chordata; class Aves; order Passeriformes; family Pipridae; genus Manacus; species Manacus vitellinus. Next base: position 6,884,403 of record NW_021940534.1, read on the forward strand.
AATGAGTACCAGTCCTGGGGAGCATAAAAGTGACCCATGCGCTTGAGGGCTAGTTGCCTTTTTACAACCCTGATGTATTGAAAATTGGAAAGATTTCTTTTTTTCCTTGGGACTTTTTGTGTGGGAGGAGGAAAGAGTGTTTGTTCTTAGGAAAAAATCTGTAACAGATTTTTGATGTAAAAGACTCTCGAGCATTTAATAAAGTGGAAAGTTAGTCTTTTTTGGGGAAAAAACCACAACATTTATGGCCTTCACACATCTGTGTCAAAGCTAGACCTCTTCAGAAGTAAACTCCATGTCCATCAGTCAAGGATTAGGAGATTATAGGGAAGAGTGGGGCAAAGATTATTCATTAAATCTCTTGATTACCATGCAGCTACTACAATTCAGTGTTTATTAACAGTATTTTCAGAGGTCATGCCTGAGTGCAGCAGAAGACACAGGTGTCATTCCCCAGCATGGGGCCAGGACACAGGAGAGGAGGTGTGACCACGGTGTCTTGCTGCATTCTCTCCTTCTCAATCTGCAGAATATAAAAGGCAAATGGAGACAACTTTACCCCCTGTTTAGTCTTATTCTGCCCCAGGTCTGAAAGATCCTACCACATTAGAGGAAAAGCTCCCCCAGGATGTGCTCTTAACCATTACTAGGAAGGGGAAGGTACAGCTGATGCCTGCAGAGAGCACCACATGGGGTGTGAGGAGATACCGTGCCAGAAGCCCAGAGACAAGACCCAAAGTTCTTGTCTCAAAATGCTCCACATGACACATAAACACACTAAATGCCACTTCAGCTCTCAGCTAGATCAAAAGCAAGACAAACTTTTGGGCACAATGAAAGAGAAAGCAAGTAAGGCTTTATCATATGATTCCAATCACAGACAAGAGGCCTTTCAGCTCTCCAGAGATTAGTTTGAATGAGCAGAGTAGGTTTGGGGTGGAATAACTCTCCACGTCTTAGGAAGTTAATCTGTCTAATTTTGGAGGGGGTTGGTGAGGCGGCTCTCCTCCTCAGGAGATAAGCTGCTTTTATAGACTTGGCAATTCTTACAGCTGCCAGGGGTATTAACAAGGCTCATACACACAGTGTGATCATCTCCACTTTCAGCAAACGCAAAGCTAGAGCTGCTGGCAGCCCCACTTTACAGCCATCACCCGACCAGCAACTGACAAACCACTGACAAACAGGTTCCCGAAGCAATACCAGATTGTTTGCATTAGTTTACAGGAGACTTCCATTTGTGGTTTTGTGATGGGTTTGGTTTTTTTTTTAATAGGAGGCAAGGAAAGTTTCAGCATTTCCTTCAAGTATAACTACATTTCTGACATGTTAATTGCTGCTCAGAAAGCCTCCAATTAGCCAAGCCTAACATCATTGTTCTCCATGTCTATCACTGAAATCATCATTTCACGCTAATTAAAGGAGCCCCTCACCCACCTGATGAATCAGGTTAGGCTCCTTCAACACAAAAAAACCTTTTGTGGTGGGTACAATTACTTGAGGGATGATGCTGACCCTTTCACCAGTTGGAACAAGGCTCTTCTTTCTTGAACAAAATTTTACTGACAGAGAAGGTCTCCTTTCTGCCCCTGACAGAAAGAATATAAAATTACTTCAAGAGCATCCTTGAATGTCATCCATCCCACTTGCTGACTTGACTATGCTCTATGAACAAAATCCTGCGTATGAACCAAATCCCCCAGTTTGTACTAGCATCTGAAAGGCTACTCACACCGGAACCTCCCCACATGGTTTGTGTCTTGCCATGCTCCTCATAATCATCTTTCATTTACCAATGACCTAATATTTTGGCCACATCTTCATGATACGATCTCTGAACCACGGGGGTTAGAGACAGTAGCAACATGGAGGTCTCTGCACACCACGTTCCCACACCTCCTCTAAACAAGAATGACACCTCCCAACATAATTCCATCCCCAGGTGCTGCTTCCCAGGCGAAAAGATTCCTAAAAAGCCTGGATGACAACTTTATGGAACAGGTTCTAAGACAGTCAACTAGGAAAGATGCCCTCCTTGATCTTCTGCTTGTTAACAGAGCGGATCTTGTGAGTGGAGATTGGTGGCAGGGCTTAGGGTTGGTCTCGATGATCCTTGTGGATCCCTTCCAACTCATATTCTGTGATTCTGTGATTCTCTGTTGTTTCTATCACCATTTTCTTTCCTCATGTGCATGGCAAAGTGTTCCCAGGATGACCACCAGAAAGAAGAGTGACCCTATTAGCAACGTCCATGCGTGTCAGAGGATTCAGTACATTGTCCAAACACAGCATCTGCACTTACTCGGTTTGGATACCCTCTGTAATTAGGCTATCAGCAAAATTTTTCCATGACCTCTCTTTAGTTGCCTGAAGCAAATAAAGCCCCCCCCAAATGCTTTTGTCTCCTGCAAGTTCTCATCAGTATCTCTTGATCCAGATTAAGATAATCCTCAAACTAGATCGGGGTTTTCGGAAGCTGCTGTCAAAATACATAGGGATTATTTTTCAGCAACATATCACCATTTCATAACTTGGTTCCAGTATCTGCCACAGAGAAAAAAAGGTTCCTGAACAATGCACATCCATAAAATCTGTTTGCGTGCTAGAAGTCACTCCAGGGAGGTGACTATCTTTGTGTTATTCCTTCATTACTGTTGTTGATATACAGAGCAGCTGTGGAAGGGAAGTGAGGTACAAAGTCCTAATATTTATTTTGTCTCTTCCAAAATACATGTAATGTTTTACTCTAAATCGCCTGAACAACAGTAGCGTAACAATAAATTTACATTCTGGCTTTGTGCTGGACTTTTTCAGACATTTCTTAAAACTATCAGCAAGTATGTTAGAAAAATAAATATGTAGGCAACCTCTGGCTGGGCAAAATCCATTTGTACCTTGTCTCAGTATTTAATCATAGTAGATCAGAGCATCAAAGCCCAAATTCTGTCCCTCTTTGCCGCGGGGGTAGTTGTGCAGGTGCGTCTGAAGGTGAAATTTACTCCTAAAATGTTGGTGAAGGGGAAACAATTTTCCCTTCATCTAGATTTGCTTCTTCTCAAGAAGCACTCAGACCCAACCAGGTAAAAACCAGTTTCACAGTGTGAGTTCTCACAGGTTTCTCCCTAACAGGTTTCAACATCTCAAAAACCAATGACAAAGAGCTCAACTTAGGTCTAGCAACATAACAATCAAAAACAAAGCTTTTAGGGATGTAAGAAAACAAAAACAAAGCATTCCATAGCAACTGCAACCTAGGTTTGAAAAGCACAAACATCTGGCCATTCTGATATAGGTAAAAGTAAGAAGGATGACAAGGTGAAGCCTTAGTCAAGGTACACACCTTTCTTCTGCAAGTGGGGGCAGTTTGACCTATGAGAAAAACTATTGCTAAAAAAAAGGGCCTGCTACAGTTAAGGCAAAGGAAAAATGACCCCATTAACTACAGCATCTCTCTGGAACCCCAGATTTGGCTATTGTCCCAACAAGACAGTTAAGGAACAAACAGCGTAGGCACAGGAGAGCAGCAGGAGCAGCACACCTTTCCACTTGCTCTTGGTGGTACCAACAGCAGCAAATCCAAACTTCTCCTCTTCCCCTCACACCACTGTCTTCAGACAAGGGTGTTCAGATCCCCACAGATCATGGGGGTGGCAAAACTTAGCAAAAAAAGCAAAACCAACAGTTTCATTGAGAAAGGCATGAAAAACCTTTAGCTAAAGAAGGACCAAAGAACTACGAATAAATATAACACATAAATATACCACAGCATATTTACTGTGAGTTGAAGAAGTCTTTTATTTTCCTCCTCCTCCAAAGGCTCATAAGCAGAAATGAGACAACTTCCTACAGGTTAGTTAAAGGCAGCATGTTCCTGCACAAAAGGCAGGTGTTAGCCTGGTGGTATTCCTTTCCCCGAGCCTTGCACCTGAACCGCGGGGAATGCTGTGCTGAGAATGACTCCTTCAGCTCACTGGAGAAGCCTAAGCAGAAAATACCACTGTTTAATCATGCTCTTTCCTATACGTGACACACCTGCTTCCTCCTGTGACTAATCCCCTTTTCTGTTGTGGAAATATCTGGTTATGAAGACAGCGTGGGCACAGAGAGGCAGCTGACAGCCTACGGCACTTGCTGACAGTCCATAAACATGGGTAATGGGAAGACTGGTAAGAACAAATATGCTGTCCTTCAGTGACAGCATGATTAAGTAGAGGCTGCAAAACACTGGGTCTAACCCAAAGGCCAAGAAAATGAACAGAAGTTTTGCTGGACAAAGATGCTGATGGCAGCCTTAGCGAGGGCTGAGTGACGCATGCCTGGGGTGTCTCCCTACCTCGCCACTTGCAAGACCCCTGCCACCAAGGATGATCACAGGAACCCAGTACCTCCAAGCCAAGCCACATGGGCTCAGTTTCTGGTTCTCTTAAATCTCACTCTACAGAGGGTCTCATTTGAAGTCTGGGTAAGTGAAGCAAAGCAAAGGAGAACCCACCTGCCTGCAAGCTGGCTGCTGTCACAGAGAGCCTGTGACTGAAATAGCTCCAAGACAAACCACACCACTTTCTAGATTTCTGTTACAGGTGGAGGGAAGAGGTATTTTGCAGGATTATTTATGGGTGGGATTTTTAAGAACACCTGAAGCCTTTCCAATGAGGTCTCTGCAATCCCAGTTGACAAAAGCACTCATTAGTTCTCACCTGTGCATGTTCTATGTCAAAAATCGTAATTCAAATCCTACTTTACTTGTGACCCAAGATACTGTCTTCGATGTTCACGAAAGCACATGCACATTTCACACACAATGCAACACAGAGAGTAAAAAAAGTAATATTCCAACTTGCTCTGCCAAATGAATGTGTATATAAAACGTTCTCTGACCAGACAATCAGGATGATAGAAAAAGCTCACTTAACACACCAATAAAAAAGGCAGTCACAAAAGAAGCACCAGGAGTTTTGCTTTCGTTTCTTTTAGCATTGTTAAAATGTGCTTATGCCAGTTTTTAAATATTTTTGCTGATCTCCCATTACTGCCTGGAGGCATCTCTCTGAAGAGTTCTTTCCTCCCCATCTCCAGTAATATTCTATGTTAAAAATAGTGGGTTTTTAAATATAAAAACTGAATTTAAGATTTAGTTCATTGATCCAGAGTTGCAAAAACTTTCTTCCTTTTCTTAATGACAGTAACTTCATTATGATGCAGGTATGCATTTCCAGCAGTTTCCACAAAGATTTCTCCTTACTGGTACTGCTGTGCTGAAGCATGCCCTGAATGGTTACAAACATTTCATCAGGAGTTTATTCATTCTCAAGAGGAACAGTGATGGGAAGTGGTTGTTCCCAGTTCAGGTTCTGGAAGAAACATCAATAACTGGAAGCCATCTCAGGAGTCCTTCTTGCCAGCCCCAGTGGAAAGGCTCCTAAATAGACAGCAGGGGTGCAGCCATCATCTTCTCAGGTGGAGACAGGAACAGCACAGCAAAGTGTGCATTTCTGCTGCTCATTCCAAATCTGTCTCACAGGACTGCTGAAGAGGACCAGGTAGTGGTTTAACACTCCTGTATTACAATGCAACACCTTCATTTTTCCTACAGGGCTCACTCCTGCCAGTGACATAAGTTGCAACTTGCTTTTAATCAAAGGCAGAGGGAGGTCCAGTAGTAACCTGGAATCATCAACAGGTCAAAGCATATATAAAGTCTGGTCAAAGATGCCTAGTGGGAGTGTTAATAATGCAGAAATTTTTTTATTAGTGGTCTGCCTATGTTTCTTTGCAGACTGAACCGCTGCCAGTTGAGGCTGCAGCATTTAGGTCCAAGATTCCAGCAGACATCTCTCCAGGAGCTCTGCACTTGTACAGGCTGTCACCAGGAGATTTTTCTACCATTGTAACCTTCATCTGAACATAGTTGTACAAATCCAACTGTGAAAAAATACTAAGGTGTAGCAGCAAAACAACAAGTTTTATAGTTTAAAATACTGCTTTCACAGTTTTTCTATGAATTTGGGTTTTTTTTTAATGTGAATCCAGAGACAACAGAACCCACTGTGCTTTACCATCTCCTTCTTCCCATTTCCTCTTGGCTTTTAGGTAAAGCTACTTGTTGTATCTAGTTTTAATTAGATGGTAAACTCTCCTAGGCAAGGATTGATCCTTATGTAGAGTGCCCTGCACAACAGGAGAGGACCAATTCAGATCAAGGCTTCCAGATGTCACATAAACCAAACAAAACGATATGTTCATAAATGTCAATGCCTGGAGTAGCTCTTAAGGGGTAAAAGGTCAGTTGTGTATGCACTTTTTTTCATATATTTAGCCAGGAAAACTGCACTTCCAGTTTTAAGCCCATAAAAGCGAAGGTACTCCCTGAGAATTGCTTGATGACGCAGAAGTGGCAAGATACACATAATTTTCTTAGCTAATTAGGATGCATACAACCAACATAAATGAAAGATACTAGAGCACACATCAAGCTTTAATAAGCTTTTGGAATCAAAGTGTTTGGAAATGTAGCTTCCAAGTTCATATTTAATATGCTATAATGTTTCCAAGAGGGAACAATATTTTCTGCTCTAATTCTATTATGTAAAAATATGTTTTCTCTGCCAGTAAAGCATATGGGACAGTTCTTCTGTTGTTAATAACGAAGTCATTCAGCACAGATTTTCACATTTAGTATTCTGAAACTAAGCCCTTTTTGGTAAAAAACCTTGGCCAAAAATAATCCTAAACAGAAGTGAAAACAATTGCTTTCCCATCATCTTCTCTAAGGGTGAAGTTCCATACAGTATTTTTAAATAGTCACTGAAACACAACCATCGTGGTTGACAAAGTTTCTTAGCGCAGATATTTCACTGAAGTCAGCAGTAACAATTCTGTAAGAGGAGAGGTTGCAGAAAGAGGCTCTCAGGAAGATGCATGGTTATGCTTCTCAAGCTAAAGAGAACAGAGCAGTGCTCTCATCCAGTTGAACCTAAATGCTTCATCAGTGCATGAATGCGTCAATCCTCCAAAATGGTATTCACATGCATGGTTTTTCAAGTTGTATACATTCCACTCAAATTTCAACAAGTCTTTTCCAAGTACGTAGGTTTTATGGAATTCAAACCTAAATCAGAAGCAAGCAGGTTTCCAAGACAAAGAGTAGCTCTCTATCTAAGTTAGCATCTGGGCAGGACTGGTAAGTCTACACGAACTCAAAAAAGAAATCAGATCTCTTATTTATTAGGAATAAAGGTGTCTCACTTTAGGATATAAAATAATTCCAACTCTTAGTGTTTAATAAACCTTAAAAAGCAGTTTTGTCCTAAAGAACATCTTTACAAATGTGAAAGCCAAACACACCTTTCTAGCCTTATAATGTTTTTCTTGTCACATTACTGCAAATGCTGTAATAGTGAAGAAATTACAGGAAAAACATGCTGCATAACTTACTTGTTGTTGCCAAACTGCCTCTCACCAAGCTAACTCTGAAGAGTTTACTTCAACAGCAGATAAGCTATGAAACAAACCAACTGCTACAGTAGAAACAGAAAAGAGCTCAAAGCTACTGCCAAATATCCAAAGTATGGAAATGAGTTAACTAGCAAATGCCATCCCTGCTCTTGGCCCTCTAGACTCAGCAGACAAAGTAATGGCATTTCATTTTGCATGACACCATGCAATTCTGTCATGTTCAGCTTGAATCCACTTAATACTGCATGGCAGATGCAGATCACTGACAGTGACATCGAAAGGGGAGCCCTAACAGAAGTGATGCATCTCCACTGCCAAGAAAAAGCGACTTTCATTTTTGACAGCTTAGCGGAAAGATGTTTCAAATGAGAAATCACCCCCAACCACTTGCAAAGCAGCAGCCTGCTCAACAAGTGAAAGAGAGGAAGGGTCCATCTCTGATCCAACTGTGTGAGGAAACTGGGCAGCAGGCATGGAGGAAAGATGTGGATGTCTCCACAACGACTACTTACACATCATTCTCTTTCACAGGCACTCTGACCCCAGACCAGAGGGTGGGTGCCACCACATTCCTGCCTCGACCCTCCTATCAGAGATCCTTGCAATCCTCTGACTCCCCTGCTGCACAAGTACACACACACATTTGATGGCAACATTTGATGGCAACCCAACCCATTTGATGGCATCCCACTCCACTCGTTTCTCCCCTGCCCCTAGACAGGCAGGACCACCAGCAGTGGTGCTGCCCTCTGGCCCTGCTGCTCCTCTGCCACAAGGCACAGGCAACCTCTGCCGCACCCTCTGCTGAGGATTTCCAGAAATAAGCCAAAGCAGAAGACTAGCCCTTCAGGCTCCCTGTCACTTCTCTCCAGGACAGAGCTCCCTGTGAGCTTGCATAAAATCCACTCTATTCAAATTTGATTTCTCAGTGCTTCTTCCTTCCATGCCAGAGCTGCCCCCACTCCACATGTTCAACAAGAAGCCAGAGCACGGTGGGCATTTACTTTGCAAGACCACACAGTTAATTTCACTCAGCATTAGGGGCAACCAGTTGAGCCCTTTTATAAAAGAATCGCACAAAATACAAAATCATTTTATCACTTATCTCTTTATCCAGTAAACCCTTTGGTTTGGCATCCAACCTTCCAGCTGCTGCTCTGAGAGCCTGCACTGAAAAAACCTTATTTCTCAGAGCTATAAAGTTGTCACAAGCAATTATCTACCCAGCCCAGACTTGACAAAATGATGACGAAAGAGCTGACAGGACCCCAGGTTAACGAAGCCAGGCCTGACTCTCAACCAACCAACTCCCAAAGCATTCCCACGTCCAGGAGCCATCTGAAACCTGCTGTTACAAAACTTGAAACAGCATTCAGAAAACAGGCAGCCCTGCATTTACTGGCCTCACACAACTGAAGCAAACAGGGCTGTAACAACCCTAGAGGCCACTGGCAGCATTCGCTTGCCCTGTACTCCTACAAAGAAAGGAACTGCCATAAAGAAAAATTAAAAGACAAAGCAGCAGATGGAACATATTAATGGTTTTGTGAACAAGTTAAGAAACAAACAACTTTGTTAGAGAGCAAGTGGAGAAAGGATTCATCTTTGGACTTTCCATCCCAAAACAATCCACAGAAATCTGTCTGCTGAAAGGGAATATGAATGGGAAAATGTCCGGCTTCTGAGCCAAGGATTGGTTGCAAACACCTGGGGATTTTTGTCAGCTGGCCAAATAGGCCACTTTGGCTTGTTTTCATTCTTCCTTCTTCCCACTACCTGCAATCAAAAGGTTTTACTTCAGTAGAGGACAAATCTCAGCACACCAGGGAACACCAGGGGTGGACGGCAGCAGCAAGTGTGCACTGCTCTCTGGGATGGTAGACAGGGTATGTGCCTCAATATTTTAATCTGGGGAGCTCACTTAAAGACCTCTAGTTGGACAAAAGCTATTCAGATGGCATGCACTCAAGGCAGAGCATGGCTCCAGCCACCACAGAGGGACCCTGGCATGACTGACCCTTGTCTCAAGTGCTTTTCCATCTTATTCCCAGACCATTTTAGGAGAAGCTGCAGGTACATTGGCTTGTCCACTCATAGCCAAGCCTCCAGGGCCCCATGCCCAGGCTTGCTGCAACCTGTTGAAGTGAGCCCCCCTCTGCAGTAGCAGGTGCTGCCCGGGGCTCTGCCCAGGGCTCCGTGCAATGGCTGTTACCAAGGGAGTCCCTGCCAGGGTTGTGAGCCGGCAGCCTTCCTCAGGGACTTGATAAATAAAGGAAAAACAGACGAAAGAAGGGAAAAGCAGCTGTTTGGAAACGAACTGTAAAAACATCTGTAGTGCACCACCGACCGCTTCTGGCTTTAGCCGCAGAGGGTTTTAAAGGGCCATGGAGTTGCACTGAGGAGTAGGACTAGGCAGCCCAAGCAGATGCACACCAGAACCAAACGGCACCCCCAAACAAACAGAAACAGAGGAAAATAGAGCTGTGCCACCACGTGAGCCCTCTGCTTTCAGGGCTAGGCAAAAGAAGGAAAGAGGAGTTCAAATAAAAATAAGGAAAAGTCCTTAATAACACTGTACTACACCTCCAACAGCCCCTCGCAGGTGATGATCTTTTCGGCGAGTGGCATCAAGAGGAGATTTAAAGAGGGCTTTGCAATGTTTTAATCTGCTGCTGGAAGGCTGGCAGCTGCACTACTGGAAGTGGTTAGTTCACACAGAGATGAACTTTGCTGCCTGCACTTGACTAGCTGACAACATACCAAAGAAACATTAAAATCAATCTATTTGGCTTTGGTGCATATCATTCCAACACAATTTTATGCATTTGCTTCAGACTTAGTCGGAGGGGGAGAAAAAAAACTAAGAAGGTTCAAGGGTCTAAGTAGCTCAATTTATTTTTCAGTAACTAAGTTACCAGAGACTTGTAGGGAGATTGTATTTATTTTCTGAAGGAGGCTCCAAGTTGGCAGAGAGGTCTGTGGAAGTACATATTTCTTCACGTTCTCTTGATCTCAGTGTGTGGAGATTCACTTAACAGCTGTTTTATGTGCAAATATTTTTTCAGGCATGTCCTCCCCAACCATAAACAGATTTTTAAAGGAAACCCTCTTAAAAGAAGTTAAGAGACAACAAATCTCTGAGCCAGTTCTCACTCAGACCTGAAGGTGAGAATTGACCAAAACCCAGAGGGTCTTCACAGCACAGAAGATTGAGGGGATTTGGGATTTTGTTGTTGTTGTGGGATTTTTTCTTTTTCTCTTTCTCCTTTTTTTTTTTTTTTTAAAGTATCAATACTCTAGTGGTCCTTTCAACAGAAAAAAACCAATGCTCTGCCTTCTGCACAGCTGTACTTCATTCCTTTTTCTATATATACATGCATTCATATGCATTCTCATGTGCAATATCTATATTAGGTCTACCTATATTTAATCTTAAAATACAAAACCAAAGTTTTCTGGCAATGCAGAAAGCAAGAGAGACAGTCATCTTACACAAGCTGAAATGAAATCATGTAACCCTTTGTCTGCCACACAAACTGGGCACATCAGTAGACTGTATGCCTGTGTACATACAGACAGGGATGAAGAGTTCTGGCAAGGAAGGCAAACCCCTCCTACCATTTTCTGGGGCACAGATTTAATACAGAACATTTTGGGCTACTGTTTATGAACACATTTTAGCATTTACAAAAACCACTTAAAAGTTCTACATCATACTACTAAATTGCTTCTGCTAACTTTTAAGTTCACTAGAACAAGAAAGGATACATAGGCTGGGCTTCAAACCAAATACGTAATTTGTGACTCTAATGATAAACTGTCAAGAATTCCACCAAGAAATAAAACACACAAAACTGTTTTTAAGCACCTAAAGGAAAAAAAATTACAAAAAAAAAACAGAAGAGGAAAGACAAGCCATACTTTGAAGGGAATGACAGGCAGCACCAGAAGAACCTCTGAAGCCATCCTAGCTCTGACAGGGAGTCTCACAACCTGTATCCTTTGGTGGAAGAGAATTTAGAAGTTGCTGTCTGCCTTTCTGCTTCCAGTATGTCATTCTAGATATCACATCCTCAGTGGCTGTTGTTGGCCCCTCATTGTGCTGAGTGAAGTGTCTGTGAAGCCAAGCTCCAGGTCAGATCTGCAAAATGATCTAGCTAATAAAACAGAAGGAAAAAGGTTGAAAATCAGTATTAATGCTGATGCTGTGGATTTCCAGTATGGTGAATCCAGCTTTAAAACTCCTACTACCATATAAAAAAAAATGTGATAAAGAACCAAGATACAGAAAAAATTTCCTCTGATGGTTTAAGCTTGCTCCACTCCTTGCTACCTATTCAACTTTGTACTAGCAGGCAACTGGCCAAGTCATCTGTCAGTCTATGCCTCCCACAGGCAACATAAGGCCAACATAAAAGCACCGAGGTAGAATTAAGTCCCATGTCATCTGTTCACAGCTGATCCAGATCACATCCATACTGCAGAGTGATCCGGTCTGAGACAGGGACCTGGGGTCAGACCACAGATCCACAGCTGAGTCATTGCCTCACATAAATGAGAAGGCAGGACAGTTCACAAAGCCTCGATGAAATCTCCTTCCTGCATTTAACAGTGCCATTACCTCTTCTGTCCCAAGCTGTCAACCAGTAATTAGGATCTTGCAGGTTGTTTCCATTAGGAGATGAAATTGGAGCCAGGTACAGAGCTGGCAGAAAAACAGGATTTCCAGTTGTCAGGAAATTTTCATTTCTTTTGAGCATGGTTTTGGGCTAAATTGGATGTACTTTTTCTGTAGCTGGTGTTCATGGTTAAGATCCTCCAGCAATACCTGTGCTGGAACTGGGAACACCAACAGTCCCAGCACATCCTGCCACATCCTGCCCCATACAACACATTTCGCCTGGACTCTAGATTTAGCAGCAGCTCAGCAGCCCAAGATATTTCAAGTAAAACAATTTAGTGTCAGCTAACTGGCAAGTCCTCCTTGCTCCTGGCAAGTATTTCCTCGAGCTAATACACCTGATTGACAGAGAATTTATCCATACACAAAGTCCTGCTGTGCTGAATAGAGCAGAGGGCTCTGCTGAGCTCTTTCCCAAGTGCCTTTCACATCCCATAAACTGCAAACCAAACTTGTATCATCTATGTTTTGAACACACAGAAGTAATAAACAGTCAAAACAAAACTCAGAGTCCAAGATAAACTGTCAGAAGTATCTAAGAGAAGTGTGTATGGAAGAAGTAAATCCTCTACCTTGGAATCCCATCCGCCCAGTGAGTAAAGAGGAATGAAATGTTGCAGACAGCTCCAAGGTGAACCAGAGAGAGTGAAGGCAATCCATATCACACCCTCTTTTCCTGACAGTTGCTATGAAAGGTGTCTTTCCAATTTTCAACTAATGAAAGGAAGAAAAACAGCAAAAACCTCTTGAACTAACGCTCTTTATTTAGGTTGAAGTACTCCCCCACCCAAGAAGTGCTTGGTGGTTCTCAGGGTTAGTAATCCTTCAAGGATTCAACCAGCCGACGTTACTCCATTTTTCAGTCGTCAATGAGTAGCTTGTGAATGCCCCAGATGTGCTAATTGGAATAACTGACTCCACTCTTTTCCGCAATTAATTTCCAGGGCCTATCAGCTGCAAACAGGCAGTTCACAGCAGCAGTTCACTGCCATCCCATTGATTTGTTCAACGGACACTAAATCTGCAGCTCAATTTCATTCACATATACAACTCTACTAAAATCTTGTGCCTCTTAGGCTTAGCATCAGCAACATGGACATTTTATAGGCTAATGGATAGGGTTGTTTCTCTCTCCTGTTTTTGTCTACCAGTTTTCCAATACAAATAGTTTCTAATTCAAATTTCCCTTTCATTATCCCATACTCAGTCAAGTTTTAACCCTTTCACCAATATCCTGCCAATGTACTCACTTGTTTGCAGACAACACTTTAGAAGGAGGCAGAAATACAGTCAAACAAATTTATTTTGTAAGAACAAGTATCTGTGAAACTTTTTTTCCTTTTATCAACTCCACATCCTTCTATTTAATTTGTCAACATAATTAAAAAGCACTTCTATTAGTAATAGCATGCATCAACATGATTCAGATTTTCCAAATATTTAGAATCCATGTCCCAGCAATGCCAGTTTCAGTATCTGTCTCTCATGTAAGTAGATTCCCGATTTGTCTACTCAGTTGACTGCAAAAACCAAAAAAAAAAAACAAAAACAAACAAAAAACCCCCACAAACCAAGTAAATTCTTGCAGGATTTAAAAAGCACACAGAAACATAGCATTACCCCCCAAAATACAAGGCACAGTGCATGGACCAGTGTCAGTCAAAGCAGCCCCATTGCAGGACCACTGCTTCGCAAAGGTGTCAGGACTGCGTGGTGCAGCCGGGTGCTCAGCTCCTCTGTCTGCCCTGCATCCATGGGTCACTGATGACCGTGGGTATTATTACAGTCTATGCTGGCAGTTGCTTTCTGAGTCATTTCAGGACTTTCTAAGTCAGTTGTAAGATCTCCCTCCGGCCTTGAACCAGAACTTGGCATAAAAAAACCCTGAACTAGGACTGGATACTTTTATTCAAAACAAAACCAAACCTTGAAACAGATGTTTGCACTCCCCGCCCCCCCAGTTGTAGGTATGTCCAAATCAAACAACCTTGCCTCAAATGGTTACCCCTCGTTTGTGCTCTCATAACTTAAAGCCCACATTGATAACAGGTCTACTTTTATTACAGGTCTGTAGTTTACCACTTGAGTATCTGCCCAACTACAGTAGCAGTTAATGGTACCTACTATTTCTCATCAGAGTAATACAACTTGTCTGGTGCACAATCTGTCCAGCAGACCAAAAGGAAGGGGGTTCCTGCAGCCACAGTGCAGCTGATGACCTTGAACCACCAATACTGCACTTCGTCTCATTTTCATATTGAGGAGTTTTATGAGTCTTATAATACACTTATATTTGTTTTCACATATTCCAAATCCTTGAGTCAGCCACTAAACTAAATGCAACTCCTCTTGGTATTAAATGATACATATGAAGGTATCTTTCAAGGCTTCTACAGGAAAACTCAGAAGAAAAAACAAGACCCAAAAGCAAAGAACAAAAATATTAACCAATTCTTCTTTTCAGTCAAGACAATAACCTGATCTTTGTTGCTCATTTCTGCTCTAGAAATACACAAAAAAAATGAAGGCTGGCAATCCACTCCCCGTGGAAAAGGCTGATGGGGGCAAAAATCACAAAAACTGGTTGTGGGCTCCTGACGGTCCGCTCACAATTCCTGTCCTGGAAGCAGGCTGCTTTAAGGCAATACTTGAGCAAAGCTTCTCAGAAAAGAAAACCAGCAACATGGAAACAAAGGGACAATTTCCAGTAAAGTGTCCCAATACTGCTCTATGACAAGCTCAAAAACTGAAGGATCTGCCTCCTTTTCATTTGTTTAATCAAAACACAGTCAACAAAGGCTGATGCAGGGCTGAGGCTGATCCTTCAGTCTGTGATGTGGCACTTAGCAAGTCACGCTTATTTACTTACATGCATCAGCTTAGCCCGTGTCAAGTGAACAGCCACCTCTTGGACCTTCTGGGTCTCCAGAGAACTGTAAAGTGCTCTGGAGAGAAAGTATAGCCACAAGCAATCACTTCTGTTGATCACTGACATGGTTCATCATAAAAAGAGATAGGACACAAGACCTAAATCCTTTGCTCGTCTGCATGATGATTTCACTCAGGAGCTCATCCTGGACGCAAGCAGATGTCCTTTTAGGTGTAATCTCAGAGCCTACTCTAGGTTGAAAACCATCATTCCTTTCACCTGTGGTTACCTCTGCTCCTCAGTTTTTAAACGTATGAACCCCGCTGTCATGAAGCCAAGGGATGGGCAGCATTTCCCCAGGGGTTTCCACCATCATATTGTTGATCAGATACATGCTGCTTGCACCACAAACTGGAGAGCCCTAACCAGACAGAGTCAGATTCATGAGACCACAGAAACAGCTTTAATAGACCAGACCAAAGACTCAGGTAACCTAGCATCTTGTCTCCAAAGGTGGCCAGTAAGAATTGTTTAGGGACAAACGTAAGACGAGAGACAACACGGAAGGATCTGCCCTGTCACGCAGTCATCCAGCCATCAGAAACACAGCAGCTTCCTGGGCAACGCAGAACATGACATTTATCAGTTACCAACAGATGTATTACCTCCATCCTCTTTCAAATCATTCATCCCTCTGGCCTCCATAAAATCCTTTGGCAATGGCTTCAATAACACAACACTGATGTACTACAGAGGGAGTCTTGGGGGGGAAAACAGGGAGGAAGGGAGGGGGAAGAAATCACACTTCTAGGACAAACAGAATGGGGACTGATAATAAGACACACACAGATAGACTGAAAGCCAACAAAAAGTTGGTAAAACAATGAATGCATAAGAATGCAATTAATGACAAAAACATGTTCTGAGATAAAATCTGAGAAAGACAGTGAAGGAATTTTTTGAAGAACTGTGCAAGAAAAAGTTATGAAAAAAGCAAAGTCAGCAACATAAAATACGCACGACTGTATGAAA
Source organism: Manacus vitellinus (assembly GCF_001715985.3). Classification (NCBI taxonomy): domain Eukaryota; kingdom Metazoa; phylum Chordata; class Aves; order Passeriformes; family Pipridae; genus Manacus; species Manacus vitellinus. Next base: position 6,900,440 of record NW_021940534.1, read on the forward strand.
AGAACTGATTTTTCTATTATTTTTAAAGAGAAGCAAAAAATTTGCTCCGAAGTACTACAGTCTGGTTATTTCCTTTGCACTCTACAAGCTAACCTTCAAAAGATGACATGTTTTACCCCTGATATTATGCAAAGTGCATGAGATGCATGTTTTCTGCATAATTTATCCGGACTAAACAGTTTAATTTATGCCCACTCTGGTTCTTTCATTATAATCCTACTCTCACAAAAAAAGAAGTGGGCAATGATTATGCAGAAATCCACTGACAAAAAATGGATTCGAGAGACCAACTAGGTAGCTCCAATCGGTAAGTTGATCTCACAGCAAGAAAACACCTCCAAAATGAAGTTAATGAAAAAGGAGATTTTCACGTTTAAAACATTTTCTTCAAGCAAAAATGTCTGGGGGCTCTTAAAAAAATGAAAGAAACTTTTACAAATATCCACCACATATGCCAGTAAAAGGATGGAAAAAAGAATCTTAATGGAAAAGACACTTTATTCTTTAATTTTCTTCCTCTTCCATTTTTCATTTCTATTTCAATAGAAAGAAGAATAATGTCCTTAAAAAGTCCAAACCATAGCACTTTAGCTCTTTTGTTAAAAAAACTAAAATGTTAATTTTTTAAAAAAGACTGACAAACAATAATGCTGAAACTCAGCAATGCAACTCATGACAAGTCATACTCACACAATACCAAAATTGTTATTTATCAGAACTAATCAAAAAGACACCTCTCACCTCTAAAAGTTAGAAGGAGGAGGGTTATTTTGAAGCCAAATTGCATCTGCTTACTGCTGGTAGCTACTGCTAACTCAGACTCCAAGCTGGTGGCTCCCAGCACTTCCAGGAGAAGAGGAGGCAAGGAAAGGTCAAGCCCAGCCCTTGCCCTCCATCCACCTGCTGCAGCTGGATAATTCTATATCCATGGTAGGGATGCTCAGGCTGGTGCTGGGAAGGGGAGGGGACCACCCTGGCACCCAATTCATCCCATCCACCCAGGAATCTGTGCAGAAATATTCCCACCTACTGTTATCTGACTCACCTGTTTCACCAGCCCCACATTTCTCTTCCCTCCATCCTTGACCGATCCAGGGTCCTGGCCCCAGACTCTGGCCACCTTCCCCACTCCAGCCTGGCTTACCACTGGTCTACTCTCATCATCACCAAACATAAATGTGATTTACCGTCTGAGTTCTCACTGCCACATATTTCGGAGGAATCTACAAGCATCCACGCTTGCCCTGGCACCTGCCATCTCTCACCCATGACGGCTAGCAGTTCATCAGTGTGAACCACAGTGTGTAGGAAGCTAACCGAGAAGGCACACTGTGAACATTGGCTGGACTGTGGTGGAGATGAACTGCTTTCTTCAAAGTTAAGAACAGGAGGATCCAGAAACAAAGCCTCAGAATGAAACCTCAGCATTTACGTAATCAGAAAACAGGAGGCTTAAATGGCAAAACCCAAGACAGTAAGGATGTGACGTGGTACACAACCTCCCACACTCGTCCACAAAAACACAACCATCGCAGAATTAGTTGATCAAATTACAAGCCCTTGCATTGCTGAACAGACAATGTTCCTCCACCAAGGCACAGACTGTCTTCAATTGCTGCAGAAAGCCCTCAGCAAAGAAACCCGGAGCTGAGACAAACATCAGCATTACTCTAAGAAATGGAAATGCATTTTCATTTCCAGGCTTCTCAGGCAACTTTTGACCATTGTTCCACCCACCTGGTCTCAGTGACTTCACAGTATGGACATCAAAATGACTATTCATAGGAGGAAGGACAGAAAGCCCATCTAGCAGATGAGGGAAGAATGTGCTCCTTTCACCTGCAGGGAGTCCATAAGCTCCCCTGCAGAATATACCACCAAATGCAAAGCCATCCCTACAGCCTCTGAAGATGGCCACAGTAAACACTGTGGGCAGGAAATGACAGGTTACCTTCACCTCAGTGACTCCATGTCACAAACCCCACATGAACTCTTGTCATCCTTCCAAAAAAATAACTTTAAGGGGAAAGGTTCCTTTCTGCCTATGTTTGGGCTTTGCACTGAAATAAGATTTCCTTGCTCTTCTCCCCTTCAGCTGACCAACTGGATCCCCTACCCCCATGCTCTCCAAAATGTGGAGTGATGCTGTGTATTCTGCTGAGATCAACCATCTGTACCAGTCCATCAACTGACAACAGAAACGATCCCTCTGTTCTCCACTGAGCAGAGAGTTTAAAACATCCATTCATGAGCAGATATCCAAGTTCTAAACCCTGACATCACCAATGTCTCATTTTACTTTTCAGTTTCACCAACCTAGAAATTATTTCCATGTACACATGCCTTCCAGGGACACGGAAGCAAGATTAGGTACAGAAGACTATTCCGTATATACACAAATAAACTTTGTCCAACTCTTTTCCTAAAAGAGGAAAAAAACCCATATAGATCCCTAAATGCGATCTGAAATTCTGTCAAATGCATATTCCTGTATAACTGAAGCGCAACACACTGTATTCTAAATTACTTACTTAATGTGGGTAGCCACATATTTTTCTGGTAATCTCTGTGCATTTTGTTTCTCTATCCTCCACCCCTTTTGTTATTCCTGTCATCTTGTCATGTCCTCTTAGCATTGAAGGGCAGAGCTGCCTTCTCTGTTATGTATTGGTACAACGCCCAACACAGACTTCTCATTCCGAACTCCCAGCCCTGCTCTAAAAGAAATAGCAATTAAACCCACGAATAAACAGATAAATTTCTGAAGAGAATATACAACTTACATAATGACACAAATTCACAAAAATGCTGGTTTCGTGTCAGTCAGCACTACAGACACCAACTCCCTTGAGAACCTCCATATTTTATAGGGCTTTTTATGGTGCGCTGGGACAGAAGTGAGAAGATGACAGCTTAAAGCCAGCTCTTAACCAAATGCAGATTTACCTATGGAGCACAGACCAATAATTAGCAAGTTACATTAGAAAACAGCTGGGGAAACAAAATGAGTCTTGGTGCTAACGAAACCTCAGCTCACCTGAACTTAAAATAAAACCCTTCAAGAAAAGACTCTTCAGTTAGCCATCATTTTTTTTATTACCGGTATGTAGGACACTCCCTGCTACAAATTCCTGCTTCTCTGGGTGGAGACTGATCACTTCTGAGCCATTTCTTCACTGAGTCTGAACCACCCACATCTACCAGGAACATTTATTGTGATGAATAGACCTATTAATACCAGCTTTACCCCACCCTATACTGCTTCAGAATATGGAAACTCAATGGATGTATCTGGTTTTGGTTAATATGCCATGACTCTCAAGTTTTACAATGGGAAGGCAAAGGAAACACATTATGTATTTTATTGTAGTGTTTTGGCACATTCTCCATCAAATGGAAAATTCAACTTATCAGGGGTGTAATTTACAGTCGTTCCTTACCAAACCTTACATCCTTCTTCACCTTTTTCCACAAAAAAATACCTCCTCCTTCATTCCTTGCCTCCTTGCCAGGACAAGCCAAGAGCAACCTTAGGTCCTCCCAAGCTCGAGTAGAAACCACATCCAAAATGACAAGGAGTAGACAACAGCATGCAAGGCTTCGTATGGCAAAATCTTTTAGGAGCAGTTTTGAATGTGGCATGGACTTGCTCTCACCTCACCTTTAAAATCCTGGCCACAGCTAACACCTGTGAACTCCAGAAATTAAATGCTAATTTAAAAATCAAGGTTATTGAAACCTGAGGAATATCCTATGCAGGGGTCCCTGAGAGGAACCACACACAAAAAGGCAATGGCTTAGATTGCTGTGAGCTATCCTACAATTACAGATCACAATTTATGGAGCAAAGAATATAAAAGTAAGTGAGACAGGACAACCATGCTAACAACAGAGCCAAGTCCAGGCAGCAGAAGTGGGGAACACACTGAACTGCTTTCATTATGAGGCAAAGGTCAGGCACACTAAACCTAAAAGGAAAGAAAGAAAATGCAACAGGCTTTCAAACCACATACACCTCGTTTAAAGTCCAATTCCTCAGGAAAACCAAAGAGTGAATTTCTTCCTCTATAGGACAGCTGAGGCTGCTACAAGGTAGGAATCAAATACCACTTCCATCACTACACCAACATGACTTTTGGACAGGCATCCCCATAGCCTAGGACCTCAGGTGGGCTCTGTATAGAAACCCACTCATCAAAGTTCCTTATCTGCCTGTGGTGCTGGAATAAACCCCTCACTTTTCTATGTTTCCTGGCATGGCAGGAGATGTTTGAAGGTCACCTCCTCAGGGAACAAGGACTTTTTGGCAACACGTTCCAGAACAACTTCATTTTCACCATTACTAGTGTGACCGAGTCCTACCTCTGCCTCGCAGCAAAACAACTTCCTAACTGCTTTGGCAACTCTTGCTCCTCCAGGTAGGAAGCAGCAAACACTAAATGCAGAGAAGGGCAAGGAGGAGCCATCACTGCTCCACATTTCAGAGCCACAGAGACCAGCCAGGACCCTGGATCAGGGGAGAAGGAGCATTGCAATGACTCTGTTTTCTCCAGCACATCTGATAGTGCCATTAGCACAACTGGCTCCCAGCCACCAAAGTGAAAAAAAGAGCAACTGGATGCTGACGAGGAATGATCGAATAAAAATTTAATGTCTGAATAAACAGAACAGAACATCTGGCAGAACGACTGTGGTCCGGCCACACGTACTGATGGGTACCAGCAAGAGCTCCAGTGCTGCTCAGCACTGTTGCAGTGCGGAGAAGCCTCAAGCTCAGGCTGGTTCTAATAGAGACCCTGTAAATAGTTTTGGGCCACTTCTTGGCAGAACTCTTCAATTTATTGTAAACAACTGGCACTCGCCAGAGGGAACTATTGAGAGGCCCATAAAAATTGAGTTTCCTCTCATAGTGTCAAGTGATGAAGTAGTCTTCGCTTCCTGACCTCAGTCATTGTATAGGGCTACCGCCTGCTGTTACAGAAAGCTGCTGTGTGACAGTAAGCAAGCTGACACCTAACTGTTAAATTCAACCAAGTGTTTTAATTAAGGGAAGAGTGTCTTTAAAATAAACTCTTAGTAGGTTTTGGCCCACAGTCAGGAAAGCACTTAAGTATAAGCCTTAGACTGCCCCTATTCAGGAAAGCACATGTTTAAGTGCTTTCCTGAATGCAGATATATTCCTGTCCTGGGGCCTTAAAAGTGCACTAAATAATAAAATTTATTGCAATTTGAATTCACTGTTTTCTTGCAATATTTATTTAGCTGTTTTTTATTAAGAGTAGAGTCACTTAAATTTTGTATCTATTTAACAATCCTCACTGCTTGCTGATTGCATTCCAAGAGACAATCTGTTAATGCTGTTTCAGTTAAACTCCAGGGTTTTTTTCCCTGCTATCATGAAACTGTCTCATTTTCTTAAAAAAACATCCCAATTACACAAGTTACACTTACACAGGGCCACAAACCACTTGAAATAATTTGCATGGATTTGGAGATCTTTGAGTCCGTTCTCCATTATATACATAATAAGGATATAAAGTCAAACTTCATCTAAACCAACAGTCACGTCTGGGATGTTCACTGAACAATGACGTTGAGTCACTGCTTCAACAAATATTAATGCACATATTTTATACCAATATAAAGGTCACAAGTCAGACCACAAAGACAAATTTCAACACAAGCAGATCCTTTCTTTTCAGCCAATACACAGTACCTGTGTTTTGCATCTCTCACAAGCTATTTCCAACACCTTCGTACTGCAAACTTTAGATTTTCGTAATAGAAAGCTGATGTTGTTGAGCAGGAGGGGAAGAGAGTGTGAGCACAGCATATGTACATCCACACAGCTCCACTCTCACAGCAACGAGGCACCATTACTAGTGTTTACATAAGTCTGAATCATGCAAACTAGGCAAGATGGAATAAGAGGTAAAATAATCAAGAGCTGCATCAGCAAGAGCTGTGGTTTCAGTCAGCTGTTAGCATTATTTTTACAAAACTAGAATCTCTTAGTCATCACCCTTCAAATTCACTTGCCTGCACAGGCGAGAGCCAGGACCCTCTCCCTAATGCAGTTCATTCCTCCTTCCCCAGTGTTTCTCCTCTCCTTCATGACCATGAAGTCAGGTGTGTTTAGGGATTGGCTGGATGTGACCCACCTGTGACCAACTGCTGCATTTGCTACAGCACTGGTGGGGTCTTCCAAATTTTGCTTGTGATTGTATCCAACATTTTAAGAGTTGGCTTTTTTCAGGGGTCTTCCCCAGTTGTGCTTCACATGAACTTCAGCCTCACATAATCAAGGCAGCTTCCACAGCCCAGCTGCCTCAGAAAGCACTCCCACGGTTTTTTTGTCCTCAAGTACAGCTTGGGTTTATTCAAGCAGAAAGGGCAGAAGTAGCAATGTGTGCCCTTAATGCTACATAGAGTGGCAGCAATGTGTGCTCTTAATGCTACATACAGCGGCAGGCAAACCCCCTGCAACCCAGCCGTAGATGGTCTGAGTTGCTGGATAATTGACTTAAAATCTTGAACTGAAACCTGGGATGGCAGAACGCATGCAATTCTGATACGGATTCCCCTCTTTATCTTGCTTCTTTGCATCTCAGTTAGTCTGAACACGCCCACATGCTCAGAGGAGCCCAGCCTGCAGCAGAGGGCAAGGCAAAATCAATGGACACCTCTGCTGTGACAGCTCCTACACTGAGCACATGGCAGATAGTGGTAAGACAGCAATAAGGAGAATCCCATCAGAAGATTGTGGCAGAGCACTGGCAAAGTATTCTTCAGCAACAAGCTCTTGTTTCCATGATTTTCTGAAGTGACTCTTCCCACCTTATCTTTGGGAATTGATACCAACATCACGTAAGTTCCCACAGGCGGGAGGGCAGCAGGGCAAGAAAATGTGTGACGTGGAGACAAACCATGAATACCAGGAAGGAGAGAATGAGCATCTCCTTCCAGGCCACTGTGACCCGGGCTCAGTACACAGTCCCTAAACTCAGCTGTGGTTTTGTTTATACATGCTAAGGGCAGGTTTTGCTGTCCTTACTCCTCAAATAGCATCAGTGAAATCTATGGGACTCTGCAGACTACAGCCTTTTCTCTAGATAACTGTTGCCTCTAAATCTGGCACAAGGCGGCACTTCCAGCAGGAGAAACACATTAGAAAGCCACTGTTTGATATCAAAGCCTTCACAGTTTCTTAACAGTCCTTTTTTTTTTTTTTCTTGGTAGCTTTGTAGAGTTTTAGAAAAGTTGTTAATTTCAAAATAATATGTTTATTTTACTATGATATTTCTCTCCTTAACTGCTGGGAGGATCTGTAGTACAAATCCAGGTTTTCTTCCATCTCAAATTGGTACAGTCCAAAGCCAAGAATACATATGTTGCTAGCTGGAAAATAAAGTGCCCTTGATTCCTAACTTTATTTTGGACAGTTCACTACAAGTTATTAAAAGCCAAATTCAGTAGTGAGAAAATATATATAGCTTCAACTGTTTTGTGTGGGTTTAAAGTACTATTTGCATTATGAGTAAGAGATTCAATAATGCATATATTTACATAAAAATAGTTTCGACATTTAAGTTAACTTCTTGCCAAGCTGGTGCAAAAATGGAAATGTAAAAAGCATAAGCACAGAAATAAGCCCCTATGCTGTAAGTCTGCTATTTACAGGTAACTTTTTTTTCTTGGCAATAATACCTGAACGATATGTTTTATAGCACTAGACCTAGCCACTCTGAGTCAATTTAGTGTTTATGGAACATGCCAGACTGACAGTTTGAGATTTAAACTCTCCATGCCAGCGAGAGTTGAGCTGGGGTAGGGACTAGGAGAGTTTCCAGAATCCGGGCCACTGATGGACCCTGGTTGTGCTCTGCAGACACGACAAAATCCATGATGGCACTAGTCCAGTACACGGTAATATGAACACCCAATCATTTTTCAAGCCCCAAGAGGCTTCTGAAGAGGGTGGCACAAACATGAGCTGCCCGAGAGCACAGAGTGAAGCACCTACCACAACTCAAAGCCCCAGATGGCTACAAAACATCCAAAACTTTCGAGCTGAAGCTGTTCAAAAGACCAATAGAAAAACTGGTTCTATCTCATAGAAAAATTTTATATTACACAGCAGATGTAGATTACCTCTCAGAGCTTCTAGGCAGCTTGTCAAGGCCCCTGGGACAGGACGAGTGGCAGAGAGCCAGGAGCTCATGGAAACGTGCCTTGTAACTGCAGAGAAGCCAGGTTGTCTGTGTTGGTGTCATAACCTCCCAGCAACACATGTGCAACCAAGCTGGCCAAGGACCAAGCAAATCGCTTGGCAAAAAGCCTTCACAGCATTGTCAGAAGTGAACCCTCACATGGAGCGTGTAGACCCCGCTGTCTCAGCTCCCCTCAGTGCACTACATACGTACAAGCATGTCACACTGGAAGGTTCCCTAACAACAACTCCTCTGATCAGACATTCATGGTGATTAATATTCTGTCTCATCTATTCTCCACTATCTTCCACCTGAACTATCTAGCACCTTTAGCCTTCTCTTTTGTCAGAGCCAAAGAGGAAAAAGAAATCTCTTTAACCCTTGGACAGGTGATGCACAGTACGATGTCAAGTGCATTACTCAGCTGCGTTGTGGCAAGCCATAGGAGCCCTACTCTGCTAGCTCCAGGGATGACCACACAGCAGTAACAAAATAATGGATGCGATGGACAGAAGAGGTTAGAAACCATCTTTTCTACTACAGTAACCAAGATCGTTCTTTACTTCTTTTTTTCCCCAGAGCAATTAGTCAGCTCAGGGATGTCAAAACACATAACCGGGCCACAAGACAAATTACAGCATAAGTGCTGCTACTTTGCCAATGACCTAACAGGCTTGGCCCCAAGATTTCTAATGTTTGCAGTCTCACGTTCCTTGTTCAGTATTGCAGTACTTCTAAAGACATTTTAATTAAGATGAAGCGACAGGCAAACCTGCCTGCGTGGATCCCTTATATATATAAAGGCATAACAAAAAAGCCCAGATGACCAAATCAATGACACATCGGTATGAAAAAGAGAAATATAAAATATATGCAATACATATATATTCATCAAGCCTTTGGTCACTGATTCAGACCTTTTTGCAAAAGTTCATGACAACTGGCTCATTAATACTCTGTCTCAGCTGAACGGTCTGGCAATCAAAAAGCAATCTTTACATTCTAGTTACCCTACGACATCATAAATAGATGAAAATATATAAACAGAAACAATTAATCAGAGCTGAGGATAGACTCGATCCTTATTGCAGCCTCATATGTTACATATTTTTTTCTGCCGTGATCTCACCAGCAATGCATCACTGTTTTTAACCACTCTGAGCACTGATTCTATGTTCAGCAGCTGTGTTTGTTTACAGGGCTAGAAATTAGCACAGGACAAATGGACTTCATCCAACTGAAATTTTATTTTGGCATTTTCCACTACATTTGACAATATATTGGTCCTCATAGACCACTTATGTATTTGCCACTGACGCTGACCAAGGAGAGTGCATAAGCAAAGATGGCACTCACTAATATTGCACAGGGATACTTTTTTATTGCTCCAAACACAGGCTCCCTAATAACTAAGCACGGTTCAGATGCTTGTAGCCAGGAAAGTCCACTACTGTATTGTCCATTCTTTTTTTCACTAGGAACATAAGGAATGTCATCATAATCCATCCTGCACTTTGCACCCTGCCAGTTCAGTAAGAGTGATGAAATGCAATGATATTTTATATTTAAGGGACCTGCCAGTGCCCTTCGCACTTGTGATCAAGCTCCCAAAGTCAATTCCAAAAGACTGTAAACCAAATTCAGGTAAGTCAGCCCTAACATCATTTTCCATTTCAACATTCATAAGCTTTTTCATAGGCAGGTATTTAAAACCAACAAAAGAGCAGCCCTATGCCCCTATGTACTTTTCATCTCCTTGACCATTTCCTTAGCACAGCATTGGGGCATTCTTTGGTTTGATCTAGACTAAACAATTAAAGCGAAGTTACTGAATTCACTGGGACATGGCAGCAAACACTCCTGCCCGAGTTCTCACACACCTGAAGGTAAGCATAATTTTAAATGTTTGCCCTAGTTATTCAGAATACTTTTGTAAGCGACCCCTATTTATGCTAGAACTCACACAAGAGATAAACACAGCATGCATTAAGTTGTAGTTTAGAGACTGTTTATGTCTTCCCCACTGCTAAACATACACTGGTTCTATCTTAAAAAAAGTATTATAGAAAAGCTACCAAACAGTCTCCTGGGCGCCAAACAATCTCTTCAGGCAAATATCACAACTATTCTGTCAATTAAACCAATAAGCTCTGATCAAGTACCTCTCTAGAGAAAATCAAGTTAAAAGTACTACGGAACTTCTTAAAATACACATTTTATTGGGGATTGAAAAAGCCCGAGAACATCCACAGGACATTTTGGTTCCAAGGGACTGCTTCTCACTACTTTTAACTTTGTTTTGAGCAATGAACTCTGATAATTTAAAATAATAGTGATGATGATATTCTGACATCACAAGACGCATGAAGAACCCTGTCAAAGTAATATATTGCACTTTGCCATGTAATTATGTTATGCTGGAGCAGAGTGTTGGAAAACTTAGTATAATCATTAGCAAAGCACTGAATGTTTTGATTGTCAGACAGGTTGTATATGATGCAAATATATGACTCAGAAATGATTTCACATAAACATTTTGGTAACAGTAATCTGACTCATAGCCTCCAACATAGAAAATAACAAGCTGCACAAAACATCTGTGCGCTCTGAGCAACCCCAGCTTGTAGCAACCTTCACAAGCCTCACAGCACAGAGAAACCAGAGGGTCCTCCTGCCCCTGAGGATCTGAAGCTGAGAGGCGTTAACATTTATGTTCCCAAAAAGAGTCAAAGAAGGAGTAAAGGAGGCTGTCATTCCCACCAAGGATCCCCGACAAAGAGGTATGATACTTTACAGCATCTGATAGTCTGCCCGGTGGGCATTGCTTGGTTTAGGTCCACAATTTACGGGACTGACATGGGAGGAATCATTTGTTGCTATTCCACCCCAAAGCTTTGCCATGTTAAGTACGACACAATGCACAATTCTTCTTCTATTTATTTTCTCATTCGTTAGGAGACGGACAGCTTCTTTCATGACCCCTTTCTGAAGACAAATGTGCCGTCTTGAGTGACAAGAAGGATTTACCATTTGTTATTTCAGAGGAGGTTTGCCATGTTTATTCTGGAAAGTGCCATGAATTAATGAACTATCTCTTCAAGCCTCAGTGCATCAGAGCTGCCAGCTCTCTGGCTGCCAGAAGCAACAGACTGTTTTGGGACCCCATAAAATTGTTTTTACTGAGACTAGAGATAGCAAAAGTATCAGGCAGACCCAATCCCAATAGCTCATGAAACATAAAGGAGTCATTATACCAACTTCAGCCGTTACACTGCATTTTTATTGGGGGCTTCTCAACAAAACTATCGGTTAACTCAAAAGAACATCTACTATTAGCTTTCCTGCAGCACAGACATTACCAAAAGTCAACCAAACCTTTACTAGGCTATCCCATAGTTTCAAGTGAAATGTGCTAGCCTGTGACCACTTTCATTTTTCCTATTCAGGTCCTCATGGATGCCAGCTCACAGGCATGTACAAGAGGCACACTTCAACACACATATTAAAACCAGAGCCTGTGCACATGCTCATACTACCATCCACTGCACCTGGGTGTCTCTTGTGCCATTCAGTCGAAGACCCAAAAAGAAGAGCTGCAAAAGCCATAACTTAGAGGATGCAGTGGACATCATACAGAAATGGATGTCTGGTGGTTATTCGTGTTCAGACAGCGCCCACAGAGATAGAGGCATTACTGATGTTCAGCTGCTCACAAGCATGTCTGAAGAGCCAAATCCCTAATGGAGCATGGTTGCAGAAGGTGAGAACCTATAGTCTCCAGCTGATTCACACTGCAACCTGAAAACAGACAGGGTTCAACCAATAAGACCCTCCTGTTTCACCAACTCCACAAACCACTGGAGGACCTGCCAGGTCAGTAACAAAGCACACAGTTTCATGGTTAGATTGCAGGACTGGAAGCAAGAATTTCAGATCCAGTCATGCTCTCCGAGCCTCAGCTTAGTTATTTGGAAAATGAGTATAATAGTGTTTTATGTTCGTCAGAGCACACTGGGAGACTTCAACACTTATGAAGTGTTCTGAGGTTCTGAATAAGAGACAGGGTAGTATCTTTATGTAGTCTAGCAAGTAACGAGCATTACACATCCTCCAGAATGGAACATTTTTGGACAGGACAGCTGCTACAATCATTAAAGTGTAAAAACTATCAGATGCAAGAGACAAGACACAGACACTGCAAAGCGAAAATCTATTGTAGTGTGTTAAACAAATGTATTTTCTCTCCAACTATCTTCCATAATATAATAAGTTGGAACTTTCTTAAAATATAAGAACTTTTTTTTTTAAGTCTTCCTTCTTTTCTCTTCAATCCCTTCCCCCTCTGCCTTTTTTCCTTTGTGGGTTACAAAAAAAAAAAAAAAGAAAAAGAAAGAGCAAGCCAAGAGATTCACAATCACCAAAGCCTGCAGAACGTACAGTGAATTTTGGCAGGACATGCATGTTTATCCTTTTCATATGCTGTTTAAATTATTCTTATAAACAAGTCATTATCTTGCATAGCCACTGCTTGGTCCCTTTCATGTCAAAGATGTTTGATGTTACAATAATTAAGCAAAAGGGTCTGCATGCTTGAAATACTGTCTCAGGATGACAGTTTGTGGGCAAGAGAGGCTGCTGTTTCTCTAAAATGAAGGGGTTTTTTGCCAAGATTCATCATTTAAGATGAGCACCTGGAGTCTGTACTTGTGGATCAAATATTTGTGCAGATATCAAAATATGAACTTCAAACCAGGCTTAAATTTTAGAACTATGCTCCTACTATTTTTGCATCAAAATAGTGCACATAAGTCAAGGCTCACAGAGAAGCCTCTCACTGCTTGCAGGCAAATGTTTTGAGGAACCAGGCCAGGCATTGTGATGAAGATTCAGGTACATTAAAAACTTAAAAGGCCTCTTCCTGCACCAAGAAGTGTGTTTATCACAGCTGATCTGGACCACACCACCAGTGTGGGCATACGATGCAAAGAAATGGTGGTAAGTGATAGAGCAAATGCTTTCTCCTTTTTTCTTGCAGAGCATCTGGTGATTCGACCTCTGCTCATCTGGATTTGGCCGGAGGGAGCTTGCGCCTCTGTGACACGAGGAATTAAAGCTCTGACCACTTCTCTACTCCCTGATACAGAACCCTAATCCAGACACTTTTAACACAGTTTGAAAAATATGGAAGTTAGGCTGCAGTAAGTGTTCATGTCTTAACAACTTTGTATTATTATAGGGCTTACAAAGACAGACGCAAACAAATATTTTGCATCTTGTACGTGCTTGTTACAGGTTCAACATTATTTGGAGAATTTTATTCCTTGTAAAAGGACTGGAATTGACTGCTAACAGCTTTACTCTTCAATCTTTCTCTCTCAAATGGTTTGGAAAGACCAGGAGATTCAAGGATGCAAGAAGACACATCTGTTTCACACCAAAGCTGCTGACTCTTTCCTCCCTCCAATACCTCTTGGCTTACGGGTCCAACTATCACAACCTGCCCACGCGCTCTAAACAGTTCTCATTTTTTTAAGTGCTCTTTGTTGCCTAGTGTGGAGTTAAACACTTGTGCTTCAATAGACATTATGTCACCCCTTAGCCCTTGTACAAACAGAGTGTCTAATACCTTGACCACATACACCACATGAACACAACGCAGTAAGCGACAAGATAAGAACACTGCATACAGTAGTACTTCACCATGAACATCTGTGTGAATGCTTTCAACATGGCATATTTTACAGCCTGCACTTAATAAAGGAAATTGTGGCTCTCTATTTGACAAGATTTTGGGTTAATCAAATATATATATTTATATATTCTTTAAAAGAGGGCTTCAAGTAGCCGATTCATACTGCACACAACCACTAAAATACACAGAATAACACATCTTTGGAATACTGTTTGAAAAAGACTCATTTACTATCAGGAAATTCGACTCTTCAGAACAAGTGTTAACACAGTCTTGATTAATTTGTAAAGCTATTCAAGCCATGAAGTACATCTGCACATTGAGTATATTTCAAATACTGTGCTTCTGTTTTCATTTTCAAAACGTTTTTATTTATACACTAATATTTGACCTATGAATGTTCCAAGTTTATATGGAGCCAGCTGTTCTAAATTCTGGTTATACTGAGCATTCGTGCAAAACATCAGGTGATATCATTGGATATTTTTAAGGGGAAAGTTCACAGGAAAGCAGTTATGTATTCTTGTGATTAACACCACATTGGATCAAAACAGTCATGTCTAGGTCTCTGAAAATACAGCTACTATTTTAGTTAGCAGAACACTTCAGCTCTGTCTACATTATCCTTTTTTTGCCAAAAGTTCCCACTGTTGCTAGCACTGATTCAATTCTGTCATTGTACTATGATGAACACTGCAACATAAAATAAAAAGAGTTGAAGGCAGCACTGTCAAAATCTTTGTGCCCTTAACAACAAAACAAAAAAATCTCATTACATCACCAAAAAAATCCCCAACCAACCCAAAAAACAAACAAACAAGAAAATCCACTCCAAAACTCTACCCAACACTATGAGACTGTTTCTTAAGTAACTGAAAGTTCAGGAAATGCCAGCCCCAATCCATAGCAGGTTTTAGGAATCAAAGTGCATTACGAGGTATTAAACACCCCTGCAATCCCACAGGGACTCAGTTTCTTTAATTAAGTTTTTTTTCTCCTCAAACAGCCCTATGGCAGCTGCAGCCCCATGCCCTTCCCAAAGCCACTGCCTTGGGAGCCTTCTCCAGGTGCAAAGCAAGGGGCCACAGGTGCCTCTTGGAGGTGCTGCTGCCAGCCACCCCTGCTGCATGTCCTGCAGCCCCACAGAAGGCAACACTCCTCATCCTCTGACAACCATGGCTGGAAAAAAGGAGAAAAGAAACAACCTGCTGAAGGGTTTTCAGGCACATCTCCTCACTCTCAGCATATCATGGCTACAGAACTCCTGTCCCAAGTGCCCTAACGACACTTAGAATCACAGGTGGGTTGGGCTGAAAGGGACCTTCAAAAATCATCCACTTGAAACTCTGCCATGAGCTGTAGACCAGGTTACTCAAAGCCCCATCCAACCTGACTTTGAACACCTCCAAGAAACGGGGCATCCGCAGCTCGTCTGGGCAACACGTTCCAGTATCCCACCACTCGTGTTGTAAAAAATTTCTTCCTTATATCCAATCTAAACCTACCCTCTTTCAGTTTGAAACTGTTGCCTCATCAAACAGTTGTGACCCAACACCAGCCTCCAAGAATCAGGTGCACAGAAGACAACTTTCCAGTCCTCCATCTCCCAGGCTCTGAGGTCTGATGCTTGCTAAAAGAAATGGGAATCTCTCAACCATGAGCCATTTTTTTCATTGGGGCGATAGTGTTTTCTCTCTGTTTCACACTGCTATATGAATGGTCAAACATAAATGCTAAATGATTAGTAGGGGGACAGTATTTCACTGCATAACTGAGCATCTGCCGGGATACAGCAGAAACACACAATGGGACTGTTTACATCCCAAGTAACTCATACCTTCCTTTAACCCACCACAAGTTAGCAATGAGGCAAGATGACCTAAAAAGAATCATGCCTCTGGGGCATGGAAAGTCTAAACACCACCTTCCTTCCTCCTAAATCACAAACACCACTTAAAAGTTTATATTTAAAACTATGAGAGAGAGTGTCATCGCTGCAATGCACCAGGCTAGACCCAGCAAGGATCCGCAGCTCCTTGGCAGAGGTACAAACCTGCAGCAAGCAGTCCCAGCAGGAGCTCAGCACAAGACATCCATGACAGCTGCCCTAGGGATTTTCTGCTAAAGCTGTGTTGAGCTGGAAGAAAATTGCCAAAAGAAAACCTTTTTAAAAGAAGTGACTTAATTTCAATTTTGTTTGAGGAAAAGAACTAGGAAGTTCTGCTCATATTTAAAAAAAAAAAAACAAAAAACACACCTTGGTTTCGAATTCAAAATGCAACTTTTCAGTTATTTACAGATAAAAAAATTGGCTTGAATTAATCAAGACTAGTTTGGCAATAGTAGCTTTTTACAGTTACAATAAATTTTTGTTGTTGTTGCTGTAAAAAAGACTTGAACATTTCACACAAATTTAAGACTGTAAACTTTCAAGCTCTGAAAAGCTTTCACAAGACAGAGAATATTCCTACTAATGCCACACAGTCTGGTTCCAGTAGCTTAGTCCAGATGACAGTCAGACCTGGATACATTGCTTACACAAACATGATCCTCCACTCATTTCAACAGTATAGGTTTTGAAGAACAGCTTCTCCAGGAGCCACAAATCTTCCAGGGCTGCTGGCCAAAGGCAGAAGGATGACTATAGCCCCCCAAATTCCAAGTCCAGAGGAGCTGAGGACTTCCAAAAGACCATTTGCCCTTTTTTTAAATCGTGTCATCAGGCAGCTCACAAGCAACAACTACTTCAAGGAGATGACATAAACAAAGACCTCAAGCTGCATCAGCTGAACAGCAAAAGTCAGGCTGCTCTTTGACACTTGGGAATCTGTCTTGGCATTGAAGCCTACTCTACACGGTTTTGCAGAAGTCAGTAAAACTCATTCCCATCATCAGCTTCATGATTTCTAATACTGGCCTGCTCTGGACACACACGGAGGATGCTGCTCACATGCCGAGCAAGCGAGGCTGTACACAGCCAGCTGGCAGCACAGCCAGATCTGCAGCATCACACACTCTGGTTATTCCCTGTGAGTAGATGTCTTGACCTTTACAACACGTGGCCAAGAGTATAAACAGATGGGATGACAGTATGAATGGTACGGTCCCATCAATCTAATCACGCAACGTCCCTGATACATCTTGGTCACCTAATTTCATATCCTCCAACAACAAGCATCGTACCCAGAAAAAGACAGGTGGCCAATCAAATCCTTCAGGTGAAAAAAATTCACCTGCTTTAGAAACGCATGTCAGGATCCTGAAGCACTTCCTCCCTCCTGTGAAAAGCCATGCAGAACAAAGGCATATTGCTTGCGCCTAAGGTGCTACAGATTTGTGCAAGATCATTCCTAGAGGAAAATCTGGTAGGTGACAGCTGCCAAAAAGATGAAAAGCCTGTTTGGAAGACGTCATATCCATGAGGTGCTCCTTTATAGGCAAAGGGAGAGAGTATTTGTACAGCAAGTCCTACATTTACCTCCAAGCAGCTCCCTTGCACTGAAAGGGAGCACCCATGCCCCAGCAGACACTTGAAGTCTTGCAGAGAAGATAGTGATTGCCTGAAGTTTGGAAATTAAAAAATAAAAGAGGCTTTTCACCATGGTCCCAACTCAAATCTTGTGGAAAAGCTTCAGGGCTCACTACAGGGCTGTCTGGCAAACAGGTGAGCTTCCCCTCAACCTTTTGCATGAAGTCCTCCCAAGAGACCTGTGGGTCTTATGATAAAAAGGAATTCTCTCTCTCCAAAAGTACAGAGATACAATGAATCCATGCTATTAGTCTCCTGCAAAAAGGTACTCGGTTGAATAACCAAGCACCACACCCCAAAAGCACACTTTTTAGGATCCTTATCTCTGGAGGGTTTGATGGGTTCAGACTTTTCCTGCACAGCTATCCAGCTGCCAACAGCCCCAGATTTCAGTCATGGCAGAAACCCACAAAGACTGCCATTGAATTCCTCATTTTTGATTGTGGGAAGCACATGGCTTTTTTTCCCTCTCAGTGTGGATGCCAGGAGAGGAAGGCATGGGTGAGGACCAGAACAGGTTCTTCCCCGTTTTGACGCACAATTGTTCAACAGCACCTTTAATTATACAAGAATAATTCTGGATACAGTTAAAGTAGCAAAGTCTTAGAGAGTCTTATTTTCTGCTGCTACCCATGGCATGCACTACTCTGAAGACATCAGCCAGCAAAAGAGAGGATGAAGGGCAAATCCCCTTCATATCAGCACTGATGTGCCTAAGAAGACCAGGGAGACTTTAGATCTGCCACAGCCCCAGACCCTAGTCTGCAGTTGGGTTTAAGCGATGACTCCTCACCTCCCTGGAAAGAGGAAAAAGGTGGTGGTTGTGAGGAATTTGATACGTCTCTCACTAAAATGGTAGTAAAATATAGGGATGCTTGACAATCCATCTGCCAATCCAGCATCACCGCCTCAAGAGGGATCTCCATACTGACCCTGGGTTGTTTCACCAAGAGGAGATAACCCTGTCTGGTGCCATGAGGAAGGTACCTTATCCAAACAGGAAACACTAACAGTACTGTGTCAAGACATGCCACACATTTATACCAAGGCTGTTCCTACAAGGAGAGCTGAAGAGCTTCACAAAAACACCTGCTGGCCCACAATGCACTCCCCTGCCTCCTGCCCTCAGCCCCACAACCCTGCCATAAAGCCATTGCCATGACACAGACGCTTGGTACCCTGTTTGGTCAATGAATATCAACTAAAGAGATCTAACATGCAGATGTTTCCATCTGTTCTAGCTATCCAGACTTCCTATGTGATAAATGAAAAGGAACAGGCACTTTTTAGGTGCCTCATCCTAGTGAAAATACACAAAACAGACACTTCTAGGATCATCTTCCCAAAATAGGGACCAGGTTACCAAGGACAGACTGTATTTTCTCTCCAAGGACATCACCACCTTTGAGACCGAGACAAGCCTGCACAGCCTGAATAATTCAAGACCTCACTAAAGTCCCTCAGCTTTGCAAGACCTTGACAAACAGGACTCATACCTTGAGCATATAACGAAATGCAGCCTTCCCCAGGCAGAAAACACATCTGCTGCATCCCCAGACTGAAGGATGTATGTTGGTCAGGAAGAGCTGGAGCACTGTGCATTTAAGATCAGCTGTGACTACAAGCTAGTGATTCCTTTTGGGCTACGGGGCTGGAAAAATTAAAGAACATCAACACCTGCAAACTTTCATGACTAAGTAGGACTTCTCCGCACAGCTGACCTAGATGATGGCTTTCCAGTACAACAAGATGGATCAAACTTTTGTCTGATTCTGTGCTGCAGAAGCAGTATCAGTACCTGAAGGCCAGGTCACCCACACTGACTTAACACCTACACAGCCTCATACACCTGCACCTGATATACTCAGGTTAATACCACACACTCCTCATCCTGAGAGAACAGGAGTGGAAACAGAAGTTCTTCAGAAGTCAGTTTGAAATGAACAGAAATAACTATAGGAATGGCCACATGCAGAAAACCTCAACTAAAATAATTCTGGAAGTTCTGCTTATAAGCAGACCCCAGCTGTGGGTTTTCAGGGTTGCTTGACCTATACTTCATTGGAATAGTCAGTGTACTCAAGATCAGGAAGTCTTCCCTGTCTGCTGTGATCCCAGCATCTTTTGCTGCATTTCTGACTTCATCTAATAAGCTACTTTGACAGATCGCAGGCTGGCTTTCTCCCATCACAACTTCGGTTTCTATACTGGAATATAACCTTAGGCTTCCTCTAGTTTTCTGACATGAATTATTGTTTAATAGAAGAATAAATGTCAATACAAAAGTGAAAGACCCCAAAAAATCCCTGATATGTCAAAGAAGCTACAGAAAACAGCCAAACAGCTATTCAGTCTCAGCCCATCAATTTGCCAACACTCTGGTAACAAACAATCACACTAAATGACATTATGGTTTATGACTTGGAATTTGGAAGTTTGATGAGAAATTTCTGCAGTTGATTCATGCTTCCTGAGACTCATAACTAGCATTTCAATTACACTATTTTACTACATTACACAAAAAATTTTCCTTGTTGTTACATAAGTGTCTAGATCCAAACTATCAGAACTGATTTGAATCATATGGGGGGGTGTATTTTCAAAAGAAACACATACTTTTAGGTCTACCATCTAATACTACTCTCCCGGCACTTTATAGACAGCTAAATACCTTCTGAAACACCACATGCTCACACTTCTCCCTGAAATCAGCTCTTCAGGGAACCGCCTAGCCCCTTACAAGCACCTTGTTTCACATCCCTCAAATAAAGCATGCTGTGGGGATTGCTTACAGACAGCTACAGCCAGCACCACACTTCCTAAATTCACAGCTCCAAGTATAGGTACTAAAAGTCCCCATGGCAAAGAACAGAGACAGCAGCAACAGCTCTGTGTATTTAAAGGACAGAGAGGTTTGGTGAGGTTGGGAGAGGAGAAGAACAGAGGCAGGTGTCCTTTGGACTCGAAACCTGTACAATATTCTCAGGTTCTGAGCTAAGCACAGACCATGCTGGCTTCATTGATGGATGATTTCAGGATGTCTCTTTCAAAAGCACCAGAGCTCTGAGATGTCAGCACCACCTAAACATACCCAAACTAACTTTAAACAAGGCAACTGAGACCCTGACAGGTACACACCCACATTATGTGGTGCCAACAGGGCTTTGCACTGCTGTAAGGGCTGAACACCTAAGACAGTTCAGCTGTGCCCACACGAGTTGCAATCACCTCGGTTTCAATGTAGACAAATCCTTCAACAACTATTCGTAGCACTTCTGACCTACTTTCCATCAGGTAAAAAAAAATCAACCAGCTCGTTCTAGATACATACAGCACTCACAAAGTTTTTGAGCACATGTACCCATGCTGGGAGCTCAAAGAAATTTCCTGCTACAGTACCATATCCCTGCTCAAAATGAGTAAACACACAACAAATTGTATTTTTTTTTAAAATGAGACAAGCTGTTCACAGGTGGTGTCATTCTGGCACACAGCTCTGGCAGCACTGGTGAAAAGGCGGTTTTCAGCTGACCAGCTAAGACATTTGAGCTTCACAGGAATTCCCTAAAAAAAAAAGAACTGCAATTTGCCAACTGAAATATTTTCATTCTCCACATTAGGCTGAATCTAATTACACTGTTTCCTTACAATTGCATAGTATTAAGGGCTCCTCTAAGTAAAAAGCTTAATGGCTTTCCTACTGAAATGCCCACCCTGGAGCCCTTCACATCAGTATCTCGCTGACAGGATGTTTTGAAGAGCAGGTTGAAGTCTAACAGAACTTATTTCAAGATTTCCACATGATACAAATTTTATCATGTTCCTGGGCTCACTCACCAGAATAACCTACACCGAGTCACATATTCATCGCCACACTAGCTCTGAACCCCTTAAAAAGAAAACAAAAAAGAGAAGATGAGGACATCGTGGAGTAGGGTACATGTACTTTGTTCAAGCCACAAAGGCATCTCTGCGCTGCTGGACTTTGCGCAGAGCGAGCCCAACCTGCGCTCTGGCATGACCCCAGCTCTACTGCCCAGGAACCACAGCAAGGTGAGTTTAATTCTGAACGGCGTACTCTGACCACTACAATCAGAACAGGGTCAAAGAGACTATTAAAAAAATATTATTTTCTCTTCCTTTCCCCCCTCCCCTTCCCTTCAAGGTTTT